>NC_034192.2:50514323-50874222 GCF_002021735.2 Oncorhynchus kisutch | reverse complement strand
TTTCCTGCGGCAGTCCTCATGAGAGCCAGTTTCATCATAGAGCTTGATGGTTTTTGTGACTGCACTTGAAGAAACTTTAACATTTCTTGAAATTTTCCACAATGACTGACCTTTTATGTCTTAAAGTAATGATGGACGGTCATTTCTTTTTGCTTATTTGAGTTGTTCTTGCCATAATATGGACATGGTCTTTTACCAAATAGGGCTATCTTCTGTATACCACCCCTATCTTGTCACAACACAACTGATTGGCTGAAACACATTAAGAAGGAAAGAAATTCCCCAAATGAACGTTTAACAAGGCACACCTGTTAATTGAAATGCATTCCAGGTGACTACTGTAGCTCATGACGCTGGTTGAGAGAATGCCAAGAGTGTGCAAAGCTGTCATCAAGGCAAAATGTGGCTACATTGAAGAATCTCAAATGTAAAATATATTTTGATTTGTTTTACACTTTTTTGGTTACTACATGATTTCATATGTGTTATTTCATAGTTTTGATGTATTCACTATTATTCTACAATGTAGAGTGTTGGACTAGTAACTGAAAGGTTGCAAGCTTGAATCCCCGAGCTGACAAGGTAAAAATGTGTTGTTCTGCCCCTGAACAATACAGTTAACCCACTGTTCCTAGGCCGTCATTGAAAATAAGAATTTGTTTTTAACTGACTTGCCTAGTTAAATAAAGGTAAAATAAAGATTTATGAGGATTTCTCCTTTGCCAAGATAATCCATCCACCTAACAGGTGTTGCATATCAAGAAGCTGATTAAAGAACATGATTTTTACACAGGTGCACCTTGTGCCGGGGACAATAAAAGGCCACTCTAAAATGTTTTGACACACATGTCTCGTGTTTTTAGGGAGCGTGCAATTGGCATGCTGACTGCAGGAATGTCCACCAAAGCTGTTGCCAGATAACTGAATGTTCATTTCTCTACCATAAGCTGCCCCCAACGTCATTTTAAAGTATTTGGCAGTACGTCCAACCAGCCTGACAACCGCAGACCACTTGTAACCACGCTAAGCCAGGACCTCCACATCAGGCTTCTTCACCTGCGGAATTGTCTAAAACCAGCCACCCGCACCGCTGATGAAACTGTGGGTTTGCCCAAACAAAGAATTTCTGCCCAAACTGTCAGAGACCATCTCAGGGAAGCTCCTCTGTGTGCCTGTCATCTTCCCCAGGGTCTTGACCTTACTACAGTTCAGCATCGTAACCAACTTCAGTGGGCAAATGCTCACCTTTGATGGCCACTGGCATGTTGGAGAAGTGTGCTCTTCATGGATGAATCCCAGTTTCAACTGAACCGGGCAGATGGCAGACAGTGTGTACGGCCCCATGGACACAGTAGGGTTATGGTATGGGTAGGGATAAGCTACAGACAACGAACACAATTGCATTTTATTGATCGCAATGTGAATACACTGATATACCATGATGAGATCCTGAGGCCCATTGTCGTTCCATTCATCACCTCATGTTTCAGCATGATAATGCACGGCCCCATGTCGCAAGGATCTGTACACAATTCCTGGAAGTGAAAAATGCCCCAGTTCTTCCATGGCCTGCATACTCACCAGACATGTCACTCATTGAGCATGTGTGGGTTTCTCTGGATCGACGTGTACGACAGCGTTTTCCATCTCCCGCCAATATCCAGAAACTTTGCACAGCCATTGAAGAGGAATGGGACAACATTCTACAGGCCACAATCAAAAACCTGATCAACTCTATGAGAAGGAGATCTGTCGCTCTGCATCAGGCGATGTGGTTGTTACACCAGATACCGAATGGTTTTCTGATCCACTCCCCTACTGGTTTTAAGGTATCTGTGACCAACAGACGCATATCTGTATTCCCTATCATGTGAAATCCATGGATTAGGGCCTAATCATATTCATATCAATTGACTGATTTCCTTATGCAAACTGTAACTCAGTAAGATCTTTGAAATTGTTGCATGTTGCATTAATGTTTTTGTTCAATACATTCAGAAAGTATTGAGACCTCTTGACATTTCCACATTTTTGTTCTAAAATTGATTAAAGAAAATATTCCCCTCGTCAATCTACAGACAATCCTGTAACGTAACAAAATGTGGAAAAAGTCAAGGGGTCTGAATATGAATGCACTGTATATTTCTACAGATATGGAATAGAAGTGGAGCTATATTGAAGAAAGAAAACCAGTCTACTAGAGAGTTATTGAATGTATCTCACTTGGTGTGTGATCACAGATGTCATGTCAACCTTAACTCATTATCCCTAGTTCATAATTATGCCAACGGGGAAGAATAATTTTCCTGTTAGCTGAAATTAATTTCCTTGCCATGAATGTGCTTGTTGTGTGTTTTCTGATGGTGAAAAGTCTTACCTTAGAGCGTTATGGCAGGTTTTGAGAGTTTAAGTTTAGTGTCCCCAGTCGACCATTAATCTACTGAACCGTTCCCCAGGGTACCATGCTGTACTTTAGAATTGGATTGAAGAGAGCACCTTCTCTGATCCATCCTGACCATCGTACCACTAAACAGACATGGTACTGCATTTAATTGACATTATCCTTCTCCTGGTAATTAGCCAATATGAACTGGAGAATGTGTTAAAAAGTACATTATTTTTAACATCCTGTAGAGATAATTTTGTTTCTTAAGCATCCACCAGTATAGTTCTCTGTCTCTCTCTGTCTTCCTTTGTCTCTCTCTGTCTTCCTCTGTCTCGCTCTGTCTTCCTCTCGGGAAATTAATGTGGCCTCTCGGCACAGACAGCAGCTCTCCTTGATGACATAACAGATAGCGCCGAGCAGCGCACACTCCGTCTCCACTCGTGGACCCTGCACCCTGACCAGGACCCTGCCCCCTGACATGGACCCTGCACCCTGACCAGGACCCTGCCCCCTGACATGGACTCCGCCCCCTGACATGGACCCCATTCCCTGACATGGACCATGCCTCCTCCTGACCAGGACCCTGCTCCCTGACCAGGACCCTGCCCCCTGACATGGACCCCGCCCCCTGACATGGACCCCATTCCCTGACATGGACCATGCCTCCTCCTGACCAGGACCCTGCTCCCTGACCAGGACCCTGCTCCCTGACCAGGACCCTACTACCTGACTAGGACCCTGCCCCCTGACTAGGACCCTGACGAAGGCCCTGACCAGGACCCCACCTCCAGACATGGACCCCGCCTCCTGACATGGACCCTGTCTCCTGACATGGACCCTGACCAGGACCCTGCCCCCTGACTAGGACCCTGACCAAGACCCTGCCCCCTGACCAGGACCCTACCACCTGACATGAACCCTGCCCACTGACCAGGACCCTGCCCCTGGCATGAACCCTGCCCTCTGACCAGGACCCTGCCCCCTGACCAGGACCCTACCACCTGACATGAACCCTGCCCACTGACCAGGACCCTACCACCTGACATGAACCCTGCCCTCTGACCAGGACCCTACCCCCTGACTAGGACCCTACCACCTGACATGAACCCTGCCCACTGACCAGGACCCTGCCCCTGGCATGAATCCTGCCCTCTGACCAGGACCCTGCCCCCTGACCAGGTCTCTGACCATGGTTGGGTTGATGAGCAGAGCATTAGGATCTGATGTTTTGGTTTCCAGGAGTGAAGAATTATAATGATTACTGTCTTTCTAGCGGTCTTAACATCTTAGAAATATTCTGTTATATTTTTGCCACAATTTATTAGGGCAGTTATGGAACATTGACCACAAACCTAACACACTGTTATCCCTTTCATGTTTCCCAATACAATGTTATCGAACCAGCCCCTGTCCCTGTTTAAACATAACCCCAGAGGGCAATGTGCTTCCACTCACATCCAAATTAATGCCCCACCCCGATCCCTATGGGCAAAGGAGGCTCCATCCCAAATCGTTTAGTATGACTGCCCTCTATTGCATGTTCCCCCAGGGCCCAACAGAGGGCAGTCTTATCTCAGCATATACAGTTCCTTCAGAAAGTATTTATACCCCTTGACTTATTCCACATTTTGTTTTGTTACTGCCTGAATTCAAAATGGATTAAATAAACTTTTTTCTCTCTCCCATCTACACACAATACCCCATAATGACGAAGTGAAAACATGTTTTTAGAAATGTTGGCAAATGTATCCACACGTCTGAGTCAATATATGTTAGAATACCCTTTGGCAACGATTACAGCTGTGAGTCTTTTTGGGTACGTCTCTACGAGGTTTGCACACCTGGATTCTACAATATTTTCCCAATATTTTAACATGTATTCAAGCTCTGTCAGATTGTTTGTTGATTATTGCTAGACAATCATTTTCAAGTCTTGCCAAAGATTTTCAAGCAGATTTAGGTCAAAACTGTAACTTGGCCACACTTCTTGGTAAGCATCTCCAGCGTAGATTTGGCCTTGTGTTTTAGGTTATTGTCCTGCTGAAAGGTGAATTAATTTCAAGCTTGAATCCCCAATTTGAATGGAAAGCAGACTGAACCAGGTTTCCTCTAGGATTTGTCCTGTGCTTATCTACATTCCGTTTATTTTACTTAATGATTACAAGCCTACCCATAACATAATGCTTGAAAATATGGAGCATGGTACTTAGTAATGTGTTATATTGGATTTGCCCCAAACATAACACTTTGTATTCAGTACAAAAAGTTAATTGCTTTGCCACATTTTTTGCAGTATTACTTTAGTGCCTTGTGGCAAACAGGATGCATGTTTTGAAATAAATGTTTTTCTGTACAGGCTTCTGTTTCACTAAATCTGTGTTTGAAATTCACTACCCTTAACAATAATTGTATGGTAAACACTATTATTGCACACAGAGAGAGTCCATGCAACTTATTATATGACTTGTTAACCAAATTAACTAATTTAGGCTTGCCATATCAAAGGGGTTGAATACTTATTGACTCGAGACATTTCAGCTTATGATTTTTTATTAATTTGTAAAAAATGTTACATTGTGGGGCATTTTGTGTAGGCCAGTGACAGAAATGTCTCAATTTAATCCATAAATTCAGGCTGAAACACAACAAAACGTGGTGAAAAAGGGCACTTTGTCTCACTGTGCCAATATATTGAATGAATACAACCTGAACAAAAATGTCTTTATACTTTTACGTGTGGACCGATTTGCAAAGTATTTATTTGGAAAGAAGAAAAACATATTTATACCTCTTTCTGCAGCAGCTTAGATAACTAATATAGTGCATTGATTCAAAACATGTTAAATAACAGCATTTCTACATTTGCTGAATTGAATAGATTCAATATTTCTGTCAAGATGAATTATCTTTATTGATGTGCGACTACAAGTTCTCATGGGACTCTAAATGAAATTTACATGTCCTTTGGAGTGGGTGGGTTGGTGGGCTAACACATTACACAAGCCTTTGGGGAGTGATTGATCTTTGCATGGAGGGCGTGTGTAAAGGAGCTAACAGTGGCCCTTCCACCAGCGGATATGAATCTTGGGAGAATGTGATGGAATTCTCCTAGGGGTGAGGCAGGAAGCTGAGGCCTTAAGGGGGATGTCGATGGTTGTGAGGCCTCAATGCTAGAAGGGAAAGGGCCCAAGGCAAGAAAGACAAAGCTTATTTGTTCCTCTTCCGAAATAGTATTTGTAATAAATATTTTCCATGTAATTTTCCCATGTTAATACAGCTTCAATGAAAAACACAATATTAATACATGGAATAAAATAGAATATCTTTATTTTACCTAGAGGGAACTTTGGTTGTGGCTTTCGGAGGAGATAATGAACAGATACAGTAACAGCACAATACACATGAAGGGTACAAGTACATTATACAAGATGAACACCCTCACAAGAATCAATGTTCATTTAAAATCTGTGTTGATGGCCCTCTACTGGATTCGGCGAGCTGAAGGTAATACTGCATGTCTATTGTATCGAGGCGACTTGTACAATATTATTGTAGAAATCAGGCCTCCCGAGTGGCGCAGCAGTCTAAGGCACTGCATCTCAGTGCTAGAGGTGTCACTACAGACACGGGTTTGATTCCAGGCTGTATCACAAACAGCTGTGATTTGGAGTCCCATAGGGCGGTGCACAATCGGCCCAGGGTTGTCCGGGTTAGTGTGTGGCCAGAGTAAGCCCAGCGTTGTCTGGGTTAGTGTGTGGCCAGAGTAGGCCCAGTGCTGTCTGGGTTAGTGTGTGGCCAGAGTAAGCCCAGCGTTGTCTGGGTTAGTGTGTGGCCAGAGTAGGCCCAGCGTTGTCTGGGTTAGTGTGTGGCCAGAGTAGGCCCAGCGTTGTCTGGGTTAGTGTGTGGCCAGAGTAGGCCCAGCGTTGTCTGGGTTAGTGTGTGGCCAGAGTAGGCCCAGCGTTGTCTGGGTTAGTGTGTGGCCAGAGTAGGCCCAGCGTTGTCTGGGTTAGTGTGTGGCCAGAGTAGGCCCAGCGTTGTCTGGGTTAGTGTGTGGCCAGAGTAGGCCCAGCGTTGTCTGGGTTAGTGTGTGGCCAGAGTAGGCCCAGCGTTGTCTGGGTTAGTGTGTGGCCAGACTAGGCCATCATTGTAAATAAGAATTTCTTCTTCTTACTTGCCTAGTTAAATAAAAAATGATGATGTCTCTGAGAACCTTTGTTTGTTGGTCCCTTTCTATCTTTCCAGCTGCACAACTCTATTCTATGGTATTTTAGCTAGCCATGTGAGTGAGCCAAACCAAGCAATTATGCTGAACTGGAGAACACGTTCAACAAAACATTTATAGAATGACTGCAGAACACTACAGACGTCGTAATATATAAGTGGTTAGTCTTTCCTGCCATTTCTACATAGCAGACCATATAAAAAATATAAAAATTGCCGGTGTCTTTATGATAAAACCAATTAGCCAATTAGTCAAATTATGATCATTCTGTGCGAAAATTATAATAACAACCTCATGGGCCGCATAGCTTTTTCTTAAATGTATAAAAAAATCTAAAATACCCCTCCCCCACCTTCCATTTAGACCAGCCCACTGGGGTTAACATGGACCAGCCCAACAGGTATTTACCCACACTGCCCTCTGGCAAAGTTTTTCTATATTGACAAGATGGTCGACTGACCTCTCTAGTGGGAGGAAGGCGGATCAGGATCAGGTGGGAACATTCTAGACAATAATATTTTGTAGAAAATATATCAATACACTCGTAACAACCTAAGCATTATTAAACTTCTATTTGATCAAATAAGCCTCACCTATCAAAATAGCAATTAACTTTAATCTTGACCACTTGGTCTGCTTAGCATTATAAGCGTTATGCAGACCAGTTCTGTTTAATATGCATGGACAGATTTTGGGCAGAATAGACCCTCTTGCTTGCTTCGGTTGTTTCTGTTGCAAGAGCACAGGTACAGTACATGGAATTAAAGCTGCAGTCTATGATCGGTGCATCCATTTTCAAAACAAGTGAAGATCATATGGTTTGTTGTTTTTTTGAATCCCGGAGTACCTCTTTAAGTTCTGTCTATTGATTTTACTTGTATAGTATTTGGAAAAAGCATACACAGAGTAGAGCCTCCCAGAGAGCTACGGGATGACAGATGCTGGTGACAAACTTTCAGTCAGACAGGTCTGCTTGTGTGAACAGTTTCAAAGCTTCTGCGAGGTCCAGTTTTTCAGGCAGGGGAGTTATTTTCTCCTTCTTTTGGCTGTCCCCTGTGTACGGAATCTGACACAGTTGCCATGGTAACAGGCCCATGAGACCATATAAGAGGGAACCTCAGAGCGGAATACCCGCGTTTGTTCATTTAGAAAGTCTCTTGAAATGGATAAAATCCCCTCTGGACATCTAGCAGTTTCTGTTCTGCACCTTTTGAGGGTTTTGTTTGTGTTAGATAAGTAGCAAGCCAGAAAGGAGCTTATAGCCTAGGTCTGTTGCATGGAGTTGACGTGGTGGTAGCTGAAGTGGACATCCAATTAATTCAGGGAAATAAATGCAGATGTGTGAGTGATGGCCTTAAAGTCTAACTTTAACACTCGTGTTAAATTAACTAAAAACCTTGGAACAAGATGAGAAAATGTAATCAGGGGTGTTGTTCAATATCGCATTAATGGTACCTAAATTGTTTGGGTATACTGTTAAAGTTAGTTGGGAATCTAAGTATTCCTTTTCCATTTCAAATAGATGCAGGGGGGATTTAACCTCAAGGGAATTGTCGACTACAGACTATACTCGGCTGAAAACCTGCATTCCAATAATAAACATTGAAATACAGCGTCTAACCAACCTCACACATCAAACTGCCAAGTGGTAAGTGGGTAATGGCCAATAATGCATTTCCATATTCATTACATGCTTGTAATTTTACTCAGGTTGGACAAACATTTACAGTTAGGAGGAACAAGAGCGAAGCACTGAAGTGGCAGGAGTTCAATACTGCAAATGGATGGATCTCTCTCTCTCTCTACCTCCTCCCCACACGGACAGGCCTTAAACCACGACAGGATAGAGGGAGCGAGTCCTCGGGGCCTTTCCCTTTTCACATCAGCTGTCAATCAGGTGGACCTCTACCAATGACGTTGTGTGGATTACATAATACATTTATTGTGTCCCTTTCAGGAAATGTGTCTTGCGTCTCATCGCAAATAGCACATCATTACCACATTCAGTGCGATATAAATATCTTATTCCCCCGAAAATGCTAACCTCACCTGTTATTGGTAATGGTGAAAGGTTAGCATGTTTGGAAGGCATGGAAACCGAAGGTGAGAACACTTTGGATGATGTGTAGAATATGGATGTGATCTCCTAATGAAGTTGAATGTTTGTTGTCCCTTCTTATCTGTCTGTTGAATCCCAGTGTATTATTGTACCAAGGTATTTCTACCTTTTATTTGCTCAGAATCCACTGTGCAGAATGGAATTCGTCAGTCACGATTCACATAACACTTGAACAACATACAAGATCCGAAAAGGTATTCGGCTATAGATTCTGTTACATCCAGCTCAATTGGATCAAATGATGGCCTGTGTCAGTATAAATACATTTGAAATGATATCAAGTTAACATCTCCTGAAAGACATGCTATGGAAGACTAGTTGCACATTTTTTATGTCAGATTGTGTCTTGAATGTTGGCTGAATTGTTGAATATGACATACTATTCAATAATTTCTTGAAACAACACATTTTTAGATTTAGGAAACGTTTATTATTTTAATCATTGGTTGGGGAAAGTCTGCCCCTTTCTGCCAAATACAATAATTATATAGTTAGGGAACCTCTTTTTGGCTCGGGTACCCAGACAAACACATTCATACATTTTTTACATTTCAGTTATTTAGCAGCTACTCATGTCCAGAGCAATTTACAATAGTGAGTGTGTGCATTTGCTGTACTGGTCCCGCATGGGAATTGAACCCAAAACCTTGGTGTTGCATTCACTGTGCTCTACCAACTGAGTCACACGGGACCTAATAAAAATTGTGTTTTTAGTTGGTGAGGGATGCTATTCGAAACTGTGTCTGTGCACTTACACAATAGTAGCTCCAGCTGTGGCTTTCTTCAGTGTTCCTGGACAGAAACTAACCACTCGGCCATCCCCTCTTGAGTAATCACACATGTGTCATCCAGCCAGACACTCACGCCATGAAAAATAAGATAATTGGCCAGAACAACAGGGAAGAACAAATGGAGGCGAGTCACTATCTCTTCAGGCTATTCATCTAAGGCCAACCTTTCAAAGGCTATCGGGAATGCATGCAGTAGAACTAAGTAGAGAAGCAGAGGGAATGTAAAGGCAGATTTTATTCAAATTGACAGGCAAACATTTTATTTCAATAAAAAAAATAAAAAAATGTGAAAGGAAGAAAAACTTGAAAAGGATTCGTCAAGGCTCGTTTGGCAAAATGGAACAATTGTCTCATTACGCTGGCTAAAGGTAGCAGAGCTTATTAGTTGGTTTGTTTATTAATTATTTGATAGGTGTGTTTCTGTTCGGCTAATCCTCTGTATTTACAACACAGCAGAAATTCTAATTAGACTACAGTAATCACACATAAGCACAAGCTAGTCAAAATCAATCAAATAAATAATTAAAGGACGGAGAGAGAGAGAGAGAGAGAGAGAGAGAGAGAGAGAGAGAGAGAGAGAGAGAGAGAGAGAGAGAGAGAGAGAGAGAGAGAGAGAGAGAGAGAGAGAGAGAGAGAGAGAGTTTATTTTGTGGATTTGTTTAGTTAGCCTTCCACTTAAACCTAACCACATTCGACATGCTCACCTTAGCAAGTCCTCCCACCTCTCCCTCCTTTTCTGTTTTGAGATTTGCCTCGGTCAAACTTCACGGTATTGCCGATGTTCCAACCTCGGTCTGTAGCTTTTGGAACAGTTTGGGCTAAAAACGAATAATACCCCACCATCGAACAGTGAGACTCTCACAAACACGTTTTGTTTTGCTGTACAATGCCCACAAGCCTCACAAGATTTGTGTGAAGGTAACCCAGTACCAGCCCAAAAATGAATGGAATGGAATAGGCATTTCAAGATCAATCTGTTACATATCTTATATCTTTCACATATAAGACAGACATTTCAAAACACACTTTCTTTTGCTGTATTTTTTGAACATCTGTTTGTTATGCATGAATATGTTATTCACTGTGTTTCTATGGGCTAATAGCAGTAAGTTCAAATTCAATGTTTCACTAAATCGTTTTTACATATATATTTTTTTATACCTACCGGGTCCCAAAAGTTTGAATGATATGACCATTGTAGAACAAATCCACATTTTCTCTTCGTCAAACACCCCCCCAAATTCCTATATACATATTCAGGTATAAGTTTCCATGGTTTAGGCTGGACAGCACCTCCTACTGGACAGTGTATTTATCTTCAGCCATGTCTTTGGTCTCCCACACAGGGTTATAAACAAGCCCTTGCTTAGCTTTGATCTTTGTCACTGATTACTACCAATGTGCTATCATGAGAATTATTATTGAAGGAACTCGACTTCATAACAAAATAGATTCACTGCTGCTATCAAAAGTTATTCCTCCTCCTCTTCCTCCTCCTCCTCTTCCTCTCCTTCTCCTCTCCTCCTTGGACTCGGAGAACCGGTTTCTCTAAGGGATCCTGTCCTTGGTCTTGGAGAGCCTGTCTCTGATACCCAGCTGCCAAAATCACTTATACATGACCCCAACCCATATCCCTCCATTTAGGGTTGTACTCTGTTCAGCCAGAAGGGAAGTAGCACTCCGGTGGCCTGGTTCCTCTCTACATTTCTTATTGCATTCCTTTTAGTTTTTCCTGTCCACTGGAAGAATGTTGTATTTATGTTGTTGTGCTTAACACATACAGTATTTTAAACCTAATGGGATTTCATTGAATTAGGCTGTAAGTGCTTAACAATTCTCCATGCGTAAGACATCAAATGTAGGTGTTAATTATAACCCACACTTGCATACAAGAACTATACCACAAATCTTTCACTACCCTGTGCTCTCTAAGTATGAGGCTCTATTACCTTTGAGTATTTTCTACCTCAATTCAATATCCATTGAAAGCTGTGCCACTGCCACCTCACTCTAACCTCGGACAAGAATCGCTAGTAGTCAATTGTAAAAGCAGTCAAAGTCACCAGCTCCAAAATCTTTTGTTACGGTTCATAGATGCTCTGCTCTGGCGGTAGCTAGAGACAACCGACACACACTGACAATAACATTTCCAGTAATGGAGTATTTTACAGCCCCCTGTTCACCATGTAGTTAGTTAGAAATAATTGCATACATAGTAATACACTACAGCTTGTGTGAGATTTGTTGAAAGAAGCGTCACTATGTACCATTTGGTACCAGGTACCAATTGTGTTGAATTATTTAAGGTAAAGTGTCTGTTCTAACAGTGCCTTGAAAAAGTATTAATCCCCCTTGGCTTATTTCCTATTAAAATTGCATTACAAAACCTTAATTTAAATAGATTTGTATTTGTATTTCATGTAATGGACATACACAAAATAGTCCAAATTGGTGAAGTTAAATGAAAAAAAATATATACTTGTTTCAAAAAATAAAATAAAACACTGAAAAGTGGTGCGTACATATGTATTCACCCCCTTCCCTATGAAGCCCCTAAATAAGATCTGGTGCAACCAATTACCTTCAGAAGTCACACAATTAGTTAGATTGTACACAGGTGGACTTTATTTAAGTGTCACATGAACTGTCACATGATCTCAGTATATATACACCTGTTCTGAAAGGCCCCAGAGTCTGCAACACCACTAAGCAAGCTGCACCATAAAAAACAAGGAGCTCTCTAAACAGGCCAGGGACAAAGTTGTGGAGAAGTACAGATCAGGTTTGGGTTATAACAAATGATCAGAAACGTTGAACATCATTAGCACCACCATTAGCACCATTAAATGAGGATGCCTGGTCATTCTTTAAAAGTAACTTCCTCACCATTTTAGATAAGCATGCTCCGTTCAAAAAATGCAGAACTAAGAACAGATACAGCCCTTGGTTCACCCCAGACCTGACTGCCCTCGACCAGCACAAAAACATCCTGTGGCGGACTGCAATAGCATCGAATAGTCCCCGTGATATGCAACTGTTCAGGGAAGTCCGGAACCAATACACGCAGTCAGTCAGGAAAGCTAAGGCCAGCTTCTTCAGGCAGAAGTTTGCATCCTGTAGCTCCAACTCCAAAAAGTTCTGGGACACCGTGAAGTCCATGGAGAACAAGAGCACCTCCTCCCAGCTGCCCACTGCACTGAGGCTAGGTAACACGGTCACCACTGATAAATCCATGATTATCGAAAACTTCAATAAGCATTTCTCAACGGCTGGCCATGCCTTCCGCCTGACTACTTCAACCTCGGCCAACAGCTCCGCCCCCCCCGCAGCTCCTTGCCCAAGCCTCTCCAGGTTCTCCTTTAACCAAATCCAGATAGCAGATGTTCTGAAAGAGCTGCAAAACCTGGACCCGTACAAATCAGCTGGGCTTGACAATCTGGACCCTCTATTTCTGAAACTATCTGCCACCATTGTCGCAACCCCTATTACCAGCCTGTTCAACCTCTCTTTCATATCGTCTGAGATCCCCAAGGATTGGAAAGCTGCCGCAGTCATCCCCCTCTTCAAAGGGGGAGACACCCTGGACCCAAACTGTTACAGACCTATATCCGCCGCACCTTCTCCGCTGTGCAATCTGGTTTCCGAGCTGGTCATGGGTGCACCTCAGCCACACTCAAGGTACTCAACGATATCATAACCGCCATCGATAAAAGACAGTACTGTGCAGCCGTCTTCATCGACCTTGCCAAGGCTTTCGACTCTGTCAATCACCATATTCTTATCGGCAGACTCAGGAGCCTCGGTTTTTCGGATGACTGCCTTGCCTGGTTCACCAATTACTTTGCAGACAGAGTTCAGTGCGTCAAATCGGAGGGCATGCTGTCTGGTCCTCTGGCAGTCTCTATGGGGGTGCCATAGGGTTCAATTCTCGGGCCGACTCTTTTCTCTGTGTATATCAATGATGTTGCTCTTGCTGCTGGCGATTCCCTGATCCACCTCTACGCAGACGACACCATTCTATATACCTTCGGCCCGTCTTTGGACACTGTGCTATCTAACCTCCAAACAAGCTTCAATGCTATACAACACTCCTTCCGTGGCCTCCAACTGCTCTTAAACGCTAGTAAAACCAAATGCATGCTTTTCAACCGGTCGCTGCCTGCACCCGCATGCCCGACTAGCATCACCACCCTGGATGGTTCCGACCTAGTATATGTGGACGTCTATAAGTACCTAGGTGTCTGGCTAGACTGCAAACTCTCCTTCCAGACTCATATCAAACATCTCCAATCGAAAATCAAATCAAGAGTCGGCTTTCTATTCCGCAACAAAGCCTCCTTCACTCACGCCGCCAAGCTTACCCTAGTAAAACTGACTATCCTACCGATCCTCGACTTCGGCGATGTCATCTACAAAATGGCTTCCAACACTCTACTCAGCAAACTGGATGCAGTCTATCACAGTGCCATCCGTTTCGTCACTAAAGCACCTTATACCACCCACCACTGCGACTTGTATGCTCTAGTCGGCTGGCCCTCGCTACATATTCGTCGCCAGACCCACTGGCTCCAGGTCATCTACAAGTCCATGCTAGGTAAAGCTCCGCCTTATCTCAGCTCACTGGTCACGATGGCAACACCCATCCGTAGCACGCGCTCCAGCAGCTGTATCTCACTGATCATCCCTAAAGCCAACACCTCATTTGGCCACCTTTCGTTCCAGTACTCTGCTGCCTGTGACTGGAACGAATTGCAAAAATCGCTGAAGTTGGAGACTTTTATCTCCCTCACCAACTTCAAACATCAGCTATCTGAGCAGCTAACCGATCGCTGCAGCTGTACATAGTCTATTGGTAAATAGCCCACCCTTTTTCACCTACCTCATCCCCATACTGTTTTTATTTATTTACTTTTCTGCTCTTTTGCACACCAATATCTCTACCTGTACATGACCATCTGATCATTCATCACTCCAGTGTTAATCTGCAAAATTGTAATTATTTGCCTACCTCCTCATGCCTTTTGCACACATTGTATATAGACTCCCCCTTTGGTTTCTACTGTGTTATTGACTTGTTAATTGTTTACTCCATGTGTAACTCTTTGTTGTCTGCTCACACTGCTATGCTTTATCTTGGCCAGGTCGCAGTTGCAAATGAGAACTTGTTCTCAACTAGCCTACCTGGTTAAATAAAGGTGAAATAAAAATAAATAAAAAAATCCATTATAACATTTTTTTAAGAATATGGCACCACAACAAACCTGCCAAGAGAGGGCCGCCCACCAAAACTCACAGACCAGGCAAGGAGGGCATTAATCAGAGAGGCAATAAAGAGACCAAAGATAACCCTGAAGGAGCTGAAAAGCATCACAGCAGAGATTGGAGTATCTGTCCATAGGATCACTTTAAGCCGTACACTCCGCAGAGCTGGGCTTTACGGAAGAGTGGTCAGAAAAAAGCCAATGCTTAAAGAAAAAATAAGCAAACTAGTTTGGTGTTCGCCAAAAGGCATGTGGGAGACTTCACAAACATATGGAAGAAGTTACTCTGGTCAGATGAGACTAAAATTGAGCTTTTTGGCCATCAAGGAAAATGCTATGTCTGGTGCAAACCCAACACCTCTCATCACCCCGAAAATACCATCCCCACAGTGGCAGCATCATGCTGTGGGGATGTTTGTCATTGGCAGGGACTGGGAAACTGGTCAGAATTAAAGGAATAATGGATGGCACTAAATACAGGTAATTTCTTGAGGGAAACCTGTTTCAGTCTTCCAGAGATTTGAGACTGGGACAGAGGTTCACCTCCAGCAGGAAAATGACCCTAAGCATACTGCTAAAGCAATACTCAAGTGGTTTAAGGGGAAACATTGAAATGGTTTGGAATGGCCTAGTCAAAGCCCAGACCTCAATCCAATTGAGAATCTGTGGTATGACTTTTACGATTGCTGTACACTAGCAGAACCCATCCAACTTGAAGGAGCTGGAGCAGTTTTGCCTTGAAGAATGGACAAAAATCCCTGTGGCTAGATGTGCCAAGCTTACAGAGACATACCCCAAGAGACTTGCAGCTGTAATTGCTGCAAAAGGTGGGTCTAAACAGTATTGACTTTGAATAGTTATGCACGCTCATGTTGTTTTCTTTATTGTTTGTTTCACCCCAAAAATAATTTTGCATCTTCAAAGTGGTAGGCATGTTGTGTAAATCAAATGATACAACCCCCCCCCCCCCCCCCAAACATCAATTTTAATTCCAAGTTGTAAGGTAACAAAATAGGAAAAATGCCTAGGGGGGTGAATACTTTTGCAAGCCAAAGTAATATGTAGTTTTTAATACCATGTAAATTCCAGGTATGTACCAGCTTTAACCAGGCTGTAAAATACTGTTTTACCGCAGTTTATTTTAAAATGATTTTTCAGCAGAAATATTTGTGATCCAATGCCTTTCACTGGTGAAACTTAAGCAAAGAAAGTACCCCCTCACTATGTTCTTCCAATGCAATATATGTTCTGTAGCCTAAAAGGGAAAACTACATGAGCTTATTAAAGAAAGTATCATCCAATGAAACATAGCTGTGTTTTGCTTCCTGTGTCCATCGTCCTCCCACTTCTCTCCTCCTTTCATACGGGAACACTGACAGAGGCCGGTAATCTTGCGCTCCCTAATTCATTTCTCTCTCGATTTAAATAGATTTTCTGCTCAACAATAATTTGCTCTCATTAATCTGCTCCTCCTTCCCAGACTCTAAACATCCTGATGCTGTTTTGGCGGGAGTTGGTGGAGGGGTGGGGCGATGTTATCACAACACATTTCTCGCGATGTCGTCAAGCCCATTTGTATAAAAGTCTCGGGGAATAATGTGTGTGATATGTGACACAGTTGATTAGCAGTGATTTTCAGAAGGAGCCTACAGTTGATTAGCAGTGATTTTCAGAAGGAATCTACAGTTGATTAGCAGTGAATTTCAGAAGGAGCCTACAGTTGATTAGCAGTGATCTTCAGAAGGAGCCTACAGTCGATTAGCAGGGATTTTCAGAAGGAGCCTACAGTTGATTAGCAGTGATTTTCAGAAGGAGCCTACAGTTGTTGATTTTTGGATGGATCTACGTGGCAGACTGTTACAGATGGAGGAATGGTGCATGGCTAAAAATCAGAGTCATTTCCATTTTAGAGCCCATACAGAACGGCCTCCACAGCAGCCAATTACATCTCTCTTTATAGTTGTGTTATGTTCCAAGCAAAACTTACTCTTCAATTCCATTATATTCTCCCCATTAACCAAGTAAAAAAGAATGAACAGTAATTCAGGCAAAAATGGGCTTACGGACAGCAGCTAATCATAAATGGTTGATAAATGATGTATTTGCAATTTTAAAAACAGCAACATTGATTATTTCCCATGAGGTAGAACAGCTATGGATTGTATCTTGAATGAAGTATAACATGCAACAACACAGTCAATACTTTTCATTGATTCATTCCCCACAGTTAATTATTTTGAGAGACTGGCATCGAAAATTGAACTTTTTTCATTAAATTACTTTATTTCTTATTTTCTAAGATGAAGCGTTGCTCACCATTCAATATTTAGGGATCAAGGCCCCCTTCAAAATCAACTGCTCCTCACCCAGTCTGACTTCTGAGCGGGGCTGGTTATTCTGATCAATGCCTTTCATTTACTCTACGTTTCGATCCACACCACATAATTTCACCTGTTTTCCGCCTCATCCTGAAAGAAAATGATCATTGGATTGGCACAAAAGCAGGGTTTATACTCAGCTTGGAACCTCTATTGTTGAACAGAAGCCTCAAGAGGATGCTGTTACCCAGACGGTTAAGTCTGTTAACTGCCTGACCTCTAAGTCCTGCCTTGCATTGAATAGACTGTTAGCTTTCTATCGGTCTGTACATCTGGAACCTGAATGCAATGTCTGATACTCAGCACTAGAAACATAGCCCTTGAACTAGATTTAACTGGTGTTTTTCCTTCATTTAAACCTAATGCCTGAATGAAATAAGAATTTCAGAGGAATGTGTAGCTTCTGGGAGGTTACAAAGCTGGAGCTATGTACTTTGTACAATGTTTATTGGGCATAGCCTTGTTTTGAAAATAGATAATACGGTGAAGGATGATATGAACCGTCTCCTTTTTCAAAGTAAAGCTTTTGCTCATTCTGAAATACAGAGACATTTTCAGTAGATACATTTTGGTCTCGAATTTAATGAAACAAGCATCGATCTGCAGAGCTTTCAGAAGTTGACATTTCTCCATCAAAGTGAACGCTCTTAGGTGTTGGCATGGCTCAACCATCTGCCCTAATTCATCCTCTCTCCTCCGTACCTTAGGTGTTGGCATGGCTCAACCATCTGCCCTAATTCATCCTCTCTCCTCCATACCTTAGGTGTTGGCATGGCTCAACCATCTGCCCTAATTCATCCCCTCTCCTCCATACCTTAGGTGTTGGCATGGCTCAACCATCTGCCCTAATTCATCCTCTCTCCTCCATACCTTAGGTGTTGGCATGGCTCAACCATCTGCCCTAATTCATCCTCTCTCCTCCATACCTTGCTCCTCTCTCTTCAGCACAGTTACATTTTTGACTCAATCCACACCCAACACCACAATCCTCCTATTCCAATAGCTGATTATCTGAGCAGGGTACTTGTTGCCCATTTGTAAGTCCCTCCCCTCTCTTCATTCCCTATATGAGTTTTTCATATTAGTTGCGGCTGGCTGACGAAGTCATATTGTTTTTATTACATACAATGAGTAGTTTTGTCCATGGTGTTGGTTTGTTTACCAGATTTAAGCTTGTGGGAGGCAGAGGGAGGCTGACAGCTGTTTCTTTCCGATTGGGAAGCTCTCGAGTGCATGGTTTGAAAACTCATTCAGGGACAATAGGAAAACAACGTATTTTAATAGCTACAATTAATGTTCGAAAACAAATAAACGGAGAGAGAAAAAAAGGACATTATTGAAACAGTGGAGGAGGGACAGGGGCATAAAGGTTTGCCTTTTTAAAGACAGTTATATGGATAGTTAACTTTTTTCATCCAGACAGTATTTATCCAGTAGTTTGTTAGTTGGTCCAGAATCTCCTAGCTAGTATGGATTTTCACTGAAGAAACTGCCAGTGGTGCATTCAAAATGCTTCCGCCTCCCCCTCGCTTACCCTGTTTTGAATACACCACAAGCTATCTACTGTAATACTGTCCGGTCCTACTACCATTGCTACATGCTCCACAAATGCTAGCCAGGAGATGAAACAACAACACCCAAATAAAGGGATCTATCTCTTTATACTGTACATAATGGTAACCATTACAGGGATATTTTATTTGAGATATCGGGGGCTGAGATGGAGATAGTTACTGTATTCGATCCCAGTGATTATTCATCATACCCCATTTTGCACTCAGAATGAAAATGTAAGCACATTTTTGCCTTTATGCCACAAAGAAAAACACCAAAGTGTGTGTTGAATGAAGAAAACTAAGAAAACATTGTATTGTGGATGGGCAGAACAAATCAGTGTCTGACTACAGATGTGGTTGAATCATGCGGCTAGGAAACAGCAACAAACTCAAGCAAGTTGATATGACGAGTTAATATCCAAAACTCTCTACACCCCAAAATTGTGCATTTGTGTGTTTTCTAAAGAAATTATTGCTAGTTGGTACCATCAGTGTGTAAATATGACTGTTCTCAGAGGTTTTACGAATATATTTTAAATGCTACATATCCATTGTTTAGCTGGAATGGAATGTGGGTATCCTGTATATTTCACTGTGATATGTGGTTGTCTCACCTAGCTGTCTTAAGATCATTGTGATTACAGTGATTACTGTCGCTTTGGATAAGAGCATCTGATAAATGACTAAATTGTTAACTGTAAATATTTTACATACGGTATTTCATATATTTTGTTATCATGTTTTGAATATTGATGTCACAAATGCATCATTTGTACAGTTCTTTATGTAGTTATGTATTACATGTGACTGTAAAACTGGATACTATATATTTCATTTAGCAAAATATTTTTTTACAATTATTTGTCTCTCTAAACTGAAACCATCAACTACATGTCTGTCAATAGACACAATCTCTTTTTATAATTTCTTTAAACAATAAAAAGTCATTTACCCACATTTATGAAAATGGATATATAGCGTTTTGGAATGAAACTCTTCATATATATAAGGTCCAAATGTCACATTTTAAGATGGTTTTGTTTTGTGACTATTGTCAGTGGATCCCAGACAACCTTGGTGTGTACAGTGACTGATAGCTAGTATCATCTACTGAATGCAACATCAAATAGACACATCCATCCTATAGCATGACTCTCGATACCAGAAGCATTTCTTATAAATACAGCCTATAGGCCAGGTGAAATATTCCATTGAGGAGGACAGAAATGCAATATCGAAAGCAGTTTCCTGATAGTGTTATTATATTTTACACACACACACGGCTCCACTGTTATCCTACTGACAAGCCTATCTGATTAGGGCAGGGTTAGATTCAGGAGGGCAGGACACACATGCTATTTGTTCTTTATATTGTATGAATATGAATGTATGTATCTTTATGCGTACACTATTTCAAAAACCAGTGACCTAGTTATTTAAATGTCTTATTCTCAAATCCAACAGAGACATGATATAGCGATTTGTCTCTTGCCTAGACTCTTCGATCCTAGGTGTGTGTGCATACATGTGCTTCTGCGTGTTCTTTTATAACCAGTAATGATGAAGGCATCAATATTGTAATTGACATTTACCACTTGTAATAGTATTTATTGCTAAAAGATAATAATCCCAGGGTCATGGTGTATTGTGGTTATTGGCATTGCTTGAATGCTTCTTAGCCAATCAAAACGCAGGATCTATACATTTTATGAAAGTCATTCAGAAACAAAGTCTTTCCATAATGGGCGATCACAACTTTTGCATATGCGGTCAAATTTAAATTATTGGTTGATTAGCACACATATTCAAGATGAACAGACTTTCCCAACAGACCTGAGATTCTAACCAGCAATCCTCCAGCTGCTGGCCCGCCTTTCTAACGTGGAGGTTCTCACTATCACTTTGGCTGTGATACTTTGCAGGGCTCTTGAAAATAAAATATTACAGTAACACAATGAAAATCTGATTGATCAAAAGACCAATTAGTAGCAAAAGATCAGATTTGCTCTAGCCACCATTTTATTCTGACCTCTAGACTAGACCACTAACCTAATTCTAAAACCTGCTATAAGGAAAACCGACCATTTGCATGACCAAGTAATTATTATTATTTTTTAGCGATACTATAGGCTTTTTATTATTACCACTATTTTATTTTCTGTTTCTTTTTAGTTTTCTGCATTTAGATGTACAACATGACTTGTACTATGTAATTTTGAGATTAAGATGAAGAGTTTGAAAAGATAAAAATGTTTTTGTTTGTTTTTAGTTTTAGGATATCATATCAAGTTTTATTTCCAACAAGCTCAAACATTCTAATATCAGAATTAGAAGTTCATTCATGTTTCTCAAATGTCACATTTTTAAAGGTGAAGTTTCGGCATTAATATCAAAATCTTAAGGATAGGCTATAACTCTAAATGGATAAGGTATTTTATTTAACTAGGCAAGTCAGTTGAGAACAAATTCTTATTTACAATGACGGCCTAACACGCCAATTGTGCACCACCCTATGGGACTCCCAATCACAGCTAGATGTGATACAGCCTGGATTTGAACCACGGACTGTAGTGACACCTCTTGCACTGAGATGTTGTGCCTTGGACCACTGTGACACTTGGGAACCCAGGTTTAAAACAAAAATAACTTTCAATCACTTGATTCAATCTTGCAACCTTTGGCCCTTTTGAATCGGAGGCAGACGCTTATGCCCATCTGCCATTCCTGCCCGCGAAGCCCTGGCAAAAAAACACACAAAAAAACGTACTTGAAGGTAACAGTGCTCACTGTTGCCCCTAGAGGCCGGTTTCCACGTCATCTCCCGACGTCCTCATACATGGATGGATGTCGAAATCTGACTTGTATCACGGGTGACCTGGCTGTTTATTTCTTATATTCTATCTGGTATGGGTATGATCCTCTCTTGTGCCCTAACCCTTACCATAACTCTAACTTACAAATCACATTTTTCAAGGCAAATTTATCACAACGCGGGGAAAAAAAGCTCCTTGGTCTGAGTGGTGAGTCAAAAAGAAATGACAGTAATTGTCAGCACGCAAATCCTTTGTGTGTATCAGTTCTTTCTGCAGAAGCTAAAGGGGTGCTTTTGCAGCCTTGAAAATAAGGTGTCTGAAGGACAGCTCTATGGTGAAGAGAGGAAATCCAATGAGTTTTTGGCACGCATCTCTTGCATTTACAGGAAACATATTCCGCTGTTGTTGCTGTCCCTATTCCTTTCTCTCTGTCACCGTTGGCGATCCATTATTTTTCTTGCTTCTATTTTACAGCTTGAAGTCAGCCCCCTCCCCCCTTAGCTTGGTTTTGCCAATAAAACAGACATACACTTATCTTGTAGCATCGATCAAAAATCACCACAAATAGTTATCAAGCCGTAATAAAAATACATGGTCAAAAAGAGAGCAGTACAAGGTAACATACCAGCACCCTTTGCCACAGCAAGCTGGTATTGCTTTTCATGTGTAATGGTAATAAGGTTATGCTCTGTGGTCATCTGGGGATGTTCTTTCTCCAGACATCATTAAGACAACGATGTCTTACCTACCTTATATGTAGGTTTGAACACAGTAATGAATGTGTAATATGAACATATAAAATAGGAATGAAAACATCACAGCTATACAGAATAAGTAGAGGACGGTGAACCCATGAACCGTGAGTCCCACCCCATAAGTCTATGGTACTTTACTGTGAGAGTTTATAGATTACATGGAAGAGACATTCCTGGGGGATAAATGGAGGCTTAAACAACTAGCTTTATCCCTCCATGCCATCTAAGTGACATTTAAAGCATATGTCACTTAGGCCTCCATTGGTTTTATATGAGCACATAAGGTTGTCATGTTTTGTCAGAATGTGTACAGGTGTTTTGATGCATATAGGATGTCTTTGATGCATTTTAGTCAGAGAAAGAGGAAAGGGGTGATCGTTTTTACAGATAACATTTTGTATATACATCGATGCTCATATCTGAACCATAAAATAGCTATTTTACCGACATCATTAGATTTTTTCAAATGAATTGTAAGCAGAAGTTATTAATTATGAAAAAAGTATTAATTACTGTTAGAACCAGTTGAACAAACTGTACTTACTTACATGAGGAGCATAGATCTTCCATGTGTGGAACACCGTTTGGTTCTTTGTGTGTCAAAAAAGAAACACATCAAATAACACTATTTGACGCATCAAGCACACACACAGGCCACGATGTGTTTACAATACCACATTGCTAATAAGACATTATTTGTTAGACTTAATGGGAAAACGTCTGTAGCATCCAATTGGCCACAGAAAAGAAAGAATATGCACATTTTCGCACCAGTGGTGTTGGGGGATAAAAATCGGTCTGTGATGGTAAAGTGCACATACAAACAACGCCTTGATGACACCGACAGCATCATTGCGCAAAATAGTATGCAGCATCTTCTGGATATGTGTGCCACAAAAGTTTCCATTTCTGTCAAGCCGTCTACGTGTACAGTATGACGCAAGCGTTGGATAAATCCAAGGTATTCACCACACAGAACGCACTGCAACTGCCTCTGTAACGCAATGCTGCAAGGCAAATGCAGCGTTCCATTGGAAATGAATGTACCAAAATGCAATGATGCTGTTGGTGTGATCGAGGTGTAACTTTTGCTAAATGGGTTTCCATCCGTCACATTAAAAAAATTGTTATATAGTGAATGTGCCCACTCTGGTATTGGCATGAGATTATTATGGACAAAAGATAGAGATAATTTTTAAGGCAGCCAAGCATCGATCATCATGTCACCAGAATAAGATCCTCAATATTTATTGGAAAGGAGCATCAAGCTCATCACCTTGCACATTCACCACCTTGTGAATTTCATTGTAACCTATTTAATCGGTAGTCTAATAAACTGTATGCTTTCCCGAGTCACACAACATGTCATCGCGTGACTCCAAGTTTACTTTGATGTGATAGTTATTACATCAATATTTGCACATCAAAGCATTTCCACCTCCAATTTTCACATAATTAATTTGACAGACACAAAAAAATCCCACATGTTTAGCATATTTCGTTTGTCACATTTGGAAAGTTTACCAGAGGCAGGATGGTGATCCTGCTGATTCTGCCAGCCAGCCAGCCTTATCCTAAGCAGTTGCCCCTGATTTCATCCTAGCTAGTCAAAATACAGAATAATAATCAAGCATTTTGTCAACAATTCCAAACAGTTTGGAAACTGGAGGTAGGCTGTCTACTATGTTGACTTCGGTTTGCAGTTTGACAGTCACTCACAAATATCTTTGATAAAGATGTTTCAAGTAACGTTTGTGGTAGCTAGCTAGCTACCTTTAGCATGGTACCTAATTTGCACCAATGCAACCAGCCTGAAAACAATGACCAGAAACTGCTATCATTTTCAATATTCTTAGCAATGTTATAGGAATCAATGTGACTAACTATTAGTTATGTTTTCAATATGTTTTCATATTGAAATCGAACTTCAGTTCATGAAAATAACTAGCTAGGTAGCTAGATAACGAACTAAACAAGATAGCCAGCTACCTAGCCTTGTTGCTCCAAGCTAGCGTTAGAAGCATGGCTAATGGGTCCGATCATCATCAACCCACACAAAAACTGTCTTACAAATGAAGTGTGTTTTACATGATGACACCTAGCTAGATAGTTAGTTAGCTAGCTAACTATAGCTAGTGAAACATATGTCTGATCCACCTCTACGCAGATGACACCATTTTGTATACTTCAGGCCCTTCTTTGGACACTGTGTTAACTAACCTCCAGACGAGCTTCAATGCCATATGTGGCCTCCAACTGCTCTTAAATGCAAGTAAAACTAAATGCATTCTATTCAACCGATCGCTTCCTATACCTGCCCGCCCATCCAGCATCACTACACTGGACGGTTCTGACTTAGAATATGTACAAACACCTAAGTGTCTGGTTAGACTGTAAACTCTCCTTCCAGACTCATATTAAGCATCTCCAATACAAAATTAAATCTAGAATCGGCTTCCTATTTCGCAACAAAGCATCCTTCACTCATGCTGCCAAACATACCCTCGTAAAATTGACTATCCTACCGATCCTTGACTTCGGCGATGTAATTTACAAAATAGCCTCCAACACTCTCCTCAGCCAATTGGATGCAGTCTATCACAGTGCCATCCATTTTGTCACCAAAGCCCCATATACTACCCACCACTGCGACCTGTATGCTCTCGTTAGCTGACCCTCGCTTCATATTCGTCGCCAAACCCACTGGCTCCAGGTCATCTATGTCTTTGCTAGGTAAAGCCCTGCCCTATCTCAGCTCGCTGGTCACCATAGCAGCACCCACCCGTAGCAGGCACTCCAACAGGTATATTTCACTGGTCACCCCAAAAGCCAATTCCTTCTTGGTCGCCTTTCCTTCCAGTTCTCTGCTGCCAATGACTGGAACGAAAAATCACTGAAGCTGGCCTATTTATTGCCTTACCTCCCTTATCTTACCTCATTTGCACACAATGTATATAGACTTTTTCTATTGTATTATTGCCTGTATGTTTGTTTATTCCATGTGTAACTCTGTGTTGTTGTATGTGTAACACTGCTTTGCTTGATCTTGGCCAGGTCGCAGTTGTAAATGAGAACTTGTTCTCAACTAGCCTACCTGGTTAAATAAAGATGAAATAAAAAAGAAAAAATTTTGCTATGCTTTGTGGGGAAGGACATTGTTTGCCTCTAACAGCTAGCTAGTTTTTCTCACCAGCACTATCCCAGAGTTTATGGAAGTGTGTCTGTCTTGTGCGGCAGAGGCAGGTGAGCGAAACAACTTTCCCTGCATCATAGCTTATCTCTGTGACATATGAAATACGTGTGATTGTGCAATCAATGTGTAATATTTTCTGGATTTTCTTTTATGAACGTGTTGAATTATTATGTTATGCACAGTCATATTCAGGTCCTGATTGGTCAACAAATGTATTTGATCTGTCAAATTGTGTTATTTGACTTGCATCAACTTCAGCTAACATGACCTTGGTCTTATCTAGCTCATACTAGGAGCATAGCCAATCGTTCTGTGTTTTACCTTGGTGACACGTGTCCACACGGTTTTGGGTTCCTGCTCTGTCTTTTGCCATAGGCCCTGGTTTCGTTATTTTGTCTGGCGATCTGATTTGTAGGAGAATTTATTTGACTAATGAAGTGTCATTTTGTTTACCATGTGGCATCATAAATCTTGTCTTTATGGTGAGTGTCTGAAATAGATGCTGTACTTCTCCTTTCCCTCAAACGTGCACTAACCCAAACTCACTCCACATATATGTCACACGTGCACTAACCCAAACACACTCCACATATATGTCACACGTGCACTAACGCAAACACACTCCACATATATGTCGCATGTGTACTAACACAATCAACTCTACATACGTGTCACACGTGCACTAACGTAAAAATACTCCACATACGTGTCATACGTGCACTATGCAAACACACTACACATACGTGTCACACGTTCACTATGCAAACACACTCCACATCCATGTCACGTGCATTACCGCAAACACACTCCACATACGTGTCACATGTGCATTAACGCAAACACACTCCACATACGTGTCACATGTGCATTAACGCAACCACACTCTACATGTGTCACATGTGCATTAACGCAAAAACACACTCCACATGTGTCACATGTGCATTAACGCAAACACACTCCACATACGTGTCACATGTGCATTAACGCAACCACACTCTACATGTGTCACATGTGCATTAACGCAACCACACTCTACATGTGTCACATGTGCATTAACGCAACCACACTCCACATGTGTCACATGTGCATTAACGCAAACACACTCCACATGTGTCACATGTGCATTAACGCAAACACACTCCACATACGTGTCACATGTGCATTAACGCAAACATACTCCAAATATGTGCAGTAATAACATATGTACACTCAACAATGTTTGCTGGATTTTGAAACTGACTGCCAAGTGTTTGACTCCCCCTAGAAAAACACAATTAGTTGAATTACGGAGGGAGGGAGAAACTGTCATTCACAGATGGTGGGAGCGATGAGGATGTATGGATTTGACATTGTCCACCCCCTTACCTATACCCCAACTAAGTCTCAAAGGTAGTCTATTGAGACATGTCTATTTCTCTGTGTTGTAATAATATGGAATGAATCCTAGGCATCCCTGGTTCTCATGATTGTGTACAGCGACAGTGAGATACCTTGCCACTACCATAGAGATCCTTTAAAATTATTATTCACATTTGAAATTGTATGGCCACTACATTGAATCCGCTTGATCAAAATCGCTCGTCTTTTTCCCCTCCCATCGTTCATTTACAAAAATATATATTTTTTTATTATGTCACATTTCCATATGACATTAGCCAACCATTTCCACACACTGCCGACACATTGGGGGGAGGCACATAGTGTCCCACACCTAAACACTAACTCTCAATTTACCATTGACTTGGTACACTAACTCATACTTCCTGTTTTTCTTTTTCACTTTCCCTTTATAGAACTGTCGAGTGTTGTTGGTTCGGGGGTGTATTGTCCTTGGTGCAGGGTGGTGTAGTTAGTGAAGGTCTGACAGGGTGAAACAAGAGGATAATAAGGTGGCTGTGGGTGCTGTGGTCGGTCGCGGTTACATTGGGCACTAATGATCCCCATTAGGCTTGTGGCATGCCTAGACAGAGCCAGGCAAGCTGACGGCTCCTGTGTCAGATACAGCTAATCAGGAACTCTGGGTGGCTCTCTTCTGAATTTCCCACAGGCGCAGGAGCTGTCGGTCCGCCCAGTGGCTGCTGCCTCCGCTGCCTCCGCTGCCTCCGCTTTAGTGCTGCTGCCTCCGCTGCCTCCGCTTTAGTGCTGCTGCCTTTATGCCGAAAGTACAGATACAGTTAGCAATTAGTAACTGGGTAACTTTTAGACGGAGGAGTATATGTGCCAGACAGAGGAGGGTGGAATGAGCGAGGGGTTTTGGAGGTGAAGACATTTCATGGAGGGATTGAAGGTAGATGAGGAGAGAGAGCACAGACTTGTGAAGTAGGTAAGAGAGAAAAGTGGGGAGAAGTACAGATGGGAAGGAGGAAAGCTGATGAAGACAATGGCTAGGCTTCATCATACCCGCTCACCATGCTCGCCTGTGGCATGATGCTTCTCATGCTCTTTGATAAACACATCAACAAGGCACCATGACAAACGGAAGGGCAGAGGGAAAAAACTACTTTTACAAACATGTTCAGAGCTGAAACATCTCTGTAGGCAGCAGGCAGCTGTAGAGATTGGGTGGGTGGGATGGCGTTGTTGCATCTCACTCCCTGAAAGAATGCTAAAGTGTTCCCTCGTTAACTCTGAAGCAAAGACTCCCTCTTCGGCTAATGACCTTGTGTAGGAGTGGGCGTTTGAGCAGACACCCATGTTGGGTAGTTAATTGGTCCGTTGAACCCTTAACTTTCCTTTTCTGCAGAACGAAATCCTATTATTAGTTTGACATGGTGATGACACAGGCCCACCGTTCCCGGGACAATGCCCTCCATAGTCACTAACAGGCCCACCATTCCCAGGACAATGCCCTCCATAGTCACTAACAGGCCCACCATTCCCAGGACAATGCCCTCCATAGTCACTAACAGGCCCACCATTCCCAGGACAATGCCCTCCATAGTCACTAACAGGCCCACCATTCCCGGGACAATGCCCTCCATAAAGGAAAGCAGACAGTGCCCATCTTCTCATCTGGACAGATTAGAGATTGCTCACAAGGCAAGCTGTAGAGAGGTTAGTAGAGAATTAGGGACAGAAGAGAGATTGCTCACAGGGCAAGCTGTAGAGAGGTTAGTAGAGAATTAGGGACAGAAGAGAGTGGCTCACAGGGCAAGCTGTAGAGAGGTTAGTAGAGAATTAGGGACAGAAGAGAGATTGCTCACAGGGCAAGCTGTAGAGAGGTTAGTAGAGAATTAGGGACAGAAGAGAGTGGCTCACAGGGCAAGCTGTAGAGAGGTTAGTAGAGAATTAGGGACAGAAGAGAGGTGCTCACAGGGCAAGCTGTAGAGAGGTTAGTAGAGAATTAGGGACAGAAGAGAGATTGCTCACAGGGCAAGCTGTAGGGAGGTTAGTAGAGAATTAGGGACAGAAGAGAGTTTGCTCACAGGGCAAGTTGTAGAGAGGTTAGTAGAGAATTAGGGACAGAAGAGAGATTGCTCACAGGGCAAGCTGTAGGGAGGTTAGTAGAGAATTAGGGACAGAAGAGAGTTTGCTCACAGGGCAAGCTGTAGAGAGGTTAGTAGAGAATTAGGGACAGAAGAGAGATTGCTCACAAGGCAAGCTGTAGGGAGATTACTAGAATGAGGGAAGTGGGGAAAAGAAAGAGTAGGGCATGTCAGAAAGCTGGTTATTTAAAGAGGGTCCACCATCTTGTTCATCTGTTGATGTCACTACTAGAAACTATATGCATCTCAGTCATATGTTGATGGCACTACAACAAACTATTTCAATCTCAGTCATCCTTTGATATCCCTACTAGAAACAATATGGTTCTCAGTCATCCTTTGATGTCACTACTAGAAACAATATGGTTCTCAGTCATTTGCTAATTAGTTTCTTAATTGTCACCTACTTGTCCAACCAGAACCAATACTTTGGTATCACGTACAGGGGAGTGTGTGTGTGTGTGTGTGTGTGTGTGTGTGTGTGTGTGTGTGTGTGTGTGTGTGTGTGTGTGTGTGTGTGTGTGTGTGTGTGTGTGTGTGTGTGTGTGTGTGTGTGTGTGTGTGTGTGTGTGTGAGAACAGGATCTCTTTCCATATTGAGTTATTCTACAGTGTGAGGCATTGTCACTAGGGTTTAATTATTTCACACAAAGAGAGAAGCAACAACTCATGCTATATGGTCTGTCAGTCTAACACAGTCACCTCATGCTATATGGTCTGTCAGTCTAACACAGCCACCTCATGCTATATGGGCTGTCAGTATAACACAGCCACCTCATGCTATATGGGCTGTCAGTCTATCACAGCCACCTCATGCTATATGGTCTGTCAGTCTAACACAGCCACCTCATGCTATATGGTCTGTCAGTCTAACACAGCCACCTCATGCTATATGGTCTGTCAGTCTATCACAGCCACCTCATGCTATATGGTCTGTCAGTCTAACACAGCCACCTCATGCTATATGGTCTGTCAGTCTAACACAGCCACCTCATGCTATATGGTCTGTCAGTATAACACAGCCACCTCATGCTATATGGTCTGTCAGTCTAACACAGTCACCTCATGCTATATGGTCTGTCAGTCTAACACAGTCACCTCATGCTATATGGTCTGTCAGTCTAACACGGCCACCTCATGCTATATGGTCTGTCAGTCTAACACAGTCACCTCATGCTATATGGTCTGTCAGTATAACACAGCCACCTCATGCTATATGGTCTGTCAGTCTAACACAGCCACCTCATGCTATATGGTCTGTCAGTCTAACATGGCCACCTCATGCTATATGGGCTGTCAGTCTATCACAGCCACCTCATGCTATATGGTCTGTCAGTCTAACACAGCCACCTCATGCTATATGGGCTGTCAGTCTAACACAGCCACCTCATGCTATATGGTCTGTCAGTCTAACACAGCCACCTCATGCTATATGGTCTGTCAGTCTAACACAGCCACCTCATGCTATATGGGCTGTCAGTATAACACAGTCACCTCATGCTATATGGTCTGTCAGTCTAACACAGCCACCTCATGCTATATGGTCTGTCAGTATAACACAGCCACCTCATGCTATATGGGCTGTCAGTCTATCACAGCCACCTCATGCTATATGGGCTGTCAGTCTATCACAGCCACCTCATGCTATATGGGCTGTCAGTCTAACACAGCCACCTCATGCTATATGGGCTGTCAGTATAACACAGTCACCTCGTGCTATATGGTCTGTCAGTCTAACACAGCCACCTCATGCTATATGGTCTGTCAGTATAACACAGCCACCTCATGCTATATGGTCTGTCAGTCTATCACAGCCACCTCATGCTATATGGTCTGTCAGTCTATCACAGCCACCTCATGCTATATGGGCTGTCAGTCTATCACAGCCACCTCATGCTATATGGGCTGTCAGTATAACACAGTCACCTCATGCTATATGGTCTGTCAGTCTAACACAGCCACCTCATGCTATATGGTCTGTCAGTATAACACAGCCACCTCATGCTATATGGGCTGTCAGTCTATCACAGCCACCTCATGCTATATGGGCTGTCAGTCTATCACAGCCACCTCATGCTATATGGGCTGTCAGTCTAACACAGCCACCTCATGCTATATGGGCTGTCAGTATAACACAGTCACCTCGTGCTATATGGTCTGTCAGTCTAACACAGCCACCTCATGCTATATGGTCTGTCAGTATAACACAGCCACCTCATGCTATATGGTCTGTCAGTCTATCACAGCCACCTCATGCTATATGGTCTGTCAGTCTATCACAGCCACCTCATGCTATATGGGCTGTCAGTCTATCACAGCCACCTCATGCTATATGGGCTGTCAGTCTATCACAGCCACCTCATGCTATATGGGCTGTCAGTATAACACAGCCACCTCATGCTATATGGGCTGTCAGTATAACACAGTCACCTCGTGCTATATGGTCTGTCAGTCTAACACAGCCACCTCATGCTATATGGTCTGTCAGTATAACACAGCCACCTCATGCTATATGGTCTGTCAGTCTATCACAGCCACCTCATGCTATATGGTCTGTCAGTCTATCACAGCCACCTCATGCTATATGGGCTGTCAGTCTATCACAGCCACCTCATGCTATATGGGCTGTCAGTCTATCACAGCCACCTCATGCTATATGGGCTGTCAGTATAACACAGCCACCTCATGCTATATGGGCTGTCAGTCTAACACAGCCACATCATGCTATATGGGCTGTCAGTATAACACAGCCACCTCATGCTATATGGGCTGTCAGTATAACACAGCCACCTCATGCTATATGGGCTGTCAGTATAACACAGCCACCTCATGCTATATGGGCTGTCAGTATAACACAGCCACCTCATGCTATATGGGCTGTCAGTATAACATAGCCACCTCATGCTATATGGGCTGTCAGTCTAACACAGCCACCTCATGCTATATGAGCTGTCAGTCTAACACAGCCACTTCATGCTATATGGGCTGTAAGTCTAACACAGCCACCTCATGCTATATGGGCTGTCAGTCTAACACAGCCACCTCATGCTATATGGGCTGTCAGTATAACACAGCCACCTCATGCTATATGGGCTGTCAGTCTAACACAGTCACCTCATGCTATTTGGGCTGTCAGTCTAACACAGCCACCTCATGCTATATGGGCTGTCAGTATAACACAGCCACCTCATGCTATATGGGCTGTCAGTCTAACACAGTCACCTCATGCTATTTGGGCTGTCAGTCTAACACAGCCACCTCATGCTATATGGGCTGTCAGTATAACACAGCCACCTCATGCTATATGGGCTGTCAGTCTAACACAGCCACCTCATGCTATATGGGCTGTCAGTATAACACAGCCACCTCATGCTATATGGGCTGTCAGTCTAACACAGTCACCTCATGCTATTTGGGCTGTCAGTCTAACACAGCCACCTCATGCTATATGGGCTGTCAGTATAACACAGCCACCTCATGCTATATGGGCTGTCAGTCTAACACAGTCACCTCATGCTATATGGGCTGTCAGTCTAACACAGCCACCTCATGCTATATGGGCTGTCAGTATAACATAGCCACCTCATGCTATATGGTCTGTCAGTCTAACACAGCCACCTCATGCTATATGGGCTGTCAGTCTAACACAGCCACCTCATGCTATATGGGCTCTCAGTATAACACAGCCACCTCATGCTATATGGGCTGTCAGTATAACACATCCATCTGACATGAGAGACTTACTATAAGATTATTTAGCAAAGGAAATATCCATAGGCTAACTCTTTTGCCACCAAACCTCATGATGAGTTAAAATCCTCTCGGCATAAAAGTATTTATCCAACATTTTAGATATTTAAAATCTAAACAGATGTAAATAAAAGTTATTTTTAGTATAATACCTTTATAATATGCATGCACATAGCCACTATACCATCACAGTCAAAGTATCTAGCATAGTGAATTTGCTGTTGTGGTCCATTGTGAAATTGACTTTGATTACAGTGGGTTATTACATTTCATTATGATGCCAGTTACCTTCCCCAGTACATTAAACTAATGCATTCTCAACTTTTCAGACAGAGAGGTATTACCACTGATCGCAATCTCCTCACTTCCATACAGAGTTATTGTTTTTATTATCAATTACAGACATAGTGAGTTAGTTAAAATGGTGGGCCATTTAAAGAATTCATGATTCCAAATAGTGGGAGACAACGGTATACTGTCATCTGTTTCCCTTCCTTCGGTCCAGTAAGCAACATTTGCACACATTTTCCAAGCATTTGCTTATGATTGACTTTAAATAAATGTGCCTTCATAGTTTCATAGGTAAAAGGTAAAAGCAAGGCATATCCTATGCATCCTATTCTTTATCTATGCTTCATGAAATGTCTTGGCCCCAAAAACCTTTTGCATGTGACCTTAAAGGTTCAATGAAAACAAAAGATAATTTCACAGCACATCCTTTGCCACGTGGTGTGACCAGTGGTAAGCTCAGGACCATGTAGGTTTTAGTCAGCTCTCCAGACCTCTATGACACACCACTGCTAAGGTCAGCAGTCACAGGCCAGACAGCTGATCACATCGAGAGAGAAAAAGAAAGAGAGAGAGAAAGAGAGCTTTGTATTGTGCCTTCTCCTCCCATCAGCTTTGTATTGTACTTTCTCCTCCCATCAGCTTTGTATTGCACCTTCTCCTCCCATCAGCTTTGTATTGTACCTTCTCCTCCCATCAGCTTTGTATTGCACCTTCTCCTCCCATCAGCTTTGTATTGCACCTTCTCCTCCCATCAGCTTTGTATTGTACCTTCTCCTCCAATCAGCTTTGTATTGTACCTTCTCCTCCCATCAGCTTTGTATTGTACCTTCTCCTCCCATCAGCTTTGTATTGTGCCTTCTCCTCCCATCAGCTTTGTATTGTACCTTCTCCTCCCATCAGCTTTGTATTGTACCTTCTCCGTCCATCAGCTTTGTATTGTGCCTTCTCCTCCCATCAGCTTTGTATTGTACCTTCTCCTCCCATCAGCTTTGTATTGTACCTTCTCCGTCCATCAGCTTTGTATTGTGCCTTCTCCTCCCATCAGCTTTGTATTGTGCCTTCTCCTCCCATCAGCTTTGTATTGCACCTTCTCCTCCCATCAGCTTTGTATTGTGCCTTCTCCTCCCATCAGCTTTGTATTGTGCATTCTCGTCCCATCAGCTTTGTATTGTGCCTTCTCCTCCCATCAGCTTTGTATTGTACCTTCTCCTCCCATCAGCTTTGTATTGTGCCTTCTCCTCCCATCAGCTTTGTATTGTGCCTTCTCCTCCCATCAGCTTTGTATTGTACCTTCTCCTCCCATCAGCTTTGTATTGTGCCTTCTCCTCCCATCAGCTTTGTATTGTGCCTTCTCCTCCCATCAGCTTTGTATTGTACCTTCTCCTCCCATCAGCAATTCACTGCACCTTCTGTACATGAATGGTTCTTGCTTATGCTTGGCTGAATTTACACAGAGAGAGAGAGAGCATGACAGTGGGGTTAAATAGACATCTTATTAGCACCTGCTCACTGTCAGGGTGATGGTGGCCAAACAGAGTGCTGGCTTACTGTCAAGAACTAACAAGCTGAACTAGCTTGTTAGTCTAGCAGCCTAAGGTGAGGTTAGAGGAAGCTGAACTACATGTCTAGCAGCCTAGGGTAAAGGTAGAGGAAGCTGATCTACATTTCTAGCAGCCTAGGGTAAAGGTAGAGGAAGCTGAACTACATGTCTAGCAGCCTAGGGTAAAGGTAGAGGAAGATGAACTACATGTCTAGCAGCCTAGGGTAAAGGTAGAGGAAGCTGAACTACATGTCTAGGTAAAGGTAGAGGAAGCTAAACTACATGTCTAGCAAGCTAGGGTAAAGGTAGAGGAGGCTGAACTACATGTCTAGCAGCCTAGGGTAAAGGTAGAGGAGGCTGAACTACATGTCTAGCAGCCTAAGGTAAAGGTAGAGGAGGCTGAACTACATTTCTAGCAGCCTAGGGTAAAGGTAGAGGAAGCTGAACTACATGTCTAGCAGCCTAAGGTAAAGGTAGAGGAGGCTGAACTACATTTCTAGCAGCCTAGGGTAAAGGTAGAGAAAGGATGACATAAGGTAAGCACATGAGCAAGGAGTGAGAGATGGAGTTGTTTATTCTGAGAGGAATGGTTGTTATTGGTTATGATGATGAGGATATTTGACTTATGGCAAGGTTCCCCAATTGGTGATTTTATTGGCCCAGTTTTCTTAGACATTTTTTTAAAATCTTGATCTTTAGGCCATATTCTCATTTAACACCCACTAGAAGTGCACAGTGCTTGAGGCCTATCCTTTCACCTCTAATAGTGTAAAGTTGAATAAAGTTCCATGACATGCAGTATGTGTTGTATATGATTTAACACAAATCAATCAATCAAATTGTGTAGATTGTGTAAATGAGCATTTCCCGATACACATTGGGTACAGCTTCCCCAGCTCCAAGCGATTTTAATTTGGGAAATCTGTTCCAAAGTATTCCCACGCACAACAAATATATATTCACAGGTATGTGATTGTATACAGTACCAATATATGCAAGGTGTTGCGTGTGCTCCCTCCCCGGCCTCTAAGTCAGCAGGCTGCTCATTATGGCGCACACCTGTCACCATCGTTACGTGCACCTGCGCATAGTATAGTCAGACTCACCTGGACTCCATCACCTCCTTGTTTACCTGCCCTATATATGTCATTCCCTTTGGTTCCTTCCCCAGGCGTCATTGTTTCTGTTTCTTGTCTGTGCGTTGTTCGAGGTTCTTGGTTTGTATTAAGTTTCTGTTTATTTTTATTAAAACACTCACTCCCTGAACTTGCTTTCCGACTCTCAGCGCACATCGTTACACAAGGTTTGAAATGATTATCATTTAGTCAAATATTATATTTGTTTTGGATTCTTGAGGTCAATTTGCAGTCTACAAATAACTTGTAATTATGTTCCGGCGAGCTGACCATCCGCCCAAGAAACAATCGACCCGCTGATGAATCTAGTTAATGATCCCTGATGGATGGTGTGTGTGTATGAGGACAATATTCCTTTATCCACACTCAGTCTTGGTGGGTGTTAATTTAGATAGTTTACAAGCTTTAGGTAGACTTTGATGCTGTGGAAAATGCTTGATTGGACCTAATTTCATGTGCAGTGAAGCTGTTGATCAATCCACTATGACATTCACACGGTCACCCCATATTTCCTTTGTGCTCACTGTTGGTAGGTCACTCAATCGTGCCTGTCATTCATTCTAGGTAGTTTTGGTGCCTTCTAGCTAAATGTCAGATGTCATGCTGATTGTGACATCAACTAAAGGCTGCATTGTGTTGAACAAATGACTGTTTATTTCTCTTTGTCTTTACTTTGATTGCTTTGGTTACCTTTTGTTGATGCAGAAATATAATGTAGCTATTTTAATTGATTTGAGTGCTTCACAAGCACACGTTCTTGAAAAAAAGCATGGCTCTTGTAAAACATGTGTAATGTTTACTGTGTCATACATTAACTGATTTTGATGCATGATGCACTCAGACTATTTCTTCAAACATATGTTGCATTAAAAAAGAACATGCTTTGAGATCTGTCAGATAAAGAGGAGAGGCAGAATGCTTTATAGATGAAGCTTTGACTTTATCCCTAATGATATTTTAAAGGACAAACAGAAAGTAGAGCTGAGCGAAAGCAGAAATTGACAGATGCGCATGAAATCCTAGATGTATAGCTTTTGTATCTAATTAGTGCTCAGTTTAACAAAAATCAAAGCGAGAAGCCTGACATTTAATTTTCCATTGTTTCGCTGCCTGGATTCCATTGCCCTCTAATTGTATCAGAGTCATTATCTTAACAGTGAATCCTGAGCGATAAATAAAGTTGCCTAATTCTCCTTGATCTTTAGGCCATATTCTCATTTAACACCCACTAGAAGTGCACAGTGCTTGAGGCCTATCCTTTCACCTCTAATAGTGTAAAGTTGAATAAAGTTCCATGACATGCAGTATGTGTTGTATATGATTTAACACAAATCAATCAATCAAATTGTGTAGATTGTGTAAATGAGCATTTCCCGATACACATTGGGTACAGCTTCCCCAACCTAAACTTCCAAAGATTAATAATGACAATGACAAAATAAAAACTCCCATGATAGGAAGAAACCTTGAGAGGATGGAAACATGAACCATGTGGTTTAGAGAAGATCATCTTGGCCAGTCAAGACTACAGTACCACAGGAGGTTGGTGGCACCTTAACTGGAGAGGACGGCTCGTGGTAATGGCTGGAGCAGAATAAGTAGAATGGTATTAAACACACGGTTTCAATTTGTTTGATGCCATTCCATTTGCTCCGTTCCAATAATTTATTAAACTTCTATAGCGCCTTTAATTAAAGAGAGAATTTCAAAGTGCTTCAAAAGCAAAAAAACAAAAGCAATACATCACGAGCAACCTAGCTATAGCTAGCTAGGTCAACTAATAGAGGCCAAGTCTTTGAGTGCATGCATTAGCCAAGGATGGAGAGGGACAGGTTATGGCTTGATCAGAAGAAGGTGGTCAGGGAGATGGTTGATGAAGAGTCTGGTGCTGATCATGTGGATGGCTCCTCTGGGAACAAGGCAGTGTAGCCACTGGACTTCTCCTCCTACACAATATGTGGCACCCACAGCAGCTCTGGGCACCAGAAATCTCACCACACACAGTTCAGAGAATTAACATTCGTCAGTCATCCTCACAACAAGCCCTCTGCCTCAGCACTACATTCCTGCACTTCATCTCCTGTTCTGCTCAAGCTTAAAGTGGAACTGACAGCGTTTGAACTTCTTTGCAGATATGAAACGAAAAGATAATCATAACATCAGTCAAAAGTACAACATTCCCAGTTTATGCTACAAAACAACTTTATAATAGGTTCTATGGACTCTAAATTCTATGACGTAGAGTGAGGCATTCTTGGCATAATGGATGGATGCAGTTCAATGCATGACTTATTGTTTAAAGTCTAAACCGTTGTGTTTTGAAGTTTTTTTCCTATACTGTAGCTAGGTATAATATATAAAAAAGCTAAAGAAAAATATATATACTGTAGAGTTCCTCTGTCCAGTGTCTGTGTTCTTTTGCCCATCTTAATCTGTTCTTTTTATTGGTCAGTCTGAGATATAGCTTTTTCTTTGCAACTCTGCCAAGAAGGCCAGCATCCCAGAGTCACCTCTTCACTGTTGATGTTGAGACTGGTGCTTTGCGGGCACTATTTAATGAAGCTGCCAGTTGAGAACTTGTGTCTGTTTCTCAAACTAGACACTCTAATGTACTTGTCCTCTTGCTCAGTTGTGCACAGGGGCCTCCCACTTCTCTTTCTATTCTGGTTAGACCCAGTTTGCGCTGTTCTGTGAAAGGAGTAGTACACAGCGTTGTACGAGATCTTCAGTTTCTTGGCAATTTCTCACATGGAATAGCCTTCATTTCTCAGATCAATAACAGACTGATGGGTTTCAGAAGAAAGTTTTTTTTTCTGGCCATTCTGATCCTGTAATCAAACCCACAAATGCTGATGCTCCAGATACTCAACTAGCCTAAATAAGGTCAGTTTTATTGCTTCTTTAATTGGGACAACAGTTTTTAGCTATGCTAACATAATTGCAACAGGGTTTTCTAATGATCAGTTAGCCTTTTAAAATGATGACCTTGGAATAGCGAACACAACGTGCCATTGGAACACAGGAGTGATGGCTGCTGATAATGGGCCTCTGTACGCCTATGTAGATATTCCATAAAAAATCTGCCGTTTCATTTACAATGTCTCCACTGTATTTCTGATCAATTTATGTTATTTTATTGGACAAAACATTTGCTTTTCTTCGAAAAACAAGGACATTTCTAAGTGACCCCCAACTTTTGAACAGTAGTATATAAATATATTTTTGACTACATATTTAACCTCTCTTTCTGGGTAGGGACAAAACTTTATTAATGCTTGCTTAATAACTGTTTTTATACTGGTACCTGTTACCTTCAGAAGAGTCCTGTGACACTTGTGGGGGTTGTAGAGCAAAACGGATAACACCATCGTGTTCGTAAGAATCCCTTTCTACAGTGGGGTCATAATAGTTTGGACGCTACAGACATTTTTGTTAGGAGATACATTTTTGGGATGTCTCATGGTCTGACAAACACCGCTCTAGCTCTTCTACCTTAAACTGATGGATTTTGATGTGGATGTTTTTATTATGTTATTTAGATTGAAACTCCGGTGCGACAATAAACTCTAAGGGGTTAATATACAGTAAGTATACAAAACACCTGCTCTTTACATGACATAGACTGACCAGGAGAGTTCAGGTAAAAGCTATGATCCCTTATTGAAATCCACTTCAAATCAGTGCAGATGAAGGGGAGGAGACAGGTTCAAGAAGGATTTTTAAGTCTTGAGACAACTGAGACATGGATTATGTATGTGTACTGTACCTGCCATTCAGAGGGTGAATGGGCAAGACAAAAAATATTTAAGTACCTTTGGTAGTAGGTGTGGTGGTAGGTCTTTGAGGGTTTCAAGAACTGCAACGCTGCTGGATTTTTCATACTCAACAGTCTCCAGTCTGTATCAAGAATGGTCCACCACCCAAAGGACATCCAGCCAACTTGACACATCTGTTGGAAGAATTGAAGTCAACATGGACCAGCATCACTGTGGAATGCTTTTGACACCCTTCTGAGGGCAAAAGGGGGTAGGGGGTGCAACTCCACATTAGGAAGGTGTTCTTAATGTTTTGTATACTCAGTGTAGATAATTCACCAATACATTTCTTGGTAGTCCAACAAACATTGCTATCAGGTTGCAAATCACAGCCGGTCTGGTACATTGTTTGCTGCCTCCAGTCATTTGGGATGCACTATTTCAGTTTCAATGGCTCAATATTTTGGACAAAAACGAACAAATGTAACTAAGGCTGGGATTGTCAATAAAATCAAACTAGGAAGGGCAATGACCACAAGTCAGTTATAATGTGGCTAATAGGCTATCTATATATGTAACTATTTATACAGTAAGCTAAAAACGTGGAGCCTAATGTTATCTAGCTAGCTGCTGGGAGGATGTCAGCAAATCAAATCAAATGTTATTTGTCACATGCGCTGAATACAATGCAATACTTACTTCCAAGCCCTTAACAATGCAGCTCAAGAAATAGAGTTAAGAAAATATTTACTAAATAAACTAAAGTAAAAAATAATAATCATGAAAACGTAATACATGAAAGGTACATAACAACAATGACGCTGTATACAGGGGGTACCGGTACCGAGTCAATGTGTGCAGGTACAGGTTAGTCGAGGTAATTTGTAAAGTAAAATTTGCCAGCTAGCTATACAGCTAGCCAAGCCCCAAAAAGTTTACCTACCAGTCAATCTGCAGATCTGTGGCTAAAAACCACCAGATGTATCCAACAAAAACTCATTGTTATCAAAAACAAAACTGCTGATTTAAAAAATAACAAAGTATGTACAAATGTACAGGAGCTATGTGCTTAGGCAGCTACTAGGGCACAAAGGCAGCTATAGAACTCATGCCTCAGATTGATGCGATTCAGACGTTACAGTTTCCCATTAGATTGCAACTTATATAACATAAGGCGCCATCTTGCTCCTACCATCTTATAGGCAGAAACTCAAACAGGATGTACCAGTGACGAGAACCATTCAACGCTGGTCTGACCAATTGGAAGCCATGCTTCAAGATTGTTTTGACCACGCAGACTGGAATATGTTCTAGTCAGCCTCAGTGAACAACATCTACCTATACGCTGTCTCGGAGTGAGTTTAGAATGAAGCGCAATGGAGATGTTGTACCCACTTTGACTATTAAAACCTACACTAACCAGAAACCGTAGATGTATGGTGGCATCCGGGCAAAATTGAAAGCGCGAACCACCGCATTTACATTTGGAAATAGGTCCAGGAATATGGCTGAATATAAACAGTGTAGCAATCAAACAAGCGAAATACCGGTACAGGGACGAGGTGGAGTCACAATTCAACAGCTTAGACACGAGACGTATGTGGCAGGGTCTACAGGAAATCACGGACTACAAAAAGAAAACCAGTCACGTCACAGACAATGACGTCATGCTTCCAGACAAACCAAACACCTTCTTTGCCTGCTTTGAGGATAATACAGTGCCACAGTTGCGGCCCGCTAACAAGGACTGTGCCTCCTCTCCTTCTCCGTGGCCAACGTGAGTAAAACATTTAAACGTGTTAACCCTCGCATGGCTGCATGGCTGCTGGCCCAGACAGCATCCCTGGCCGCGTCCTCAGAGCATGCGCAGACCAGCTGGCTTGTCTCCACATGCTTCAAGATGGCCACCATTGTTCCTGTACCCAAGAAGGCAAAGATAACTGAAATAAATTACTATCGCCACATAGCACTCACTTCTGCCATCATGAAGTGCTTTGATAGACTAGTCAAGGATCATATCACCTCCACCTTACCGGTCAACCTAGACCCACATCAGTTTGCATACTGTCCCAACAGGTCCACAGACGACACAATCGCCATAACACTGCGCACTGCCCTATCCCATCTGGACAAAAGGTATACCTATGTAAGAATGTTGTTGATTGACTACAGCTCAGCACTCAACACCATAGTACCCTCCAAGCTCATCATCAAGCTGGAGGCCCTGGGTCTCAACCACGCCCTGTGCAATTGGGTCCTGGACTTTCTGATGGGCCACCCCCAGGTGATGAAGGTAGGAAACAACATCTCCACTTGCTGAGCCTCAACACTGGGGCCCCACAAGGGTGCAAGATCATTCCCTTCCTGTACTCCCCGTTCACCCACGACTGCGTGGCCATGCACGCCTCTAACTCAATCATCAAGTTTGCAGATGATTCAAGTTTGCAGACGACTTAATCAAGCTGGCTTGATTAAACAACAACGACAAGACAGCCTACAGGGAGGAGGTGAGGGCACTCGGAGTCAGGAAAATAACCTCTTACTCAACGTCAACAAAACAAAGGAGATGATCGTGGACTTCAGGAAACAGCAGAGGGAGCACCCCTCTATTCACATCGAAGGGACAACAGTGGAGAAGGTGGAAAGTTTTAAGTTCCTCAGCGTTCATATCACTAACAAACTGAAATGTTCCACCGACGCAGACAGTGTGGTGAAGAAGGCGCAAAAGCGCCTCTTCAACCTCAGGAGGCTGAAGAAATTTGGCTTGTCACCAAAAACACTCACAAACTTTTGCAGAGAGGATCCTGTCGGGCTGTATCACAGCCTGGTACGGAAACTGCACCGCCCTAAACCGCAAGGCTCTCCAGAGGGTGGTGCTGTCTGCACAACGCATCACCGGGGGAAAACATCCTGCCTTCCATGACACCTAGAGCACCCAAAGATCATCAAGGACAACAACCACCTGAGCCACTGCCTGTTCACACCACTACCATCCAGAAGACGTGGTCAGCACAGGTGAATAAAAGCTGGGAAAAAGCGACTGAAAAACAGCTTCTATCTCAAGGCCATCAGACTCCTAAACAGCAATCACTAACTCAGAGAGGCTGCTGCCTAGATTGAGACCCAATCACTGGCAACTTTAATAAATGGATCACTAGTCACTTTAAACAATGCCACTTAAAAAACGGCACTTTAATAATGTTTACAAATCTTAAATTACTCATATCACAAGTAGATACTGTATTTTATACCTTCTATTGCACTTTGCCTATGCAGCTCGGCCATCGCTCATACATATATGTTCATATTCTCATTCACCCTTTTAGATTTGTGTGTATTAGGTAGTTGTTGGGGAATTGTCAGATTACTTGTTAGATATTACTGCACTGTCGGAACTAGAAGCACAAGCATTTCGCTACACTCGCATTAACATCTGCTAACCATGTGTATGTGTCCAATAACATTGATTTGATTTGAAGGCACCGTTATAGGTAGCACATTCCCTTTGCTTGAAGAAAATGTACTGAAGGAGTTAAAGGGGCCTTCACCCTCCATCCTTATTTAGTCTTAACATCACTTGACAATGGTAAGCTCCCTTTGAAATGAGACCTTTTTTAAAACAAAGTACCTTTTTTTATTTGACGCAGTTGACACCCATTCTCAGGTGTTCTACTTTTACTTCTGATAGACACATTCTCTCAAATCCTCCCTGTTGCGAACATCATTATTATTAGATCAGGGACCCTTATTCCACGTGGGGACTATGGAGTTCTGACTAACATTTCTTAGGGGAGAGAGGAATCAAAGCTTAAGGATGAGCACTTAGCCTGGAAATGTTCTACCAAGAACATCTCAAAATAACAAATCGAAAGGAAGAGCAAACCAACCAAAACAAAGCTCATTTTGCCCTGGCTTTGAGGATTACGTCAAACCGTTGGCACCGGCTATGATCTACACCAGCGAACTAATTATTATGACAATGGTAGTGTTGGGAATCGAAAGTCAGGACATTTTCTTAGAACCTGTATAAAAGTCAAACTATTTGTACTCATATGCAGTTTACAGTTTTATACAGTATGCTCTGTAGTCAGCCTTTTAGGTGTGTCATCTCATGCTTTTTACTGGATTGTTTTCTTAGAATCTGTCACTCTTCCTGTCCCTAGTTCTAGACATAGTGTGTGGGAGGTTTGGTATGACACAGTCTATGAAATCAAGCGTCATCCACAACTGCATAACAATCATAACTTCATTCATAGAGATAAGACAACAACAAAAGCAAACTAACCACAAAACCAGAATAAATATTATGAGTCTGACATGGGCATTTACTGTCACGGACATTGACTTTTTACAGGGTTGACGAAATGTGAAATCATGACAGATGAATTAGCACATTGACATAAAGCTGTGTGAAAGATGAGTGTTTTCTGTCTCCCGGAATGGTGGACGAGTGCAATCAATTATGTCTATAGTATGTGTCTGAGCGAAGGGATTGCCTATCATACAACACTTCTCCCCACGTCAAATTCACATGAGATGAGACAGCTAACCTTCCCATCACACATCAAATAACATTTTATTTGTCACATTCTTCGTAAACAACAGGTGCAGACTTAGGCCTAGATTCAATCAGATCAAGTGTTAACCGGTGATAGCAGACAGCCACACAGCTGATGTTTTGACGGTGTCGGAGGTGTAACTGTGTTGGAGCCGTCAAATCGGTGAGCAGCTCTTGCGATCATTGTCACGAAATGTTGCAATCATTTTCACAAAGCCACGCCTGCCCAACTCATGTTTGAAGTTCAGAGCAAGAAAGTGTAGGCGAAATATAAATAATAAAACGACATTAAACGAAATAATGAGAATTTCTATCATCCTAATAGAGTTTTAGATTGCATCTCACATTCCAGTGTTCCAACCTGTGAACAAGGCCGCGTAGGATTTCTGTTAGTGGGACTCCATGGCTATGCCCGCTTTAGGTATGATGCCACTAGTGGATTTGACAGCTCTAACACCTCCAACACCGCCAAAACAACCACTATGCAGATGATCTGTAAAAGCGGATCTGATTGAATAAAGCCCTAACAGTGAAATGCTTATGGGTCTTATTCCAAAAATGAAGAGTTAAAGATGAAAGAAATATAGATAAATAGTGACATAGTGAATAATGAATAACAATAACGAGTAAAAATAACATGGCTATATACAGGGAGTACCAGTACTGAGTCGATGTGCAGGGATACGAGGTAATTGAGGCAGATACATTTTGTATATACAGGTAGGGGGTAAAGTGACTAGGGAACAGGATAGATAATAGACAGTAGCAGGAGCTTATCTGGTGAATGTGTGTGGTGTCGGTATGCATGTGTGCGCGTGTTACATTATGTGTATGTGGGCGATTGTAGCGTGTGTGTGTATTGGGGTAGAAGTACGTGTGAGTGTGTTGGTATAGTCCAGTGTGTGCTCATAGAGTCACTGCAGGAGAGTTAGCGCAAGAAGTGTATGTGTGTGTTGTGGCATGTATGTGTGTGTGTGTGTTTTGCATACACATCATGCATTTGCTTTGTACATGGTGCTGCTGCGCTCTCTCAACCTGGACCCAGGGGTAGACGTAACATAGTAAATGAAAATCTGCGATGATAATAATATTACGATATGTTACGTTTGGTATGGTACAGTTGAAGTCGGACATTTCTCCAAAAGTACGATCTTTGTCCCCATGTGCAGTTGCAAACCATAGTCTGGCCTTTTTATGGCGGTTTTGGAGCCGTGGCTTCTTCCTTGATGAGCGGCTCTTCAGGTTATGTCGATATAGGACTCGATTACTGTGGATATAGATACTTCTGTACCTGTTTCCTCCAGCATCTTCACAAGGTCCTTTGCTGTTGTTCTGGGATTGATTTGCACTTTTCGCTGCAAAGCACGTTCATCTCTAGGAGACAGAAAGCGTCTCCTTCCTGAGCGGTATGATGGCTGTGTGGTGTTTATACTTGCGTACTATTGTTTGTACAGATGAGCGTGGTACCTTCAGGCGTTTGGAAATTGCTCCCAAGGATGAAACAGACTTGTGGAGGTCTACAATTTTTTTTCTGAGGTCTTGGCTGATTTCTTTTGATTTTCCCATGATGTCAAGCAAAGAGGCACTGAGTTTGAAAGTAGGCCTTGAAATACATGTTGGACACCATATGTGAATTGATTGCCCCCCATCTATTTTCAGAGTTTGTTCTGTTAGGTGAGCTAAACTGGGATATGCTTAACACCCCAGCAGTCCTACAATCTAACCTAGATGCCCTCAATCTCACACAAATTATCAAGGAAAACACCAGGTACAACCCCAAATCTGTAAACATGGGCACCCTCATCGATATTATCCTGACCAACTTGCCCTCCAAATACACCTCTGCTGTTTTCAATCAGGATCTCAGTTATCATTGCCTGCATGCACTATTGGTCCGCGGCCAAACGACCTCCCCTCATCACCGTCAAACGCTCTCTTAAACACTTCTGCGAGCAGGCCTTTCTAATCGACCTGCCCCGGGTATCCAGGAAGGATATTGACCTCATCCCGTCAGTCGAGGATGCCTGGTCGTTCTTTAAAAGTAATATCCTCACCATCTTAAATATGCATGCCCCTTTCAAAAAATGTAGAACTAAGAACAGATATAGCCCTTAGTTCACTCCATACCTGACTGCCCTTGACCAGCACAAAAACATCCTGTGACAGACTGCAATAGCATAGAATAGTCCCTGCAATATGCAACTGTTCAGGGAAGTCAGGAACCAATACACACAGTCAAACAGAAAAAGCTAGCCATTGTTGCAACCCCTATTACCAGTCTGTTCAACCTCTCTGACCTCTTATCATCTGAGATCCCTAAGGATTGGAAAGCTGCCGAGGTCATCCCCCTCAAACTGTTATAGACCTATATCCAGCCTGCCCTGACTTTCTAAAGTCTTTGAAAGCCAAGTTAATAAACAGATCACTGACCATTTAAAATCCCACCGTACCTTCTCCACTGTGCAATCCGGTTTCCGAGCTAGTCATGGGTGCACCTCAGCCACGCTCAATGTACTAAATGATATCATAATCGGCATCAATAAAAGACAGTACTGTGTAGCCATCTTCATCGACCTGGCCAAGGCTTTCGACTCTCTAAATCACCGTATTTTTATCGGCAGACTCAACAGCCTTGGTTTCTCAAATGACTGCCTCGCCTGGTTCACCAACTACTTCGCAGATAGAGTTCAGTGTGTCAAATTGGAGGGCCTGTTTTCCGGACCTCTGGCAGTCTCTATGGGGTACCACAGGGTTCAGTTCTCGGGCCGACTCTTTTCTCTATATATATCAACGATGTCGCTCTTGCTGCGGGTGATTCCCTGATCCACCTCTACGCATATGAAACCATTCTGTATACATCTGGCCCTTCTTTGGACACTGTGTTAACCTCTGTAGGGTATGTGGGATGCTAGCGTCCCATCTGGCCAACATCCAGTGAGGTTGCAGAGCGCCAAATTCAATTACAGGAATGCTCATTATAAAAATTCTGAAAACAAAACATATTTTACATAGGTTTAAAGATCAACTTCTTGTTAAACCAACCACAGTATCATATTTACAAAATGCTTTTCGGCGAAAGCATACCTAGCCCAGAACATACCTAGCCCAGACCATAGTCCAGTTGACAAATTATTACAAACAGTAACCAGCCAAGCAGAAGCGTTACAAAACTCAGAAATAAAATAAATAAAATAAAATAAAATTAATCCTTTACCTTTGATGATCTTCATATGGTGGCAATCAGAAAACATTCATTTACTCAATAAATGTTCCTTTTCTTCTATGAAGTCTCTTTATATCTAAAAACCTCCATTTTGTTAGCGCGTTTTCTTCAGTAATCCACAGGCTCAAACTCAGTCAAAACAATCAGACAAAATATCCAAATTATATCCGTAAAGTTCATAGAAACATGTCAAACGATGTTTATATTCAATCCTCAGGTTGTTTTTTAGCCTAAATGATCTATACGTTATTGTCAACCGGACAATAACGTTGTCAATATAAAAGGTAAACAAGAAATGCACATGCGCCTGAAAATCTCTGCGTCACGTTAGGGTCCATTCGTTCAGACTGGTCTTACTACCTCATTTATAAGAATACAAGCCTGAAACGATTTCTAAAGATGGTTGACATCTAGTGGAAGGCATAGGAACTGCAAATAAAGTCCTATGTCAATGGATACTTGTAATGGCATTGAATAGAATACTACAAAACCCCCCAAAAAACTACTTCCTGAATGGATTTGTCTCAGGTTTTCACCTGCTAAATCAGTTCTGTTATACTCACAGACACTATTTTAACAGTTTTGGAAACCTGAAAACCGTGTTTTCTATCAAAATCTAACAGTTATATGCATATCATATCTTCTGGGCCCGAGTAGCAGGCCGTTTAATTGGGCATGCTTTTCATCCCAAAATTCTGAATGCTGCCCCCTACCCTAGAGTGGTTAACTAACCTCCAAACGAGCTTCAATGCCATACAACACTCCTTCCGTGACCTCCAACTGCTCTTAAACGCTAGTAAAACCAAATGCATGCTTTTCAACCGTTCGTGTCCGCACCCGCCCGCCCGACTAGCATCACTACTCTGGACGGTTCTGACCTAGAATATGTGGACAACTACAAATACCTAGATGTCTGGCTAGACCGTAAAGTCTCTTTCCAGACTCATATCAAACATCTCCAATCCAAAATCCAATCCAGAATCAGCTTTCTATTTCACAACAAAGTCTCCTTCACTCACGCCGCCAAACTTACCCTAGTAAAACTGACCATCCTACCAATCCTCGACTTCGGCGATGTCATCTACAAAATAGCTTCCAATACTCTACTCAGCAAACTGGATGCAGTCTATCACGGTGCCATCCGTTTTGTTACCAAAGTCCCTTATACCACCCACCACTGCGACCTGTATGCTCTAGTCGGCTGGCCCTCACTACATATTCGTCGCCAGACCCACTGGCTCCAGGTCATCTATAAGTCTATGCTAGTGTCGTGTCTTTGGCTATGCCGGATTAAGTGATATGACATGCTATTCTATAAAATCCTTTCTCTGTAATAAATATTAAATAAATAATAAATAAATAATAAATAAGTATTACGGGTGTGTTTCATAGTTTATATCCCATGTCTCTTCACAGGGGCGGGCCACTGATTGAGCAGAGCTCTAACTTTATGTTTGATGTTCCCAGACTCTCTATGTTTAACAAAGGCTATTCAAAAGTCCTTCAGTAGAGTCAGAGAGAGAGGGAAGGGAGAAAGGTATTAATGGGGGGGGGGTCATAAACCTTACCCACAGGCCAACGTCATGACACTAGGTAAAGCTCCGCCTTACATCAGCTCACTGGTCACGATAACAACACCCACCCTTTAGCACGCGCTCCAGCAGGTATATCTCACTGGTCATCCCCAAAGCCAACATATACCTTTGGTCGCCTTTCCTTCCAGTTCTCTGCTGCCAGTGACTGGTACGAATTGCTGAAGTTGGAGACTTACATTTCCCTCACTAACTTTAAACATCAGCTATCTGAGCAGCTAACCGATCGCTGCAGATGTACATAGTCCATCCGTAAATAGCCCACACAATCTACCTACCTCATCCCCATATTGTTTTTATTTACTTTTCTGCTCTTTTGCACACCAGTAGCACTACCTGCACATCATCATCTGCTCATCTATCACTCCAGTGTTAATCTGCTAAATTGTAATTACTTCGCTACTATGGCTTATTTATTGCCTTACCTCCTCATGCCATTTGCACACACTGTATATAGACTTTCTTTTTTTTCTATTGTGTTATTGACTGTACACTTGTTTATTCCTTGTGTAACTCTGTGTTGTTGTTTGTGTCGCACTGCTTTGCTTTATCTTGGCCAGGTTGCAGTTGTAAATGAGAACTTGTTCTCAACTAGCTTACCTGGTTAAATAAAGGTGAAATAAAAAAGTATGTTGCTGTTTAAAGGCACAGTCAATTTAGTGTATGTAAACTTCTGACCCACTGGAATTGTGATACAGTGAATTACAAGTGAAATAATCTGTCTGTAGACAATTGTTGTAAAAATGACTTGTGTCATGCACAAAGTAGATGTCCTAACCAAACTATAGTTTGTTAACAAGAAATTTGTGGAGTGGTTGAAAAACTAGTTTTAATGACTCCAACCTAAGTGTATGTAAACTTCTGACTTCAACTATATGTATTAATTTGGGAATGTCCATCATCCATTCCATATGATATGTTGCGAATTCCAATTTGTATGATACGCTATGAACTAATATTTGTGCAATATTTTATCAATTTGCATTCCGTATGATGTTACGAATTCCAATTGGGTGTGGCTAATGTTAGTCAGGTGGTTAACGTTAGCTAGACTAGGGATTAGGGTTAGGGGTTAAGGTTAGGTTTAAAGTGAAGGTTAGGGTTAAGGTTAGGAGTTAGGCTAAAGGGTTAAGATTACGGTTAAGGGAAGGGTTGGCTAACATGCTAAGTAGTTGCTAAATATCTAAAAAAGTAGTAAGTAGTTGCAAATTTGCTATTTAGCTAAGTTTTCTGTGATGCAGAGTATGTGAGCGGAGTTGAGCGGTTTGAAATACTGCTTATCGCTCACGGACTGGTGCTTGCACACCGCTCCGGAGCTCCAAGTACTTCACAACAGCTCTGCTAAAAAACGCTCGTCGCTCACAGGAAAGAAACTGCTGCTCCAAATTTGCTCCATTCATTGAAATCACCATTTAACCAACACCCATCTATGTTTGTGTCACGCCCTGGTCGAAATATATTGTGTTAATATTCATTTATTTGGTCAGGCTAGGGTGTGACATGGGTTTATTGTGGTGTGTTTCGTCTTGGGGGTGTCTAGCATAGTCTATGGCTGCCTGAGGCGGTTCTCAATCAGAGTCAGGTGATTATAGTTGTCTCTGATTGGGAACCATATTTAGGCAGCCATATTCTTTGAGTATTTCGTGAGTGATTGTTCCTATCTCTGTGTTTGTTGTCACAAGATAGGCTGTATAGGTTTTCACGTTCCGTTTGTTGTTTTGTAGATTTAAGTTATTTCATGTATCGTTCATTTTCCATTAAAGAACATGAGTAACCACCACGCTGCATTTTGGTCCGCTTCTCCTTCTACAGACGAACGTCGTTACAGTTTGTGACTACCTACACCGACCATTTGGTTTTTAGGCATCGCTCATGTTGTATTAAATGTCATATAAACAGTGTGAATAGGTCAGGAGCCCGACAGGTAGAGAAATTATTTAGGCTATATTATTAGCATATTATTTCAATTATTTCAAGGCTACAGCCTACAAATAAATACACTATGAAGCATTAGTGTGATACACTAGGCTGGCAGGGACATTAAGCACTCAGATTTAAACAATATTTCATTGTATTAAATCATTATAGTCAATAAATTGTGCATATAGGCTGTGACTTACATACAATTAAATATAAATTAAACAAAAAAATATTTATTTGGATCAGAATACAGTGCCTTTGAAAAGATTTTTTGAAACACGAGTTTGGCCAGAGTCTGGCTTCAGGCTCATGCGATGGTGCCTGGAGAGAAGCCCAGCAGCCGAGAATACCCTCTCCGCACTTGCAGAGCCACTGGGGATGCTAAACACCCTTCAGGCCACTCTTGCCAGGCTGGGCAGGGATATAGAGTTTTTTAAATGTAGGTAGTCCTAAAAAAAAATGGCAAAATAACACTCCTTCTACACTGTGCTGCTACACTCCCTCTACACTGTGCTGTTACACTTCCTCTACACTGTGCTGTTACACTCCCTCTACACTGTGCTGCTACACTCCTTCTACACTGTGCTGTTACACTCCCTCTACACTGTGCTGTTACACTCCTTCTACACTGTGCTGCTACACTCCTTCTACACTGTGCTGCTACACTCCCTCTACACTGTGCTGCTACACTCCCTCCACACTGTGCTGCTACACACCTTCTACACTGTGCTGCTACACACCTACTACACTGTGCTGCTACACTCCCTCCACACTGTGCTGCTACACTCCTTCTACACTGTGCTGCTACACTCCCTCCACACTGTGCTGCTACACTCCCTCCACACTGTGCTGCTACACCACTTCTACACTGTGCTGCTCACTCCCTCTACACTGTGCTGTTACACTTCCTCTACACTGTGCTGTTACACTCCCTCTACACTGTGCTGTTACACTCCCTCTACACTGTGCTGTTACACTCCTTCTACACTGTGCTGCTACACTCCTTCTACACTGTGCTGCTACACTCCTTCTACACTGTGCTGCTACACTCCCTCTACACTGCGCTGCTACACTCCTTCTACACTGTGCTGTTACACTCCTTCTACACTGTGCTGCTACACTCCCTCCACACTGTGCTGCTACAGTCCCTCCACACTGTGCTGATACACTCCTTCTACACTGTGCTGTTACACTCCCTCTACACTGTGCTGTTACACTCCCTCTACACTGTGCTGCTAAACTCCTTCTACACTGTGCTGTTACACTCCCTCTACACTGTGCTGTTACACTCCCTCTACACTGTGCTGCTACACTCCCTCCACACTGTGCTGCTACACTCCCTCCACACTGTGCTGCTATTCTCCCTCCACACTGTGCTGCTACACTCCCTCTACGCTGTGCTACTACACTCCCTCTACACTGTGCTGTTACACTCCCTCTACACTGTGCTCCTACACTCCCTCCACACTGTGCTGCTATACTCCCTCCACACTGTGCTGCTACACTCCCTTTACACTGTGCTGCTACACTCCCTCTACGCTGTGCTGCTACACTCCCTCCACACTGTGCTGCTACACTCTCTCTACACTGTGCTGCTATACTCCCTCCACACAGTGCTGCTACACTCCCTTTACACTGTGCTGCTACACTCCCTCTACGCTGTGCTGCTACACTCCCTCTACACTGTGCTGTTACACTCCTACTACACTGTGCTGCTACAGTCCTACTACACTGTGCTGCTACACTCCCTCTACACTGTGCTATTACACTCCCTCTACACTGTGCTGCTACACTCCCTCTACACTGTGCTGCTATTCTCCCTCCACACTGTGCTGCTACACTCCCTCTACGCTGTGCTACTACACTCCCTCTACACTGTGCTGTTACACTCCCTCTACACTGTGCTCCTACACTCGCTCCACACTGTGCTGCTATACTCCCTCCACACTGTGCTGCTACACTCCCTTTACACTGTGCTGCTACACTCCCTCTACGCTGTGCTGCTACACTCCCTCCACACTGTGCTGCTACACTCTCTCTACACTGTGCTGCTATACTCCCTCCACACAGTGCTGCTACACTCCCTTTACACTGTGCTGCTACACTCCCTCTACGCTGTGCTGCTACACTCCCTCTACACTGTGCTGTTACACTCCTACTACACTGTGCTGCTACAGTCCTACTACACTGTGCTGCTACAGTCCTACTACACTGTGCTGCTACACTCCCTCTACACTGTGCTATTACACTCCCTCTACACTGTGCTGCTACACTCCCTCTACACTGTGCAGCTACACTCCCTCCACACTGTTCTACTACACTCCCTCTACGCTGTGCTGCTACACTCCCTCTACGCTGTGCTGCTACACTCCCTCTACACTGTGCTGCTACACACCCTCCACACTGTGCTGCTACAGTCCTACTACACTGTGCTGCTACACTCCCTGTACACTGTGCTATTACACTCCCTCTACATTGTGCTGCTACACTCCCTCTACACTGTGCTGCTACACTCCCTCCACACTGTGCTGCTACAGTCCCTCTACACTGTGCTGATACACTCCTTCTATACTGTGCTGCTACACTCCTCCCACACTGTGCTGCTACACTCCTTCTACACTGTGCTGCTACACTCCCTCCACACTGTGCTGCTACACACCTTCTACACTGTGCTGCTACACTCCTACTACACTGTGCTGCTACACTCCCTCCACACTGTGCTGCTACACTCCTTCTACACTGTGCTGCTACACTCCCTCCACACTGTGCTGCTACACTCCCTCCACACTGCTCTGCTACACCACTTCTACACTGTGCTGCTACACTCCCTCTACACTGTGCTGTTACACTTCCTCTACACTGTGCTGTTACACTCCCTCTACACTGTGCTGCTACACTCCTTCTACACTGTGCTGTTACACTCCCTCTACACTGTGCTGTTACACTCCTTCTACACTGTGCTGCTACACTCCTTCTACACTCTGCTGCTATACTCCCTCTACACTGTGCTGCTACACTCCTTCTACACTGTGCTGTTACACTCCTTCTACACTGTGCTGTTACACTCCCTCTACACTGTGCTGCTACACTCCCTCTACACTGTGCTGCTACACTCCTTCTACACTGTGCTGCTACACTCCCTCTACACTGTGATGCTACACTCCTTCTACACTGTGCTGTTACACTCCTTCTACACTGTGCTGTTACACTCCCTCTACACTGTGCTGTTACACTCCTTCTACACTGTGCTGTTACACTCCTTCTACACTGTGCTGTTACACTCCTTCTACACTGTGCTGTTACACTCCCTCTACACTGTGCTGTTACACTCCCTCTATACTGTGCTGTTACACTCCTTCTACACTGTGCTGTTACACACCCTCTACACTGTGCTGTTACACTCCCTCTACACTGTGCTGTTACACTCCCTCTACACTGTGCTGCTACACTCCTTCTACACTGTGCTGTTACACTCCCTCCACACTGTGCTGTTACACTCCCTCTACACTGTGCTGCTACACTCCTTCTACACTGTGCTGCTACACTCCCTCCACACTGTGCTGTTACACTCCCTCCACACTGTGCTGCTACACTCCCTCCACCCTGTGCTGCTACACTCCCTCCACCCTGTGCTGCTACACTCCCTCTACACTGTGCTGCTACACTCCCTCCACACTGTGCTGCTACACTCCCTCCACACTGTGCTGATACACTCCTTCTACACTGTGCTGTTACACTCCCTCTACACTGTGCTGCTACACTCCTTCTACACTGTGCTGTTACACTCCCTCTACACTGTGCTGCTACACTCCCTCCACTGTGCTGCTACACTCCCTCCACACTGTGCTGCTATTCTCCCTCCACACTGTGCTGCTACACGCCCTCTACGCTGTGCTACTACACTCCCTCTACACTGTGCTGTTACACTCCCTCTACACTGTGCTCCTACACTCCCTCCACACTGTGCTGCTACACTCCCTCCACACTGTGCTGCTATTCTCCCTCCACACTGTGCTGCTACACTCCCTCTACGCTGTGCTACTACACTCCCTCTACACTGTGCTGTTACACTCCCTCTACACTGTGCACCCAAAACTCCCTCCACACTGTGCTGCTACACTCCCTCTACACTGTGCTGCTACACTCCCTCTACACTGTGCTGCTACACTCCCTCCACACTGTGCTGCTACAGTCCCTCCACACTGTGCTGATACACTCCTTCTACACTGTGCTGTTACACTCCTTCTACACTGTGCTGTTACACTCCCTCTACACTGTGCTGTTACACTCCCTCTACACTGTGCTGTTACACTCCCTCTACACTGTGCTGTTACACTCCCTCTACACTGTGCTGTTACACTCCCTCTACACTGTGCTGCTACACTCCCTCCACACTGTGCTGCTACACTCCCTCCACACTGAGCTGCTACACTCCCTCCACACTGTTCTACTACACTCCCTCTACGCTGTGCTGCTACACTCCCTCTACGCTGTGCTGCTACACTCCCTCTACACTGTGCTGCTACACACCCTCCACACTGTGCTGCTACAGTCCTACTACACTGTGCTGCTACACTCCCTGTACACTGTGCTATTACACTCCCTCTACATTGTGCTGCTACACTCCCTCTACACTGTGCTGCTACACTCCCTCCACACTGTGCTGCTACAGTCCCTCTACACTGTGCTGCTACACTCCTTCTATACTGTGCTGCTACACTCCTCCCACACTGTGCTGCTACACTCCTTCTACACTGTGCTGCTACACTCCCTCCACACTGTGCTGCTACACACCTTCTACACTGTGCTGCTACACTCCTACTACACTGTGCTGCTACACTCCCTCCACACTGTGCTGCTACACTCCCTCCACACTGTGCTGCTACACTCCCTCCACACTGTGCTGCTACACCACTTCTACACTGTGCTGCTACACTCCCTCTACACTGTGCTGTTACACTTCCTCTACACCGTGCTGTTACACTCCCTCTACACTGTGCTGCTACACTCCTTCTACACTGTGCTGTTACACTCCCTCTACACTGTGCTGTTACACTCCTTCTACACTGTGCTGCTACACTCCTTCTACACTGTGCTGCTACACTCCCTCTACACTGTGCTGCTACACTCCTTCTACACTGTGCTGTTACACTCCTTCTACACTGTGCTGCTACACTCCCTCCACACTGTGCTGCTACAGTCCCTCCACACTGTGCTGATACACTCCTTCTACACTGTGCTGTTACACTCCCTCTACACTGTGCTGCTACACTCCCTCTACACTGTGCTGCTACACTCCTTCTACACTGTGCTGTTACACTCCCTCTACACTGTGCTGCTACACTCCTTCTACACTGTGCTGTTACACTCCCTCTACACTGTGCTGTTACACTCCCTCTACACTGTGCTGCTACACTCCCTCTACGCTGTGCTACTACACTCCCTCTACACTGTGCTGTTACACTCCCTCTACACTGTGCTCCTACACTCCCTCCACACTGTGCTGCTATACTCCCTCCACACTGTGCTGCTACACTCCCTTTACACTGTGCTGCTACACTCCCTCTACGCTGTGCTGCTACACTCCCTCCACACTGTGCTGCTACACTCTCTCTACACTGTGCTGCTATACTCCCTCCACACTGTGCTGCTACACTCCCTATACACTGTGCTGCTACACTCCCTCTACGCTGTGCTGCTACACTCCCTCTACACTGTGCTGTTACACTCCTACTACACTGTGCTGCTACAGTCCTACTACACTGTGCTGCTACACTCCCTCTACACTGTGCTATTACACTCCCTCTACACTGTGCTGTTACACTCCCTCTACACTGTGCTCCTACACTCCCTCTACACTGTGCTCCTACACTCCCTCCACACTGTGCTGCTATACTCCCTCCACACTGTGCTGCTACACTCCCTTTACACTGTGCTGCTACACTCCCTCCACACTGTGCTGCTACACTCCCTCTACACTGTGCTGCTACACTCCCTCTACGCTGTGCTGCTACACTCCTTCTAAACTGTGCTGTTACACTCCCTCTACACTGTGCTGTTACACTCCCTCTACACTGTGCTGTTACACTCCTACTACACTGTGCTGCTACAGTACTACTACACTGTGCTGCTACACTCCCTCCCCACTGTGCTGCTACACTCCCTCCACACTGTGCTGCTACACTCCCTCTACACTGTGCTGCTACACTCCTTCTAAACTGTGCTGTTACACTCCCTCTACACTGTGCTGTTACACTACCTCTACACTGTGCTGTTACACTCCTACTACACTGTGCTGCTACAGTCCTACTACACTGTGCTGCTACACTCCCTCTACACTGTGCTATTACACTCCCTCTACACTGTGCTGCTACACTCCCTCTACACTGTGCTGCTACACTCCCTCCACACTGTTCTACTACACTCCCTCTACGCTGTGCTGCTACACTCCCTCTACGCTGTGCTGCTACACTCCTTCTACACTGTGCTGCTACACACCCTCCACACTGTGCTGCTACAGTCCTACTACACTGTGCTGCTACACTCCCTGTACACTGTGCTATTACACTCCCTCTACATTGTGCTGCTACACTCCCTCCACACTGTGCTGCTACACTCTCTCTACACTGTGCTGCTATACTCCCTCCACACTGTGCTGCTACACTCCCTATACACTGTGCTGCTACACTCCCTCTACACTGTGCTGTTACACTCCTACTACACTGTGCTGCTACAGTCCTACTACACTGTGCTGCTACACTCCCTCTACACTGTGCTATTACACTCCCTCTACACTGTGCTGCTACACTCCCTCTACACTGTGCTGCTACACTCCCTTCACACTGTTCTACTACACTCCCTCTACGCTGTGCTGCTACACTCCCTCTACGCTGTGCTGCTACACTCCCTCTAGACTGTGCTCTACACTCCCTCTACACTGTGCTGCTACACTCCCTCCACACTGTGCTGCTACACTCCCTCTACGCTGTGCTACTACACTCCCTCTACACTGTGCTGTTACACTCCCTCTACACTGTGCTCCTACACTCCCTCCACACTGTGCTGCTACACTCCCTCTACACTGTGCTGCTACACTCCCTCTACACTGTGCTGCTACACTCCCTCCACCCTGTGCTGCTACACTCCCTCCACCCTGTGCTGCTACACTCCCTCCACCCTGTGCTGCTACACTCCCTCCACACTGTGCTGCTACAGTCCCTCCACACTGTGCTGATACACTCCTTCTACACTGTGCTGTTACATTCCTTCTACACTGTGCTGTTACACTCCCTCTACACTGTGCTGTTACACTCCCTCTACACTGTGCTGCTACACTCCTTCTACACTGTGCTGTTACACTCCCTCTACACTGTGCTGCTACACTCCCTCCACACTGTGCTGCTACACTCCCTCCACACTGTGCTGCTACACTCCCTCCACACTGTACTGCTATTCTCCCTCCACACTGTGCTGCTACACTCCCTCTACGCTGTGCTACTACACTCCCTCTACACTGTGCTGTTACACTCCCTCTACACTGTGCTCCTACACTCCCTCCACACTGTGCTGCTATACTCCCTCCACACTGTGCTGCTACACTCCCTTTACACTGTGCTGCTACACTCCCTCTACGCTGTGCTGCTACACTCCCTCCACACTGTGCTGCTACACTCTCTCTACACTGTGCTGCTATACTCCCTCCACACTGTGCTGCTACACTCCCTCTACACTGTGCTGCTACACTCCCTCTACGCTGTGCTGCTACACTCCTTCTAAACTGTGCTGTTACACTCCCTTTACACTGTGCTGCTACACTCCCTCCACACTGTGCTGCTACACTCCCTTTACACTGTGCTGCTACACTCCCTCTACGCTGTGCTGCTACACTCCTTCTAAACTGTGCTGTTACACTCCCTCTACACTGTGCTGTTACACTCCCTCTACACTGTGCTGTTACACTCCTACTACACTGTGCTGCTACAGTACTACTACACTGTGCTGCTACACTCCCTCCCCACTGTGCTGCTACACTCCCTCCACACTGTGCTGCTACACTCCCTCTACACTGTGCTGCTACACTCCTTCTAAACTGTGCTGTTACACTCCCTCTACACTGTGCTGTTACACTACCTCTACACTGTGCTGTTACACTCCTACTACACTGTGCTGCTACAGTCCTACTACACTGTGCTGCTACACTCCCTCTACACTGTGCTATTACACTCCCTCTACACTGTGCTGCTACACTCCCTCTACACTGTGCTGCTAAACTCCCTCCACACTGTTCTACTACACTCCCTCTACGCTGTGCTGCTACACTCCCTCTACGCTGTGCTGCTACACTCCTTCTACACTGTGCTGCTACACACCCTCCACACTGTGCTGCTACAGTCCTACTACACTGTGCTGCTACACTCCCTGTACACTGTGCTATTACACTCCCTCTACATTGTGCTGCTACATCCTTCTACACTGTGCTGCTACACTCCCTCTACGCTGTGCTGCTACACTCCCTCCACACTGTGCTGCTACACTCCCTCTACACTGTGCTGTTACACTGCCTCTACACTGTGCTCCTACACTCCCTCCACACTGTGCTGCTATACTCCCTCCACACTGTGCTGCTACACTCCCTTTACACTGTGCTGCTACACTCCCTCCACACTGTGCTGCTACACTCCCTCTACACTGTGCTGCTACACTCCCTCTACGCTGTGCTGCTACACTCCTTCTAAACTGTGCTGTTACACTCCCTCTACACTGTGCTGTTACACTCCCTCTACACTGTGCTGTTACACTCCTACTACACTGTGCTGCTACAGTACTACCTGACTGTGCTGCTACACTCCCTCCCCACTGTGCTGCTACACACCCTCCACACTGTGCTGCTACAGTCCTACTACACTGTGCTGCTACACTCCCTGTACACTGTGCTATTACACTCCCTCTACATTGTGCTGCTACACTCCCTCTAAGCTGTGCTGCTACACTCCCTCCACACTGTGCTGCTACAGTCCCTCTACACTGTGCTGCTACACTCCTTCTATACTGTGCTGCTACACTCCTCCCACACTGTGCTGCTACATCCTTCTACACTGTGCTGCTACACTCCCTCCACACTGTGCTGCTACACACCTTCTACACTGTGCTGCTACACTCCTACTACACTGTGCTCCTACACTCCCTCCACACTGTGCTGCTATACTCCCTCCACACTGTGCTGCTACACTCCCTTTACACTGTGCTGCTACACTCCCTCTACGCTGTGCTGCTACACTCCCTCCACACTGTGCTGCTACACTCTCTCTACACTGTGCTGCTATACTCCCTCCACACTGTGCTGCTACACTCCCTTTACACTGTGCTGCTACACTCCCTCTACGCTGTGCTGCTACACTCACTCCACACTGTGCTGCTACACTCCCTCTACACTGTGCTGTTACACTGCCTCTACACTGTGCTCCTACACTCCCTCCACACTGTGCTGCTATACTCCCTCCACACTGTGCTGCTACACTCCCTTTACACTGTGCTGCTACACTCCCTCCACACTGTGCTGCTACACTCCCTCTACACTGTGCTGCTACACTCCTTCTAAACTGTGCTGTTACACTCCCTCTACACTGTGCTGTTACACTCCCACTACACTGTGCTGCTACAGTACTACTACACTGTGCTGCTACAGTACTACTACACTGTGCTGCTACACTCCCTCCCCACTGTGCTGCTACACTCCCTCCACACTGTGCTGCTACACTCCCTCTACACTGTGCTGCTACACTCCTTCTAAACTGTGCTGTTACACTCCCTCTACACTGTGCTGTTACACTCCTACTACACTGTGCTGCTACAGTCCTACTACACTGTGCTGCTACACTCCCTCTACACTGTGCTATTACACTCCCTCTACACTGTGCTGCTACACTCCCTCTACGCTGTGCTGCTACACTCCTTCTAAACTGTGCTGTTACACTCCCTCTACACTGTGCTGTTACACTCCCTCTACACTGTGCTGTTACACTCCTACTACACTGTGCTGCTACAGTACTACTACACTGTGCTGCTACACTCCCTCCCCACTGTGCTGCTACACTCCCTCCACACTGTGCTGCTACACTCCCTCTACACTGTGCTGCTATACTCCCTCCACACTGTGCTGCTACACTCCCTTTACACTGTGCTGCTACACTCCCTCCACACTGTGCTGCTACACTCCCTCTACACTGTGCTGCTACACTCCCTCTACGCTGTGCTGCTACACTCCTTCTAAACTGTGCTGTTACACTCCCTCTACACTGTGCTGTTACACTCCTACTACACTGTGCTGCTACAGTACTACTACACTGTGCTGCTACACTCCCTCCCCACTGTGCTGCTACACTCCCTCCACACTGTGCTGCTACACTCCCTCTACACTGTGCTGCTACACTCCTTCTAAACTGTGCTGTTACACTCCCTCTACACTGTGCTGTTACACTCCTACTACACTGTGCTGCTACAGTCCTACTACACTGTGCTGCTACACTCCCTCTACACTGTGCTATTACACTCCCTCTACACTGTGCTGCTACACTCCCTCTACACTGTGCTGCTACACTCCCTCCACACTGTTCTACTACACTCCCTCTACGCTGTGCTGCTACACTCCCTCTACGCTGTGCTGCTACACTCCCTCTACACTGTGCTGCTACACTCCCTCTACACTGTGCTGCTACACTCCCTCCACCCTGTGCTGCTACACTCCCTCCACCCTGTGCTGCTACACTCCCTCCACCCTGTGCTGCTACACTCCCTCCACACTGTGCTGCTACAGTCCCTCCACACTGTGCTGATACACTCCTTCTACACTGTGCTGTTACATTCCTTCTACACTGTGCTGTTACACTCCCTCTACACTGTGCTGTTACACTCCCTCTACACTGTGCTGCTACACTCCTTCTACACTGTGCTGTTACACTCCCTCTACACTGTGCTGCTACACTCCCTCCACACTGTGCTGCTACACTCCCTCCACACTGTGCTGCTACACTCCCTCCACACTGTACTGCTATTCTCCCTCCACACTGTGCTGCTACACTCCCTCTACGCTGTGCTACTACACTCCCTCTACACTGTGCTGTTACACTCCCTCTACACTGTGCTCCTACACTCCCTCCACACTGTGCTGCTATACTCCCTCCACACTGTGCTGCTACACTCCCTTTACACTGTGCTGCTACACTCCCTCTACGCTGTGCTGCTACACTCCCTCCACACTGTGCTGCTACACTCTCTCTACACTGTGCTGCTATACTCCCTCCACACTGTGCTGCTACACTCCCTCTACACTGTGCTGCTACACTCCCTCTACGCTGTGCTGCTACACTCCTTCTAAACTGTGCTGTTACACTCCCTCCACACTGTGCTGCTACACTCCCTCCACACTGTGCTGCTACACTCCCTTTACACTGTGCTGCTACACTCCCTCTACGCTGTGCTGCTACACTCCTTCTAAACTGTGCTGTTACACTCCCTCTACACTGTGCTGTTACACTCCCTCTACACTGTGCTGTTACACTCCTACTACACTGTGCTGCTACAGTACTACTACACTGTGCTGCTACACTCCCTCCCCACTGTGCTGCTACACTCCCTCCACACTGTGCTGCTACACTCCCTCTACACTGTGCTGCTACACTCCTTCTAAACTGTGCTGTTACACTCCCTCTACACTGTGCTGTTACACTACCTCTACACTGTGCTGTTACACTCCTACTACACTGTGCTGCTACAGTCCTACTACACTGTGCTGCTACACTCCCTCTACACTGTGCTATTACACTCCCTCTACACTGTGCTGCTACACTCCCTCTACACTGTGCTGCTAAACTCCCTCCACACTGTTCTACTACACTCCCTCTACGCTGTGCTGCTACACTCCCTCTACGCTGTGCTGCTACACTCCTTCTACACTGTGCTGCTACACACCCTCCACACTGTGCTGCTACAGTCCTACTACACTGTGCTGCTACACTCCCTGTACACTGTGCTATTACACTCCCTCTACATTGTGCTGCTACATCCTTCTACACTGTGCTGCTACACTCCCTCTACGCTGTGCTGCTACACTCCCTCCACACTGTGCTGCTACACTCCCTCTACACTGTGCTGTTACACTGCCTCTACACTGTGCTCCTACACTCCCTCCACACTGTGCTGCTATACTCCCTCCACACTGTGCTGCTACACTCCCTTTACACTGTGCTGCTACACTCCCTCCACACTGTGCTGCTACACTCCCTCTACACTGTGCTGCTACACTCCCTCTACGCTGTGCTGCTACACTCCTTCTAAACTGTGCTGTTACACTCCCTCTACACTGTGCTGTTACACTCCCTCTACACTGTGCTGTTACACTCCTACTACACTGTGCTGCTACAGTACTACTACACTGTGCTGCTACACTCCCTCCCCACTGTGCTGCTACACACCCTCCACACTGTGCTGCTACAGTCCTACTACACTGTGCTGCTACACTCCCTGTACACTGTGCTATTACACTCCCTCTACATTGTGCTGCTACACTCCCTCTAAGCTGTGCTGCTACACTCCCTCCACACTGTGCTGCTACAGTCCCTCTACACTGTGCTGCTACACTCCTTCTATACTGTGCTGCTACACTCCTCCCACACTGTGCTGCTACATCCTTCTACACTGTGCTGCTACACTCCCTCCACACTGTGCTGCTACACACCTTCTACACTGTGCTGCTACACTCCTACTACACTGTGCTCCTACACTCCCTCCACACTGTGCTGCTATACTCCCTCCACACTGTGCTGCTACACTCCCTTTACACTGTGCTGCTACACTCCCTCTACGCTGTGCTGCTACACTCCCTCCACACTGTGCTGCTACACTCTCTCTACACTGTGCTGCTATACTCCCTCCACACTGTGCTGCTACACTCCCTTTACACTGTGCTGCTACACTCCCTCTACGCTGTGCTGCTACACTCACTCCACACTGTGCTGCTACACTCCCTCTACACTGTGCTGTTACACTGCCTCTACACTGTGCTCCTACACTCCCTCCACACTGTGCTGCTATACTCCCTCCACACTGTGCTGCTACACTCCCTTTACACTGTGCTGCTACACTCCCTCCACACTGTGCTGCTACACTCCCTCTACACTGTGCTGCTACACTCCTTCTAAACTGTGCTGTTACACTCCCTCTACACTGTGCTGTTACACTCCCACTACACTGTGCTGCTACAGTACTACTACACTGTGCTGCTACAGTACTACTACACTGTGCTGCTACACTCCCTCCCCACTGTGCTGCTACACTCCCTCCACACTGTGCTGCTACACTCCCTCTACACTGTGCTGCTACACTCCTTCTAAACTGTGCTGTTACACTCCCTCTACACTGTGCTGTTACACTCCTACTACACTGTGCTGCTACAGTCCTACTACACTGTGCTGCTACACTCCCTCTACACTGTGCTATTACACTCCCTCTACACTGTGCTGCTACACTCCCTCTACGCTGTGCTGCTACACTCCTTCTAAACTGTGCTGTTACACTCCCTCTACACTGTGCTGTTACACTCCCTCTACACTGTGCTGTTACACTCCTACTACACTGTGCTGCTACAGTACTACTACACTGTGCTGCTACACTCCCTCCCCACTGTGCTGCTACACTCCCTCCACACTGTGCTGCTACACTCCCTCTACACTGTGCTGCTATACTCCCTCCACACTGTGCTGCTACACTCCCTTTACACTGTGCTGCTACACTCCCTCCACACTGTGCTGCTACACTCCCTCTACACTGTGCTGCTACACTCCCTCTACGCTGTGCTGCTACACTCCTTCTAAACTGTGCTGTTACACTCCCTCTACACTGTGCTGTTACACTCCTACTACACTGTGCTGCTACAGTACTACTACACTGTGCTGCTACACTCCCTCCCCACTGTGCTGCTACACTCCCTCCACACTGTGCTGCTACACTCCCTCTACACTGTGCTGCTACACTCCTTCTAAACTGTGCTGTTACACTCCCTCTACACTGTGCTGTTACACTCCTACTACACTGTGCTGCTACAGTCCTACTACACTGTGCTGCTACACTCCCTCTACACTGTGCTATTACACTCCCTCTACACTGTGCTGCTACACTCCCTCTACACTGTGCTGCTACACTCCCTCCACACTGTTCTACTACACTCCCTCTACGCTGTGCTGCTACACTCCCTCTACGCTGTGCTGCTACACTCCCTCTACACTGTGCTGCTACACACCCTCCACACTGTGCTGCTACAGTCCTACTACACTGTGCTGCTACACTCCCTGTACACTGTGCTATTACACTCCCTCTACATTGTGCTGCTACACTCCCTCTACACTGTGCTGCTACACTCCCTCCACACTGTGCTGCTACAGTCCCTCTACACTGTGCTGCTACACTCCTTCTATACTGTGTTGCTACTCTCCTCCCACACTGTGCTGCTACATCCTTCTACACTGTGCTGCTACACTCCCTCCACACTGTGCTGCTACACACCTTCTACACTGTGCTGCTACACTCCTACTACACTGTGCTGCTACACTCCCTCCACACTGTGCTGCTACACTCCTTCTACACTGTGCTGCTACACTCCCTCCACACTGTGCTGCTACACTCCCTCCACACTGTGCTTCTACACTCCTTCTACACTCCCTCCACACTATGCTGCTACACTCCATTCATTCCTACTTTTGTCCATGGTGACACATTCTGTTTACTGATGCCCATGCTCTTAACGATGGACAGTGCACATTCTTGCGGTGGGAATAGGGCATTAACATGATTACTGTTTGTGTATGGAGAGTATAAACTCCTCTTTAGGTGTCTTTAATAAAAGCTACACCGTCTGTCTCTACAAGCGAGTTGAGTTGAGGGAAATGGGGATACCCAAGCACACCGACTTGTTTTGTTTGTAATAATACTAGGAAATGCAAGGTAGGAGGTAGTCTGTGATAAATTAAACAGATAAGTCATGCATAACTTGCACTTAATTGTAATAATATCGGCATACATGCCAACTTAGAAACATTTAAATGCAATATTGTAGCGAACTCCTTCTTCGTCTGATGAGGAAGGATCGGGTCTGCCTCTCGTGCTTGATACCTCGAGCTAATTCCTCATCGTGTCTCTGCTCCGCTTTAGCTGCCTCCAGCTCCGCTTTCGGACGGCGATACTCTCCCGGCTGTGCCCAGGGTCCCTTGCCATCCAAGATTTCCTCCCATGTCCAGGAGTCCATTCCACGCTGCTTGGTCCTTTTGTGGTGGGTAGTTCTGTAACGAACTTCTTCTTCGTCTGATGAGGAGTAGGAAGGATCGGACCAAAATGCAGCATTGTAAGTGTCCATGATAATGTATTTCTTCAGAACACGAAAAATACAAAATAACAAAGTGAGGGAAAGAAATGGAAATCGAAACAGTCCCGTATGGTGCAAACACTGAAATGGAAAACAACTACCCACAACCCATAGTGGGAAAACAGGCTGCCTAAGTATGGTTCTCAATCAGAGACAACGATTGACAGCTGCCTCTGATTGGGAACCATACCAGGCCAAACACCTAGAAATATAACACACAGAACAAAACATAGAATGCCCACCCCAACTCACGCCCTGACCAAACTAAAATAGAGACGTACAAAAGGAAGTAAGGTCAGAACGTGACACATATGGGAGGCCCAAGCATTATCACATGGGCAAATAGCTGACCTCCACCAAACACAATGTCCTTAACGACCCTAGGTCATTTTCATCAGTTCTCTGTAGCAGACACGTTTTCACTGTCCCCTGACCCTTTAAAGCCCTCTGCATTATTCCATAGAACACCATAGCACACAGAGCTGGGAGAAGCAGAACTGATTGAGGTGAAAACGGACATATGTTGATAAAACTAAGGGCTGCGTGGTATTTCCCCCATTCTGTGGATCTCAGTCCAGGAGGACCACAGCTGAGCAGCTCTCACTGACAGTTTACCATAATCTCTCAGAGGCTCCCATCATGTTTATTCCTCATAAAAATTTTATCAGCCATGGCAAATTGTAAAGATTAGAGAGGGAGGAGGGCTTTCGCGCCAGCCTGTTCACAGATGTATTACTGCTATGGATGATCCCGGCTTATCAGATCCACAAAGTAAAAAAAAGTTCCTGAAGCAGTGCAGAGGTTGTGGAATTTGACCTTCATCTTGAACGGCAGCCAACTTAAGTAAGTATGGGCACATTAGTGGTATAGACTCATAAGCTTTCTCCTATTTAGTTTTAAAATACACTGACATCATACAACTTTGTCCTGGCCTATTGATTTTTTGAGAAACTGCATTTATGAGATACTGCTTGTATGCACTTGTGCCAATGTTGTATGGTTCACCTAGTGATAACTGCTCAAAGAAAAGGAATTAGGCAACATTTCAGTTTCAGAGTGCAACTTTCCATGCACCAATGACTGTAAATTATGTTTTGTCTGGTACACCTTGATTTAAACTCTAAAGTGATTCTTTCAAGGCCAGAACCAGGAGAGATTCTAAATAAGCACTTTTTATAGTTGTGGAGGTTCATGCATGTGATTCTGTCTTTAATTTGCTGGTGGTTGATTGAGAGCAATAGGTGCTATGCTATAAAACTCCTCGCTCACATATTTACTCTCACAGAGAGGCTGGTGTGCTCTAATTGACCCAGCTAAATCCCCATAAAAGTCTCCATTAAACTCTGATCTCATTCCAGGTTGCTGCACAGTTTGGGGTAAAACATGCTTAGCAATTATCAAATAGCACACACAGATACAGATACAGATCTTAATTTGATCACCCCGTTGTTGCAGGAAATGTCCTGCACGGCAGGAAATGCAAACTTGTAGTTTATTCAAGGTTTAAAAAAGCTTCTAACGTTAGTAATTTCCACATTAACATTTCAGACTTGATTTGCACTAACAAAACATGTATCAACCCATACAAAAAAAGATCCATTAGGTATAATTCACATTTCCTGTTGCTGCAGGATTATTTTCCTGCTGTGAGAAACTAGTCAAATCAAGATCTGACATCTGTATATGAGTGCTTTGGAGAGAGCTGCTAAAATTGCAAATTGACACAGAATAGAGTCAATTGTCACTGTAGAGGAGGCTTGTGACGACTGCAGGAATGGGCAGTAAAGTCTGAATAGGGTGTACGTTTGATGGTGTTCCCATAATTGAAAATGATCTGATATAAAAACTTGAGGTTATAAAGCAACACGAGGCTAACTGTGCAGTCCAGTAAAGTGGGCCCACACAATGTTTATTCATGACCACTGGAAACACAAGAACACAACTCATGAAGTGGACTCTTTAAGACATGCTAAAAAGTGATGTCAATCAGCAACTCGGAGCATCACTGTGATAGCCGAAGCATAACAAATAGATGAAATAACTGAGGGATAAGAAGAATATCTGTCTATTATATGCGGGCTAGGTCATTAGCCAGGAGAGGTGTTTTGTTTTCCATTAGTTTCTCAGACAGCCAGACGCCTCCGCAGCCCCCTGGCCTCGCTCTGCCAGCTCCTGGGAAAACCACTGTGAGGTCAGAGTGGCTTGTCCAGTAATGAAGCATTAGGGGATGAGATCAGCAACGCCCGGAGAAATCTCCACCAGGTCGCATCCAGGAGTCTCCATTTGTCAGAGGCCGCAGTGAAATCGCCACTATTTACAGCTGGTAATGCACCACCTCCTCGACCCAACAAAAAACCCCTCCAGGGTTTAAAATCCCCTGTAGACATTCACTGAGTGAGCACTGTTGCTCTCCCTGGGGTGGTAATGTCACCCTTACATTTGACCACGCTGTGGCCAAGATTTAGGGGTGTGAGAGTAAATCTGTGCGAACTGGTATTAACGGGGGACTAGATCAAGTACATGGAGCCCAATGTGACACTGACAGCTCATTGGTCATCTAGATCTAGAGACTGAGAGATGTGGTACACAGATATGGTCACAACAAAATCACATTATTGAATCACTCAAAAACGATTACAATATCCGATAAACGGGTCTCAAGGATCGTTGGCCCTATCCCACTTAGAACACAGAGTAGCAATACATTAAAGAACTCTAGACAGGGCACTCATTCATAGAATTACTGAACAATGCCTTTTTAAAACCACATATCCAATTAGACAAAAACAATGCAATATTTTCAATAGGTATCTGGAAGCTAGCTGAAGTGGTTGCGTAATTTATGTTGGTCCTTTTTGTCTTTTTGAATAGGTGTAATAAAACCAATATCCATTCAGTAATGCATGACCTGCGGTTCTGTTAATAGGCTTTGTAGTGGTAGTAATGTACTTTCCTACATGGCTGATGGAGATTATGGCCAGCGCTCTCTGGTTGCCTGCCAGATATCGATCTCCCTTAATACCTCTAGCTTCCCCGTCCCTGATCATTCAGCCCAGACCCAACACTGAGGAGAGTAAGGCAGTTTGGAGAAACAGAGAAACGGAGTGAGTGAGAGAGGAATCCGGGAGAGGAAAGGATAGCACTTATCAAATGAATGTCTGTTCTCCTTTCTTAAATCGGATATACTAATAATTAAGAGAAATCGCTCAAGCGCAACTCCAATAAGGTTTTACATATCCAGCAGCCTCCAGCATAATTAGGAAAAAAACTAAACAAGAATTTGGTTTGCACTGAAATCTGATTGGCCAATACAGTACAATAGCTGACATAACTTAGGGAGAAGGTTCAGTTTTAGGCTGAATTCAATTAGAGGCGCCTTTTAGCCAAGCGGATTGCAAGTGCCTTTTAAAGGAAATTTCTAAGAACTTCCCGGAGATCACATTCACGGTAAACGCTGCAGATGTTGACACAAAATGGAAATGGAAATTACCTATAAATGTCAACTGCTGTGCACTTGTGTACAACACGCCTTTGATTGAATGCCAACCTTAGTTGCTATCTATTGGAATGTTGCCATAACTCTCATCAAGTATAAAGAGTTAGTGTGCCTGAGGAAGACGATCCGTCTGGCCATGGTACTTCATTTTAGAGACTGAAATAGAGAAATTATGGAACTTGTAGAAAAAGTTGACTACTAACTTAACTTTTAACTAAACTAGCTTAAACTACCATAAAAACACAATATTCAATAATGTGCCCAAACATACTGGAGCAGTAAGTGGTCTCATACCATTAGGCAGTGTGTTAAAGGAATGAGACTTCACGACAAGAAGACTACAGAAGGAACGAGGGTTTAGTCCATGGCACCGCCAGTGAGGCAGGTACAGAGGGAGAAGAGATGGCAGCAGTGGCTGATTGGTGGAGCGAATCAGAACTTAGCTTTCGTGATTAGACGCGGAACAAGCACACAGGAAGAAGACAATGAGCAGACATGTTTTAGTTGCCCATCTCTTAAGTGGAGGCCCAAGGTGGCAGGAGGGAGATTTCTCTGGGGAAAATGTGCCCTTCACAGATAAGGTTGAGGGCCAGATCGAGCTCCTGAGTGCTGAGGGAGCCAACTTCCATAAAAACAAAACAAAGGGAGGGAAGAGAAAGGGCGCTGTGGTGTGGAACGCAGCCCGGCCAAACTTTATCTCCTGCATTGGAAAGGAATAAGAAAAGTTTTTGTCATCTAAGCTGCTCCAACTCTGGGGAGTGGAACCTTACGGAAGAACGTTACGCAAGAAGTTGCTCAGTTAGTGAGAAATCCCCCCCAAAGAAACATTCATTTCAAGAAAAATCATTGCAATATGTGTTGCCTTGCCTCCAAGCCTGCAACGGCCAGCAGTGTGTTTCATAGAAGATTCTCAAGCTGAAAATGCTCCATTGAATTTGATGCACTAGCCAATACCTAACTTCCAAATTGACAGAGCACTGTATGGGAAGTGCTAAAGACCTTTCAGTACACTCATTCATCTCAGAGAAAAGGGAAATGCAGGGATGACAGAAAACAAAAGGGAGTGATTGTGCTGAATTAAGTGGCCAGGGTAATAATACACTGCTCTCACTGATGATTACTCTACTCTCTGCTTTCTGCTAAGCACTGAAATAAGAGTGGGAACTTCTCTTTGCTGGACTAGTGAGCTGCTGTCTTGGGACTCAACAAGCTAATAGAACATCTTGCTACATTGACAAGACTGTCAATATTCAACTGTCCAGTGTTTCCAGATGACCTGCAATTAATTAAAATCTGAGTGAAATAGTTTTACTCACAAAAACTTGTAATTAAGTATGTTAATAACATATTTTCTGTGTTGGAATGGTGTGGGCGTACCACAACAAGATAATAGTGTTATGGAGGAGGAGGAGGAGCTCTGCCGACCCTTCGTTTCCGGAAGTAATTTAGCCATTCATTGGTCATTGGTCTCTATAGAGTTGCTATTTTCTCGAGTTTTCTCATGTCAGTTAACTTGACATTCCTGAATTACTTATTATATTAACAAAGTCAGTTTAAAAAAGGTTATGGGTACAAGACTGTGTACATCTCTGGCTGTTTACATATCATTAAATATCCCATCGATCCAAGCGGGGAGAGGCTGCCCATTGTCAAAGACCAGTCCAAGACCAGTCAGAAATGTTCAGCTAACCCTATGCCAATGTAGGGTGGATCTCAAAACTGAACTTGGATCCGCATTAAGTAGTAATGATATCCTTCCTCTCTGTCGTCTTACAACAGATTTCTCAAACCAGTCATGACTATTCAACCAAACAATAAAACAATAAACAATTTACAGCAAATTTCTTAGTTACATGATTGTATAACTAGAAAATGATTTTTGAAGTTGAGGGCGCAGTATTTATGAAGTTTTCCAATGAGGACTAAAACTAGCATTGTTCAGATAGTTTAGCCAGGGAAAACCATGGAAAATTAGCTTGAGCCTAGTGTGCGTGTGCGACCATGCGCACAAAGCTAAATCAGGCAACAAATTGTAGTTTTTATGTCCGGATATCAGGAACTGGTGATGAAAGGTTTGATTAAACAATTCAGAGACTGAAAGTTTTAAGATGAGTGAAACAATATACAATCACAAAATCAGCTGTAACTGTCATTAGTAAACAAAGCTTAATATTTGAGTGAACCCTGAATCCAGAAAATAAATGGTCAATTCATTTCCAGACACGGTAGACTCCTCCTCCTCACCACTCTATGGTATGGGCCTATACCAGTCATTAAAAAATATTCATTAAAGTAGTTCGCTGATTGGCCAGATCAACCTCCTCAGGAGGATGACATCATCCTCTATGAGAAAATAGAGGGGTTTTTGACGAGTCAACCACCCTTTTTGGGTATCAGTTAACAGAATATGAACTTTTAAAAGCAACATTTTCACTGGACAGTTACTTTAACAGCCATATTACTTATCTCTCAAAGCAGCCTTCACCTCTAAATACCTTTTAGTGTTGATTTAACTTTGTTTTCACCTGCCATAGTATTCACCTTTACCTTAGATAGCACTTTTTAGCCAATGAGCTGAAATAATCCAATTGTAGATGGTCAGTGACAATTGAAAAGTATTGTGCATATTTACTGACCCCCAGATCATCTAAATGCACTGAGAATAGAAACAGAGATGGAGTCCATCCAAATGCTAAAAGGGTCAGTGAATCTGTTTTGATCCTAGACAACGTTGATCTCCACCAAGGCATAAATGATAGCCCAGTCTGACACAGAGGATGAACTTGAAATGTTCACTTGTTGCATATTGTCTTGGGGCCAAGAGTTACAGCGTTCTTTACCACACTGGATAGGATTCACTCTGATGTCTCCTCTGTTTCTCTGCCATGGGAGCTTTGAGGGAACAAAAATGATTTATAAAGGTTGGAGGACAATACTGCTCCTATGCTAGACTGCATACTGATAGAAAATAACTATAACATAAAGGAACAAGATAGATGAACAAGACAATCACTGACTGTGTGTTTTAATGTGAGAGAGGTTGTGTCCAGAAACAACCCCTATTACCCAATGCCCTATAGACACTTGTGGATCTCTGAGGGGATTGGACAGGTAGGCAATATTGTAAAAAAAATCCCACCTAGGCTATAAAATCAAAATCTCCCAATTTGTGCATATTTTTCCCCCTAGCACTACACAGCTGATTCTAATAATCAACTAATCAGTGTTGTGGCAAAACCCAAAACGTGCACCACTTGGGGTCCCAAGGACCGAGTTTGGGAAACACTGGTTTACGGGCTACAGGTTGTTTCTGAACAGGGCCTGGGAGTTTCTGTGTTTACATTTCCTGAAAAATAATTGCCCTTTTGTAATGGTCTTTATAAACAGTACTCTACAATTAAAGGTTACAAAAGCATTGAGCAGATGCATATCATGCATGACGTTTTCCATATTACAGTCAGTGTTGGCAGTAACACTATAATATGAAATGATTGTATCATTTGGAAGGAAATGGCATGTTGACAGCCTTCATAATTTTCCACGGTATTGTGTTGTTTGTCACAGTCTAGCTCATCTGTTAACAACAGAAGACTGATGATGACAAGCTGAAATGAGACATAGGAACAGTTATACAGAACAACCCACTGATGATGTAGGAATGTCTTATCACTTAAACCAATCAATCACACAGGGCTAACACAATACAGCAGTAGTAGTAGTAGTAGCAGTAATAGTAGCAGTGGCAGTAGTAGTAGTAGTAGCAGTAATAGTAGCAGTGGCAGTAGTAGTAGCAGTAATAGTAGCAGTGGCAGTAGTAGTAGTAGTAGCAGTAATAGTAGCAGTAGTAGTAGTAGTAGCAGTAATAGTAGCAGTGGCAGTAGTAGTAGGAGTAGCAGTAATAGTAGCAGTGGCAGTAGTAGTAGTAGTAGCAGTAATAGTAGCAGTGGCAGTAGTAGTAGTAGTAGTAGCAGTAATAGTAGCAGTGGCAGTAGTAGTAGTAGTAGCAGTAATAGTAGCAGTGGCAGTAGTAGTAGTAGTAGCAGTAATAGTAGCAGTGGCAGTAGTAGTAGTAGTAGCAGTAATAGTAGCAGTGGCAGTAGTAGTAGTAGTAGCAGTAATAGTAGCAGTGGCAGTAGTAGTAGTAGTAGCAGTAATAGTAGCAGTGGCAGTAGTAGTAGTAGCAGTAATAGTAGCAGTGGCAGTAGTAGTAGTAGTAGCAGTAATAGTAGCAGTGGCAGTAGTAGTAGTAGTAGCAGTAATAGTAGCAGTGGCAGTAGTAGTAGTAGTAGCAGTAATAGTAGCAGTGGCAGTAGTAGTAGTAGTAGCAGTAATAGTAGCAGTGGCAGTAGTAGTAGTAGTAGCAGTAATAGTAGCAGTGGCAGTAGTAGTAGTAGTAGCAGTAATAGTAGCAGTGGCAGTAGTAGTAGTAGTAGCAGTAATAGTAGCAGTGGCAGTAGTAGTAGTAGTAGCAGTAATAGTAGCAGTGGCAGTAGTAGTAGTAGTAGCAGTAATAGTAGCAGTGGCAGTAGTAGTAGTAGTAGCAGTAATAGTAGCAGTGGCAGTAGTAGTAGCAGTAGCAGTAATAGTAGCAGTGGCAGTAGTAGTAGTAGTAGCAGTAATAGTAGCAGTGGCAGTAGTAGTAGCAGTAATAGTAGCAGTGGCAGTAGTAGTAGTAGTAGCAGTAATAGTAGCAGTGGCAGTAGTAGTAGTAGTAGTAGCAGTAGCAGTAGACATAGCAGTAGTATCAAATCAAATTTATTGGTCACATACACATGGTTAACAGATGTTAATGCGAGTGTAGCGAAATGCTTGTGCTTCTAGTTCCGACAATCTAGTAATATCTAACAAGTAATCTAACAAATTCACAACAACTACCTTATACACACAAATGCAAGGGATGAATACGAATATGTACATATACATTTATGGATGAGCGATGGCCGTGTGGTATAGGCAAGATGCAGTAGATGGTATAGAACAGTATATACATATGAGATGAGTAACGTAGGATATGTAAACACTATTATGTAAAAATGATTAAAGTGGTGACTAGTGATACCTTCATTGAGTCCATGTATTAAAGTGGCCAAAGATTTGTGTCAGTATGTTGACAGCAACCTCTGTATGTTAGTGATGTCTGTTTAACAGTCTGATGGCCTTGAGATAGAAGCTGTTTTTCAGTCTCCCGGTCCCCGCTTTGATGCACCTGTACTGACCTCGCCTTCTGGATGATCGCGGGGTGAACAGGCAGTGGCTCTGGTGGTTGTTGTCCTTAATTATCTTTTTGGACTTCCTGTGACATCGGGTGGTGTAGGTGTCCTGGAGGGCAGGTAGTTTGCTTCCGGTGATGCGTTGTGCAGACCACACCACCCTCTGGAGAGCCTTGCGGTTGAGGGCAGTGCAGTTGCCGTACCAGGCGGTGATACAGCCTGACAGGATGCTCTCGATTGTGCATTTGTAAAGGTTTGTGAGTGTTTTAGGTGACAATCCAAATTTATTCAGCCTCCTGAGGTTGAAGAGGCGCTGTTGCACCTTCTTCACCACACTGTCTGTGTGGGTGAACAATTTCAGTTTGTCCGTAAAACTTTCCACCTTCCCCTGTAGGCCGTCTTGTCGTTGTTGGTTATCAAGCTTACCACTGTAGTGTTGTCTGCAAATTTGATGATTGAGTTGGAAGAGTGCATGGCCACACAGTCATAGGTGAACAGGGAGTACAGGAGAGGGCTGAGAACGCACCCTTGTGGGGCCCTAGTCTTGAGGATCAGTGGGTTGGAGATGTTGTTTCCTACCTTCACCACCTGGGGGCGGCCAGTCAAAAAGTTCAGGACCCAGCTGCACAGGGCGGGTTCGAGACCCAAGGTCTTGAGCTTAATGATGATTTTGGAGGGTACTATGGTATTAGATGCTGAACTGTAGTCAATTAACAGCTTTCTTACATAGGTATTCCTCTTGTCCAGATGTGATAGGGCAGTGTGCAGTGTGATGGCGATTGCATCATCAGTGCTATTGGGGCGGTAAGCAAAGTGGGTCTAGGGTATCAGGTAGAGTGGAGGTGATATGCTCCTTGACTAGTCTTTCAAAGCCCTTCATGATGACAGAAGTGAGTGCAATGGTGCGATAGTCATTTAGTTCAGTTACCTTTGTTTTCTTGAGAAGAGGAACTTTTGAACGGGTGGTGAGGAAAATAAAACCTGAAAAACGGTGGCTCGTTTTACTCAGTTGATTTAGGGACTGGAGAGTGGGGAAGGGGTGACATATTTTATTGAGACGTTGTTGAATCGTCTAGCATGTGGGGACAACAGAAGGATATGGATTGATTTAATATCTCCGTAAACACACCAGCCATCTGATCTGCATATGCTCTGAGGACGCGGCCAGGGATGCCTTCTGGGCCGGCAGCCGCCTTGCGTGGGTTAACACGTTTAAATGTTATACTCAGGTCGGCCACGGAGAAGGAAAGCCGACAGGCTTTGGTAGTGGGCAGTGTCAGTGGCACTGTTCTGTCCTCAAAGCGAGCAAGACGTCAATATCTGCGACTGAGCTGGTTTTCTTTTTGTAATCCGTGATTGACCGTAGACTGTAGCATTACTAGCAGTAGCAGTAGTAGTAGCAGTAGTAGTAGCAGTAGTTGTAGCAGTAGTTGTAGCAGTAGGATTAGCAGTAATGGTAGCAGTAGCAGTAGTAGTAGCAGTAGTAGTAGTAGTAGTTTTAGTAGTAGCAGCGGTAGCAGTAATAGTAGAAGTAGTAATAGCAGTGTTAGTAGTAGCAGTAGAAGTAATAGAAGCAGTAATAGTAGCAGTAGCAGTAGCAGTAATAGTAGCAGTAGCAATAGCAGTGTTAGTAGTAGCAGAATCAGTAATAGTAACAGTAATAGTAGTAGTAGTAGTGTTAGCAGCAGTAGTAGTAGTAGTAGTAGTAGTAGTAGTAGTAATATTAGCAGCAGCAATATTAGCAGTAGTAGTAGCAGTAGCATTAGCAGCAGCAGCATAAGTACTAGTAGTAGTAGTATTAGTATTAGTAGTAGTAGTAGTAGTAGTAGTAGTAATAGTAGTAGTAGCAGTAGTAGTAGTAGCAGTAGTAGTAGCAGTAGAAGAATTACAGCCACATGTTTCCCATGCTAGTCAAATAACCATGCACAGTGAAACACTAGTGGTGGTGGCTGTTATCAAAGCCCTCCATTACTCCAGTTTGCCCATGCACAAAATTAACAAAGTCAGCCCTCATACAACTCACACCAATAGATTTGTGGCAAGATTGGACCTGGATTGAAATTAATGGGTTTTCTAATTGGAGCACATGTTCTCTAAAGTGACGGAGTGGAGCTAACATGAGTCTCCTCCTGCTCGCAGCTCACCTGCCCACGGGGGAGACAGGAGGACGGCAAAAATTAATTTTCCCAGACGCACTCCACTTCCTCCGTCTGGCTGATGTCCTTAGTCACGATGGATGATGTCATGCCTGTTTGTGGTGGATGTTTTAGGGACCTTGCTGAGCTACAAGGTGTGTCTGTTTTTACATGTTCCCATCACACCAGAAACAAGACACTTAAAATAATGATACAAGACATCAGGATTCTGTTGTAGACAGGAGCCCCGTCTTTCAGTAGTCTTTTTAATAAACACCATGCAAGATTGAATATTTTATTTGATGGCCACAATGTATCTGTCATTTGTCTCTTGTGCTAAATTGACGAGCGTTTTTTTCCTACACTTCTTGGATGTGCAATAAAATGGTACATTGTGTCTTGTACCCAGAGTTGGCACCACAGGTTTAAAAGTGGTGTGGAAAAATGTTTATGTGTCTTTTGGGGCCTGGTCAGGTAAAAACCTGGGTCTTATTCGTAGGCTATGACAGGGTCCAACGTAAATGTTGTATATATTTTTTCCAAAATCTACCAGCCTGAACAGAATTTCAACTGGCCCGAACATGGTGTAGTTCTTAAATGTATTGGGGTAATGCAGGGCCTATAGTTTGGCATGTTTTCTCTCTATATTCAGCTATTAATAGGTTACATTTGGTTATTGTGATATGAATTAAAAAGCGGTGTAATATAATTTTGAAATGTATGTCATTACTCTATTCTTTAGAATTGCATTGTATTAATTGCATACATTTTTGTTTCTAAAGTATGCCATTTTGAGAAGATTTTTTTTTACATCTCAAAATAAAATTCTGCCCCTTTAAGACAATTGCGTTCCAAAAGAGATATTTGCCTGGTACAATACGTTAGCCAAGAGAAATGCTAAAGTGTATTTTTTAGCTTTCTTTTTGCAGACTATCAGCAGTAGCCAGCATATTGCTATTACGTATGTGCACTATTGAAGGTTTCCTTTTGTATATCACTTTCCCTAAAATAAATAAGCTCAGCATGTGCTTAGTGAACAAACAGTAGCTAACTTCTGTACTGCTCGAATGCTCAAGAAGCTGTGACTCGTGGCAGCGTAGTGGTGCTTGAATGAACGGGCAATCGTATTCCTCACACAATCATCTTTTCTGTGTGTTACTGGCCCGGTCGGTGTTGCTGCTGAGAAGTTACTGGCCCGGTCGGCGTTGCTGCTGAGAAGTTACTGGCCCGGTCGGTGCTGCTGCTGAGAAGTTACTGGCCCGGTCGGTGTTGCTGCTGAGAAGTTACTGGCCAGGTCGGCGTTGCTGCTGAGAAGTTACTGGCCTGGTTGGTGCTGCTGCTGAGAAGTTACTGGCCCGGTCGGCATTGCTGCTGAGAAGTTACTGGCCCGGTCGGTGCTGCTGCTGAGAAGTTACTGGCCAGGTTGGTACTGCTGCTGAGAAGTTACTGGCCCGGTCGGTGCTTCTGCTGAGAAGTTACTGGCCCGGTCGGTGCTGCTGCTGAGAAGTTACTGGCCCGGTTGGTGCTTCTTCTGAGAAGTTACTGGCCTGGTCGGTACTGCTGCTGAGAAGTTACTGGCCTGGTCGGTACTGGCGCTGGGAAGTTACTGGCCTGGTCGGTACTGACGCTGAGAAGTTACTGGCCTGGTCGGTACTGCTGCTGAGAAGTTACTGGCCAGGTTGGTGCTTCTGCTGAGAAGTTACTGGCCTGGTCGGTACTGCTGCTGAGAAGTTACTGGCCTGGTCGGTACTGGCGCTGAGAAGTTACTGGCCTGGTCGGTACTGACGCTGAGAAGTTACTGGCCTGGTCGGTACTGGCGCTGAGAAGTTACTGGCCTGGTCGGTACTGACGCTGAGAAGTTACTGGCCTGGTTGTTGCTGCTGCTGAGAAGTTAGTGGCCCGGTCGGTGCTGCTGCTATGAAAGTCCACTATTAGTACAAGCAGATCTGTTTCGCCACACATTTTCTGACCGCTCTGCTTGTACCATAGAAAATAGCCGTAAAAGCCTCACACACACAGAGGCCAGATTCAAGCATTGATTAGATTGCTCTGATTTCCTTTTGGCCAGGAACATCAAGAAGCCATGACTATGTCTGCACCCCTTAAAAGGTCCAATGCAGACATGTTATATCCAATCAATCCTGGGTAACTATGAAGTACCTTACTGTGATTGTTTTCAATTAAAATGGTCAAAAAGAAACAGAAATATATTCTTAGTAAAGGGACATTTCTCAAGTAAGAATTTAGTTGTCTGGGACTGTCTGGGAGATGTCTGGGACTGTCTGGGAGATGTCTGTCTGTCTGGGAGATGTCTGTCTGTCTGGGAGATGTCTGTCTGTCTGGGAGATGTCTGTCTGTCTGGGAGTTGTCTGGGACTGTCTGGGAGTTGTCTGTCTGGGAGATGTCTGTCTGTCTGGGAGATGTCTGTCTGTCTGAGAGTTGTCTGTCTGTCTGGGAGATGTCTGTCTGTCTGGGAGTTGTCTGGGACTGTCTGGGAGTTGTCTGTCTGGGAGTTGTCTGGGACTGTCTGGGAGATGTCTGTCTGTCTGGGAGATGTCTGTCTGTCTGGGAGTTGTCTGTCTGTCTGGGAGTTGTCTGGGACTGTCTGGGAGTTGTCTGGGACTGTCTGGGAGTTGTCTGTCTGTCTGGGAGTTGTCTGTCTGTCTGGGAGTTGTCTAGGACTGTCTGGGAGTTGTCTGTCTGTCTGGGGGTTGTCTGTCTGTCTGGGAGTTGTCTGTCTGTCTGGGAGTTGTCTGTCTGTCTGGGAGATGTCTGTCTGTCTGGGAGTTGTCTGTCTGTCTGGGAGTTGTCTGTCTGTCTGGGAGTTGTCTGGGACTGTCTGGGAGTTGTCTGTCTGTCTGGGAGTTGTCTGTCTGTCTGGGAGTTGTCTAGGACTGTCTGGGAGTTGTCTGTCTGTCTGGGAGTTGTCTGTCTGTCTGGGAGTTGTCTGTCTGTCTGGGAGTTGTCTGTCTGTCTGGGAGATGTCTGTCTGTCTGGGAGTTGTCAGGGACTGTCTGGGAGTTGTCTGACTGTCTGGGAGATGTCTGTCTGTCTGGGAGTTGTCAGGGACTGTCTGGGAGATGTCTGACTGTCTGGGAGATGTCTGTCTGTCTGGGAGTTGTCTGGGACTGTCTGGGAGATGTCTGACTGTCTGGGAGATGTCTGTCTGGGAGTTGTCTGGGACTGTCTGGGAGTTGTCTGGGACTGTCTGGGAGATGTCTGTCTGTCTGGGGGATGTCTGTCTGTCTGGGAGATGTCTGTCTGTCTGGGAGTTGTCTGGGACTGTCTGGGAGTTGTCTGGGACTGTCTGGGAGATGTCTGTCTGTCTGGGAGATGTCTGTCTGTCTGGGAGTTGTCTGACTGTCTGGGAGATGTCTGTCTGTCTGGGAGTTGTCTGTCTGTCTGGGAGTTGTCTGTCTGTCTGGGAGTTGTCTGTCTGTCTGGGAGTTGTCTGTCTGTCTGGGAGTTGTCTGTCTGTCTGGGAGTTGTCTGGGACTGTCTGGGAGTGGTCTGTCTGTCTGGGAGTTGTCTGGGACTGTCTGGGAGTTGTCTGTCTGTCTGGGAGATGTCTGTCTGTCTGGGAGTTGTCTGTCTGTCTGGGAGTTGTCTGTCTGTCTGGGAGTTGTCTGGGACTGTCTGGGAGTTGTCTGTCTGTCTGGGAGATGTCTGTCTGTCTGGGAGTTGTCTGTCTGTCTGGGAGTTGTCTGTCTGTCTGGGAGATGTCTGTCTGTCTGGGAGATGTCTGTCTGTCTGGGAGATGTCTGTCTGTCTGGGAGTTGTCTGTCTGTCTGGGAGTTGTCTGTCTGTCTGTCTGGGAGATGTCTGTCTGTCTGGGAGTTGTCTGTCTGTCTGGGAGTTGTCTGTCTGTCTGGGAATTGTCTGTCTGTCTGGGAGATGTCTGTCTGTCTGGGAGTTGTCTGTCTGTCTGGGAGTTGTCTGTCTGTCTGGGAGTTGTCTGTCTGTCTGGGAGATGTCTGTCTGTCTGGGAGTTGTCTATCTGTCTGGGAGTTGTCTGTCTGTCTGGGAGTTGTCTGTCTGTCTGGGAGTTGTCTGTCTGTCTGGGAGATGTCTGTCTGTCTGGGAGTTGTCTGTCTGTCTGGGAGTTGTCTGGGACTGTCTGGGAGTTGTCTGTCTGTCTGGGAGTTGTCTGTCTGTCTGGGAGTTGTCTAGGACTGTCTGGGAGTTGTCTGTCTGTCTGGGAGTTGTCTGTCTGTCTGGGAGTTGTCTGTCTGTCTGGGAGTTGTCTGTCTGTCTGGGAGATGTCTGTCTGTCTGGGAGTTGTCAGGGACTGTCTGGGAGTTGTCTGACTGTCTGGGAGATGTCTGTCTGTCTGGGAGTTGTCTGGGACTGTCTGGGAGATGTCTGACTGTCTGGGAGATGTCTGTCTGTCTGGGAGTTGTCTGGGACTGTCTGGGAGTTGTCTGGGACTGTCTGGGAGATGTCTGTCTGTCTGGGGGATGTCTGTCTGTCTGGGAGATGTCTGTCTGTCTGGGAGTTGTCTGGGACTGTCTGGGAGTTGTCTGGGACTGTCTGGGAGATGTCTGTCTGTCTGGGAGATGTCTGTCTGTCTGGGAGTTGTCTGACTGTCTGGGAGATGTCTGTCTGTCTGGGAGTTGTCTGTCTGTCTGGGAGTTGTCTGTCTGTCTGGGAGTTGTCTGTCTGTCTGGGAGTTGTCTGTCTGTCTGGGAGTTGTCTAGGACTGTCTGGGAGTTGTCTGTCTGTCTGGGAGTTGTCTGTCTGTCTGGGAGTTGTCTGTCTGTCTGGGAGTTGTCTGTCTGTCTGGGAGTTGTCTGTCTGTCTGGGAGATGTCTGTCTGTCTGGGAGTTGTCAGGGACTGTCTGGGAGTTGTCTGACTGTCTGGGAGATGTCTGTCTGTTTGGGAGTTGTCTGGGACTGTCTGGGAGATGTCTGACTGTCTGGGAGATGTCTGTCTGGGAGTTGTCTGGGACTGTCTGGGAGTTGTCTGGGACTGTCTGGGAGATGTCTGTCTGTCTGGGGGATGTCTGTCTGTCTGGGAGATGTCTGTCTGTCTGGGAGTTGTCTGGGACTGTCTGGGAGTTGTCTGTCTGTCTGGGAGATGTCTGTCTGTCTGGGAGATGTCTGTCTGTCTGGGAGTTGTCTGACTGTCTGGGAGATGTCTGTCTGTCTGGGAGTTGTCTGTCTGTCTGGGAGTTGTCTGTCTGTCTGGGAGTTGTCTGTCTGTCTGGGAGTTGTCTGTCTGTCTGGGAGTTGTCTGTCTGTCTGGGAGTTGTCTGGGACTGTCTGGGAGTGGTCTGTCTGTCTGGGAGTTGTCTGGGACTGTCTGGGAGTTGTCTGTCTGTCTGGGAGATGTCTGTCTGTCTGGGAGTTGTCTGTCTGTCTGGGAGTTGTCTGTCTGTCTGGGAGTTGTCTGGGACTGTCTGGGAGTTGTCTGTCTGTCTGGGAGATGTCTGTCTGTCTGGGAGATGTCTGTCTGTCTGGGAGATGTCTGTCTGTCTGGGAGTTGTCTGTCTGTCTGGGAGTTGTCTGTCTGTCTGTCTGGGAGATGTCTGTCTGTCTGGGAGTTGTCTGTCTGTCTGGGAGTTGTCTGTCTGTCTGGGAATTGTCTGTCTGTCTGGGAGATGTCTGTCTGTCTGGGAGTTGTCTGTCTGTCTGGGAGTTGTCTGTCTGTCTGGGAGTTGTCTGTCTGTCTGGGAGATGTCTGTCTGTCTGGGAGTTGTCTATCTGTCTGGGAGTTGTCTGTCTGTCTGGGAGTTGTCTGTCTGTCTGGGAGTTGTCTGTCTGTCTGGGAGATGTCTGTCTGTCTGGGAGTTGTCTGTCTGTCTGGGAGTTGTCTGTCTGTCTGGGAGATGTCTGTCTGTCTGGGAGTTGTCTGTCTGTCTGGGAGTTGTCTGTCTGTCTGGGAGTTGTCTGTCTGTCTGGGAGATGTCTGTCTGTCTGGGAGTTGTCTATCTGTCTGGGAGTTGTCTGTCTGTCTGGGAGATGTCTGTCTGTCTGGGAGTTGTCTGGGACTGTCTGGGAGTGGTCTGTCTGTCTGGGAGTTGTCTGGGACTGTCTGGGAGTTGTCTGTCTGTCTGGGAGATGTCTGTCTGTCTGGGAGTTGTCTGTCTGTCTGGGAGTTGTCTGTCTGTCTGGGAGTTGTCTGTCTGTCTGGGAGTTGTCTGTCTGTCTGGGAGTTGTCTGGGACTGTCTGGGAGTTGTCTGTCTGTCTGGGAGATGTCTGTCTGTCTGGGAGTTGTCTGTCTGTCTGGGAGTTGTCTGTCTGTCTGGGAGATGTCTGTCTGTCTGGGAGTTGTCTGTCTGTCTGGGAGTTGTCTGTCTGTCTGGGAGTTGTCTGTCTGTCTGGGAGATGTCTGTCTGTCTGGGAGTTGTCTGTCTGTCTGGGAGTTGTCTGTCTGTCTGGGAATTGTTTTTCTGTCTGGGAGATGTCTGTCTGTCTGGGAGTTGTCTGTCTGTCTGGGAGTTGTCTGTCTGTCTGGGAGATGTCTGTCTGTCTGGGAGTTGTCTATCTGTCTGGGAGTTGTCTGTCTGTCTGGGAGTTGTCTGTCTGTCTGGGAGTTGTCTGTCTGTCTGGGAGTTGTCTGTCTGTCTGGGAGTTGTCTGTCTGTCTGGGAGTTGTCTGTCTGTCTGGGAGTTGTCTGTCTGTCTGGGAGATGTCTGTCTGTCTGGGAGTTGTCTGTCTGTCTGGGAGTTGTCTGTCTGTCTGGGAATTGTTTTTCTGTCTGGGAGATGTCTGTCTGTCTGGGAGTTGTCTGTCTGTCTGGGAGTTGTCTGTCTGTCTGGGAGATGTCTGTCTGTCTGGGAGTTGTCTATCTGTCTGGGAGTTGTCTGTCTGTCTGGGAGTTGTCTGTCTGTCTGGGAGTTGTCTGTCTGTCTGGGAGATGTCTGTCTGTCTGGGAGTTGTCTGTCTGTCTGGGAGTTGTCTGTCTGTCTGGGAGTTGTCTGTCTGTCTGGGAGATGTCTGTCTGTCTGAGAGTTGTCTATCTGTCTGGGAGTTGTCTGTCTGTCTGGGAGATGTCTGTCTGTCTGGGAGTTGTCTGGGACTGTCTGGGAGTGGTCTGTCTGTCTGGGAGTTGTCTGGGACTGTCTGGGAGTTGTCTGTCTGTCTGGGAGATGTCTGTCTGTCTGGGAGTTGTCTGTCTGTCTGGGAGATGTCTGTCTGTCTGGGAGTTGTCTGTCTGTCTGGGAGTTGTCTGTCTGTCTGGGAGATGTCTGTCTGTCTGGGAGTTGTCTGTCTGTCTGGGAGTGGGGAGGGTAACACTGAAAGTTAGCTGTTGCTGGCAGAGAGGTTTGGAACTCTTTCTTATTGGTCAATTAACTCATTTACAGCCTGGGGATGTCACCATGGAAGGCCAAAACTCCATCTCACCAAAACAGGCAGAAATATCAGGCAGACTTTTCAAAATGCATTATCATCATTCTCACATTTCCACAGTATTACTTCACAATTTCACCCTCATATTGTGGAAATATATAAATAAAAATAGGAAATCACGTTTTTCACTGCACTGGGCCTTTAAAGGAAAATCACTACAGCTCCAGTCTCCATAGAAAGCACGGCAAGCGCTCCCCTCAGCTCCTAATTTAACTTCTTCCAATCTGTCATCTGCACTGTTTCAGGTGAAAGCACTACGAGTTGACTATCATTGCTCTCTCTCTCTTTCTGTTTGTCCCTCTCTCTCATTGCGATTCAATTTCAAAGCTTTTATTGACATGATGTGCTGTGGGGCTGTATTGTGTACAATGAACAACCCACAATCTCTTCCTCTTCATTTTACCCTTTCAATCTCTGAGGTGAGTAGAGTATTCCCCCTCCCTCACATTTCTTTAAATGGAGTGAGCTGCCTCCAGTTTTCTCTGTATTTCCTCCCTATCATTTCATACATTCATATCTTTCAGGTTTTCTCTTGTGAACTGCTTTTTTTGTCTTTCGCACCTTTGGTCAAGTCCATTGCTTACATTTAGTCTGTCTGTCTGTCTGTCTGTCTGTCTGTCTGTCTGTCTGTCTGTCTGTCTGTCTGTCTGTCTGTCTGTCTGTCTGTCTGTCTCTCTGTCTCTCTGTCTCTCTGTCTCTCTGTCTCTCTGTTTCTCTGTCTCTCTGTCTCTCAGAGAATAGTCCCAGTATAGTGGAGGTATAATGTAGCCCATCTTTCTCTCTGTCACACACAATCCTATAATACCTATAAAGGAATAGCAGTCGGAAATAGCAGTATTCAGGAGAAAGTACATTTGTGTAACCGTGTCCCATGCCTCCCCATTAGATGTGATGAAGCTATAAAAATCTTCCTCTTGGACATGTACCGTATATGACACATATCTGACAGCTGCCACAGAGCCAGATTTGGAGGACTATTTGTCTCTTATCTATTATAATTATCACTTCCCACAAAATATCTCACTTCTTCAAAGACACATGCTCAATGACATGAGTACAGAAAAATACAGCAGATGCTGCGCTGGGGAGGAAGATATATTGAGTGTGAAATAGGTTAATCCAATGATGTAACGTGAAGGGAGCTGCAAATATAAAGGTGAGAGAGCTGCTAAAATACAGGTGAGAGCTACTAATATACAGGTGAGAGAGTGGCTAATAAACAGCTGAGAGAGCTGCTAGTAAACAGGTGAGAGCTGCTAGTAAACCGGTGAGAGAGCTGCTAGTATACAGGTGAGAGAGCTGCTAGTAAACCGGTGAGAGAGCTGCTAGTATACAGGTGAGAGAGCTGCTAGTAAACCGGTGAGAGAGCTGCTAGTATACAGGCGAGAGAGCTGCTAATATACAGGTGAGAGAGCTGCTAATATACAGGTGAGAGAGCTGCTAGTATACAGGTGAGAGAGCTTCTGGTATGCAGGTGAGAGAGCTGAAAATATACCGGTGAGAGAGCTGCTAGTATACAGGTGAGAGAGCTGCTAATATACAGATGAGAGAGCTGCTAGTATACAGGTGAGAAAGCTGCTAGTATACAGGTGAGAGAGCTGCTAGTATACAGGTGAGAGAGCTGCTAGTATACAGGTGAGAGAGCTGCTAGTATACAGGTGAGAGAGCTGCTAATATACAGGTGAGAGAGCTGCTAATATACAGGTGAGAGAGCTGCTAGTATACAGGTGAGAGAGAGCTGCTAGTATACAGGTGAGAGAGCTACTAATATACAGTTGAGAGAGTGGCTAATAAACAGGTGAGAGAGCTGCTAGTAAACAGGTGAGAGCTGCTAGTAAACCGGTGAGAGAGCTGCTAGTATACAGGTGAGAGAGCTGCTAGTAAACCGGTGAGAGAGCTGCTAGTATACAGGTGAGAGAGCTGCTAGTAAACCGGTGAGAGAGCTGCTAGTATACAGGTGAGAGAGCTGCTAGTATACAGGTGAGAGAGCTGCTAGTATACAGGTGAGAGAGCTGCTAGTAAACCGGTGAGAGAGCTGCTAATATACAGGTGAGAGAGCTGCTAGTAAACCGGTGAGAGAGCTGCTAGTATACAGGTGAGAGAGCTGCTAATATACAGGTGAGAGAGCTGCTAATATACAGGTGAGAGAGCTGCTAGTATACAGGTGAGAGAGCTGCTAATATACAGGTGAGAGAGCTGCTAATATACAGGTGAGAGAGCTGCTAGTATACAGGTGAGAGAGCTGCTAATATACAGGTGAGAGAGCTGCTAGTATACAGGCGAGAGAGCTGCTAATATACAGGTGAGAGAGCTGCTAATATACAGGTGAGAGAGCTGCTAATATACAGGTGAGAGAGCTGCTAATATACAGGTGAGAGAGCTGCTAATATACAGGTGAGAGAGCTGCTAGTATACAGGTGAGAGAGCTGCTAGTATACAGGTGAGAGAGCTTCTGGTATGCAGGTGAGACAGGTATACAAAACTATGGGCAAGAAATAATAATAATTATACACTTGGCAGTTCCCCCCTCTCTCTTTCTTTCTTTATTACTTTCTCTTTCTGTCTCTTTCTTTTTTTCTCTCTCTGTCTTTCTCTCTCTCTGTCTCTCTCCTTCTCTTTTTCTCCCTCTCTGTCTCTCTCTCAATTCAATTCAATTTCAATTTAAGGGCTTTATTGGCATGGGAGACATATGTTAACATTGCTAAAGCAAGTGAAGTAGATCATAAACACAAGTGAAATAAGCAACAACAATGTACAATAAACATTATTCTTTTGGAACTATTGTGAGTGTAAAGACATTTCGAAGGTCATATTATGTGCAAGTAGTACAAAAAGGAAAATAAATCAACATAAATATGGGTTGTATTTACAATGTTCTGCACTGGTTGCCCTTTTCTTGTGGCAACATGTCACAAGTCTTGCTGCTGTGATGGCACACTGTGGTGTTTCACCCAGTAGATATGGGAGTTTATCAAAATTGGGTTTGTTTTCGAATTCTTTGTGGGTCTGTGTAATCTGAGGAAAATATGTCTCGCTAATATGGTCATACATTTGGCAGGAGGTTAGGAAGTGCAGCTCAGTATTCACCTTATTTTGTGGGCAGTGTTCATATAGCCTGTCTTGTCTTGACAACCAGGTCTGCCATTGGCGGCCTTTTGCAATAGCAAGGCTATGCTCACTGAGTCTGTACATAGTCAAAGCTTTCCTTAAGTTAGGGTCAGTCACAGTGCTCTGGTATTCTGCCACTGTGTACTCTATGTTTAGGGCCAAATTGTGCTGCTGTCCTGGGGCTCTGTGGGGTCTGTTTGTGTTTGTGAACAGAGCCCCAAGACCAGCTTACTTAGGGAACTCTTCTCCAGGTTCATCTCCCTGTGGGTGATGGCTTTGTTATGGAAGGTTTGGGAATCACTTCCTTTTAGGTGGTTGTAGAATTGAATGGCTCTTTATCGGATTTTGATAATTGGCGGGTATCGGCCTAATTCTGCTCTGCTTGCATTATTTCGTGTTTAACGTTGTACACAGAGGATCTTTTTTGCAGAATTCTGCATGCAGTCTCAATTATTATTTTTTTCACAATTTTGTTCATTGTTGGTTGGTGAGTGGACCCCAAACCTCACAGACATAAAGGGCAATGGGTTCTATAACTGATTCAAGTATTTTTTGCCAGATCCTAATTGGTATGTCAAATTTTATGTTCCTTTTGATGGCATAGAAGGCCGTTCAGATCGTTCGCAGCTTTGAGGAAGTTACCTGTGGCGCTGATGTTTAGGCCACGGTATGTATTGTTTTTTGTGTGCTCTAGGGCAACAGTGTCTAGATAGAATTTGTATTTGTGGAACACCATTATTTTTGTCTTACTGAGATTTACTGTCAAGGCCCATGTCTGACAGAATCTGTGCAGCATATCTAGGTTCTGCTGTTGGCACTCCTTGGTTGGGGACAGAATTCTCGGGCCAACTCTTTTCTCTGTATATATCAGTTATGCCACTCTTGCTGCTGGTGATTCCTTGATCCACCTCTACGCAGACGACACCATTCTGTAAACATCTGGCCATCATTTGGACACTGTGTTAACAAACCTACAAACGAGCTTCAATGCCATACAACACTCCTTCTGTGGCCTCCAGCTGCTCTTAAACGCTTGTAAAACTAAATGCATGCTCTTCAACCGATCGTTGCCTGCACCCTCCCGCCCGACTAGCATCGCTACTCTGGACAGTTCTGACTTAGAATATGTGGACAACTACAAATACCTAGGTGTCTGGCTAGACAGTAAACTCTCTTTCCAGATATATTAAGCATCTCCAATCCAATAGAATCGGCTTCCTATTTCGCAACAAAGCCTCATTCACTTACGCTGCCAAACATACCCTCGTAAAACTGACTATCCTACCGATCCTTGACTTCGGTGATGTCATTTACAAAATAGCCTCCAACACTCTACTCAGCAAACTGAATCACAATGCCATGCTACCCACCACTGCGACCTATGCTCTCGTCGGCTGGCCCTCGCTACCATTTGTCGCTAGACCCACTGGCTCCAGGTCATCTATAAGTCTCTTCTAGATAAAGCCCCGCCTTATCTCAACTCACTGGTCACCATAACAACACCCACCCGTAGCATGCGCTCATGCAGGTAGCCATGTGAGTTGGGGCGGCAGCGTAGCCTAGTAGTTAGAGCATTGGACTAGTAACCGGAAGGTTGCGAGTTCAAACCCCCGATCTGACAAGGTAAAAATGTGTCGTTCTGCCCCTGAACAGGCAGTTAACCCACTGTTCCCAGGCCGTCATTGAAAATAAGAATGTGTTCTTAACTGACTTGCCTGGTTAAATAAAGGTTAAAAAAAATCTCATTGGTCATCCCCAAAGCCAACATAATCCTTTGGCCGCCTTTTCTTCCAGTTCTCTGCTGCCAATGACTGGAACGAATTGCAAAAATCGCTGAAGTTGGAGACTTATATCTCCCTCACTAACCTTTAGCATCAGCTATCTGAGCAGCTTACCGATTGCTGCAGCTGTACATAGCCCATCTGTAAATAGCCCATCCAAGTTCCTACCTCATCCCCATGTTGTTTTTATTTACGTTTTTTTGCTCTTTTGCACACCATTATTTTATTTCTACTTGCACATCATCATCTGCACATCTATCACTCCAGTGTTAATTTGCTTAATTGTAATTACTTCGCTACTATTGGCCTATTTATTGCCTTACCTCCTTACTCCATTTGCACACACTGTATATAGATTTTTCTATTGTGTTATTGACAATGGAATTGTGTTATTGTGTTATTGTTTATTCCATGTGTAACTGTGTTGTTGTTTGTGTCGCACAGCTTTGCTTTAACTTGGCCAGGTCGCAGTTGTAAATGAGAACTTGTTCTCAACTGGCCAACCTGGTTAGATAAAGGTGAAATAAATAAAGAATCAAATAAAAAAAATCACCAGGTCATCAGCAAACAGTAGACATTTGACTTCAGATTCTACTAGAGTGAGGCCGGGTGCTGCAGACTGTCTGTTTGTGTACATTGATTTTATAGTGTTGTTTTTTCTCCACACCACTTTCCATCAATTTGTATAGCAGACCCTCATGGCAAATTGAGTCAAAAGCTTCTTTGAAATCAACAAAGCATGAGAAGATTTTGCCTTTGTTTTGGTTTGTTTGTCAATTAGGGTGTGCAGGGTGAATACGTGGTCTGTATCTGTAATTTGCTCAGTACATTGTTTTCACTAAGAAAATAAATGTACATGTGCTATTAATGATGATGCAAAGGATTTTCCCAAGGTTGCTGTTGACACATATTAAACGGTAGTTCTTGCGATCAAATTTGTCTCCACTTTTGTTGACTGGAGTGATCAGTCCTTAGTTCCAAATATTGGGGAAGATGCCAGAGCTAAGGATGATGTTAAAGAGTTTAAGTTCGGCTTGTCACCAAAAACACTAAAACTTTTACAGATGCACAATCGAGAGCATCCTGTCGGGCTGTATCACCACCTGATACGGCAGCTGCTCTGCCCATAACCGTAAGGCTCTCCAGAGGGTAGTGAGGTCTGCACAACGCATCACTGGGGGCAAACTACCTGCCCTTCAGGACACCTACGCCACCCGATGTCACAGGAAGGCCAAAAAGATCATCAAGGACAACAACCACCCGAGCCACTGCCTGTTCACCCCGCTATCATCCAGAAGGCGAGGTCAGTACAGGTGCATCAAAGCGGGGACTGAGAGAATGAAAAACAGCTTCTATCTCATGGCCATCAGACTGTTAAACAGCCATCACTAACATTGAGTGGCTGCTGCCAACATACTGACTCAACTCCAGCCACTTTAATAATGGAAAAATATATGTAATCAGTTTATCACTAGTCACTTTATATAATGCCACTTTATATAATGCTTACATACCCCACATTGCTCATCTCATATGTATATACTGTACGCTATACCATCTACTGCATCTTGCCATCTTGATGTAATTAAATGTATCACTAGCCACTTTAAACAATGCCACTTAATATAATGTTCTCATACCCTACATTACTCATCTCATATGTATATACTGTACTCTATACCATATACTGCATCTTGCCATCTTGATGTAATGTATCACTAGCCACTTTAAACAATGCCACTTCATATAATGTTTTCATACCCTACATAACTCATCTCATATGTTACACTTGTGTGTTTAAGGTAGTTGTTGTGAAATTGTTAGGTTATATTACTTGTTAGATATTACTGCATGTTCGGAACTAGAAGCACAAGAATTTCGCTACACTCGCATTAACATCTGCTAACCATATGTATGTGACAAATACATTTGATTTGATTTATAGTAAATTGGAATTTGTGGAATATATATTTTATAATTTCATTGAGGATACCATCAACACCACAGGCCTTTTTGGGTTGGAGGGTTTGTATTTTGTCCTGTAGTTCATTCAATGTAATTGGAGAATCCAGTGGGTTCTGGGAGTTGTCTCCGTTTAGGATAGTTAACTCCTCGTGTTCTTTGTTTAGTTTTTTCAAATTTTCCATGAAGTGGTAAGATTCTATGGATTCTTCAATTGCATTGATCTGATTTCTGACATGCTGTTCCTTCTTTTTCCGGTGTATATTTATGTGTTGTTTTAGTGATTCACCATAGTGAATGCGTAGGCTCAGGTTTTCTGGGTCTCTATATTTTTGGTTGGATAGGTTTCTCAATTTCTTTCGTAGGTTTTTGCATTCTTCATCAAACCATTTGTGAAACGTTTTGTTGAGGAAGTTGTCAAAAAAGGGATTGAATTTGTTGTTGCCTAATTGTTTTTTGGTAGGTTTCCACGGGACTTTCCTTCCATCTATAGCATTTCTTAGTATTATTCAGTTCCTTCGGCTTTGATGCCTCATGATTGAGTATTGCTCTGTTCAAGTAGACTGTGATTATGCTGTGATCTGATAGGGATGTCAGTGGGCTGACTGAACACTCTCTCTCTCTCTCTCTCTCTCTCTCTCTCTCTCTCTCTCTGTCAGACCGTCTCTGTAGCATTTTATACTGCTCTCCACCAATAAAATATATCTCTGGGTAGGTTCAGACAGGCAGCCCAATTCAGATTTTTTTTCACCAATTGGTCATTTGACCAATCAGATGAGCTCTGGAAAATATCTGATTTGAACAGATCTGATGTGATTGGTCAAAATATCAATTAGTGGAGAAAACATCTGAATTGTGCTGCCTTTGTGAATGCAGCCCTGCTTACTGTGAGAGGCCTAATGCACACTCAGAGGCTTTCCTTTTCATTTTACTCACACACAGATTCAACCCATTTCACTCTGTCCGTTTCCACAGTGCATTGGATAAGACAGCCATGGATTAATTCAACAATAAGGCAAAAGCTATTTTAATCAAATAATTGATTTGAACACTAAGGTAACCTGCCTGAAGGACTACCGACCCGTAGCCCTCGTGTCCGTAGCCACGAAGTGCTTTGAATAGCTGGTCATGGCTCACATCAACACCATTATCCCAGAAACCCTAGAACCACTCCAATTTGCATACAGCCATAACAGATCCACAGATGATGCAATCTCTATTGCACTCCACACTGCCATTTCCCACCTGGACTAAAGGAACACCTATGTGAGAATGTTATTCATTGAATACAGACCAGCGTTCAACACCATAGTGCTCTCAAAGCTCATCAATATGCTAAGGACCCTGGGACTAAACATCTCCATCTGCAACTGGATCCTAGAATTCCTGGCAGGCTGCCCTCAGGTGGTAAGGGTAGGTAACAACACATCCACCACGCTGATCCTCAACAAAGGGGCCCCTCGGGGGTGCGTGCTCAGTCCCCTCCGATACTCCCTGTTCAATCATGACTGCACGGACAGGCACAACTCCAACACCATCATTAGGTTTGATGATGACACAACAGTGGTCACCATCAACGACGAGACAGCCTATAGGGAGGAGGTCAGAGACATGGCCGGCCGTGTGGTGCCAGGACAACAACCTCTCCCTCAACGTGATCAAGACAAAGGAGATGATTGTGGACTACAAGAAAAGGAGGATCGAGCACTCCCCCATTCTCATCGACGGGGCTGTAGTGGAGCAGGTTGAGAGCTTCAAGTTCCTTGGTGTCCACATCACCAATAAACAAACATGGTCTAAGTACACCAAGACAGTCGTGAAGAGGGCACAACAAAACTTATTCCCCCTCAGGAGACTGAAAAGATTTGGCATGGGTCCTCAGATCCTCAAAAGGTTCTACAGCTGACTGGTTGCATCACTGTGGCCTACGACCGCAAGGCACTACAGAGGGTAGTGTGTACGGCCCAGTACATCACTGGGGTCAAGCTTCCTGCCATCCAGGTCCTCTATACCAGGTGGTGTCAGAGGAAGGCCCTAAACATTGTCAAAGACTCCAGCCACCCTAGTCAAAGACTGTTCTCTCTGCTAACACATGGCAAGCGGTACCGGAGCACCGAGTCTAGGTCCAAGAGGCTTCTAAACAGTTCTACCTCCAAGCCTTGAGACTCCTGAACATCTAATCAAATGGTTACCCAGACTATTTGCATTGTCCCCCCTCATTTACTCAGCTGCTACTCTGTTATTATCTATGCATAGTAACTTTAGTTACTCTACCTACATGTACATATTACCTCAATTACCTTGACTAACCGGTGCCCCCGCACATTACGGTACGTCCTGTATATATTCTCACTATTGTTATTTTACTGCTGCTCTTTAGCTACTTGTTACTTTTATTTGTTATTCTTATTGATATTTTTTAAACTGTGTTGTTGGTTAGGGGCTTGTATGTAAGCATTTCACCTGTTCTGCCCTTCCAAGCAAAAAGGCAGTAACGGCTCTTAGCGTGAAACTGAGAAAAATGGCTTTTACCTTGGTTTCACAGTAACTTTATGCAGTTACTGCTAACATGACCCCCATTTTATTCAAAACACAATACAATAGAGGCAGGATACTTGTCCACATGATTAAGCATGTATTTAATGTGAATGAGCAGTTACTGCCTTTTTGCTTGGTAGGGCAGTGTTGTATTCGGGGGATGTGACTAATAAAATGTGATTTGATTTGATTAAAGGACACATGCAGCTTTTTATGTTTGTGAAATAACACTATTCCTACTTTTTGTTAAATTATAAAAAATGTTGTATCATAAAGTAGGCCTTTCTCCACATTATGATGATTAACATTAAGAAAGCAGAAACGGTTTGGGAATAATCTGGTTGAGGTTCCCTGACTCAATCTGTTCGGTGGCAGGAGGTGACAGAAGGTTGACGGGAAGGTTCCTGTCAATCAGGCAGAATCTGGCCAGAAACGTCACAACGTCTCCTGGTTTAAATCTGGTTGAAGCGACAAGAGGAATGGATTTCCAGAAGACTGGATGTTGCAGACTTTTTTTAATAGATTTTTTATTTCAGCTTTATTTCACCAGGTATGGCCAGTTGAGAATGAGTTCTCATTTACAACTGCGACCTGGCCAAATTAAAAGTAAAGCAGTGCGACCAAATCAACAACACATACCTACAGTCAATAACACAATAGAGAAATCTGCATACAGTGTGTGCAAATGAAGTAAGGAGGTAAGGCAATATATAGGCCAATAGTGGCGAAGTAATTACAATTTAGCAATTAACACTGGAGTGATAGATGTGCAGATAAGGATGTGCAAGTAGAAATACTGGTGTGCAAAAGAGCAGAAAAACAAAAACGAATATGGGTATGAGGTAGGTAGTTGGTTGGATGGGCTATTTACAGATGGGATGTAAATTACTGGGTACTCCAGTAATCATGGAGGCTTCTATTTTATATTACTCTGGTCAACACTGTCCTTCCTCCCAAATATGATGTTTCTGACAAGACACAATGCTTAAACCTACCATAAAAAGAATCCCACACAGGATAGCTTCAAGCATGTGCTATTCTACAGTGGTAAAGAATCTGAAGCCTGTGCGGGGTAGCAGCAATGGCCACTTCTTCTGTTCTCTCTCCTTTTACATTGGCTGAATAACCTCTGACCGTATCGAAAAGGCACCTTGAGTGTTTTGTCAAACTCATACTAGGGATGAGCCTTAGCCCCATTGCGAGCCAGCAGGTGACAGGCAGAGGAAGAGTTTGTTGTTATCGTCACCCCTCCCCTCTTTCTCCTCCCTCTCACCTTCCCTCTCATATAATTTCACGGCAGTTTCTGCGGATTCACAGGGCAGCCGAGCGCGACAGACACATGGCGTGAGAGATGGGAAACAGAGGAGACGTCTGACAAAGCGACATAGAGACTCGGGGCTTGCTCAGCCATTACATTGTGCCGTCACCTGAAACTGGGGAGGGGAGGGGACATTGCCAGGAAAGAACAGTGTCACAAAGAGGCACCGTGGATTATGGGTTTGTTTAGTGTGTGTGTGTGTGTGTGTGTGTGTGTGTGTGTGTGTGTGTGTGTGTGTGTGTGTGTGTGTGTGTGTGTGTGTGTGTGTGTGTATGACAAAGAACACAGATTTCCCGCTGGACAACATGGCAGAAAAAATATTTCCATTTACTGTTAAATACCGATCATACATTATTTTATTTTCCTTTCATTTGCAGTTGGCAAACATCCAACAGCAGATCAACCACTATTTTAAAATTAGAATTTCCTATATTCTCTTCCTTCTTGGAGTCAGGCAGTTAATTAGCGACGTCAGTGGAGACCAGATGTCCCGAGCTAGTTTGGGTGAGATGAAAATGCAAATTTTCCAAATTTACAAATACAGCTAAAACAACCTGACTGGGAATCTCATTAGTAGCGGTTTTGATCACCTCCTATCAGAAGGTATCGGAATATAGACACCTTCCACATCCTCAACACTTCCTGGACTTCTTCAATCTTTTCACTGAACTCAATGCGTCTGTCTGTTTTGTCTGTCTAGCTCTCTCAGTCTCTCTCTGTAAAATCTGGCTCATCGCAGTACTAGTCTAATAAAAGTCAATCTTTTTCTCTGGTGTCATTTCAATAGAAGTCACAGTACAAGACTAGGTAATACTGTCAAGGCCATAAGGTAGTGTTTTATACCTGTGGAAGTACAATAGAATAGTCTGGATACTGGTAAAATACAACATATTTCAGTGTTCTGAATCAGAATATTTACACTATTTTATATCTCATGAGCGTAAAAAACGTAAATATTTTTTTTGCTGCAAAGCTGATATCAGATCTTGGTCATACCCCAAAATTGGCCATATCCACACAAAATAAAATGAACCTTTCTCCAGTAGACTCAACCATCCATCAATCAATCTATCAATTAACAACAATCTATCATGTAGAGACTATGTTTACCTTTAATTTGAACTCGTTTGAGAGCAAACAGACAAGTTTGACATGATATAATCTGAACGCAGTGTATATTTGAACAGGAGAAAATGAATGGCAGCAGATTGAGGTTCTTCAACCCAATGTTAACTTTTATGCCTTCACCTAACCCTTACCTCACTGAAACTATACCTAACCTTAAAGGGAAATTCTGCTACTTTTCAACCTCCTATTCATTATCTCCAGAACCAAACCAGTGTCTACATATGCGAAAAGGTTACATTTCTATGATATGTGGTTAAAAAGACAAGTCATTTATTATTACGTGTTATTACTTTTGTACTATTTCTCCATTTTCTTTCTCTTGGCATCATTGGGAAGGCCTTGCATTTCACTGTTAGTCTACATCTGTTGTTTACGGAGCATGTGCCGAATACAATTTGACTTGAAGGAACCCATAGGGTTGGTGCAACATAGGTTGGTGCAACATAATTTGGTTTAAATGATGTGAAAACAACAGTGTGTGCCCAATGGTAAGGTTATTTTTTCTTTTTGCAGATGCTCAGAGTTGACTGCATAAATTCTTTCACTTTTTATACTGTTCCCCGTGGGAATTAAATCCACTACCTTGACTTTGCAAACGCCATGCTCAACCAACTGAGCCACTCGGTAGCCAAAACATTTTAGGTCCTAAAAAATGCTTCTAGGATTAAAAGTAAGAAAAGGTGTGATTTTCAACATTTGTAACAGGTTTCTAGTCAGAGGGAGGGTATTTCTTGCTCCCCAAGTCACCACGAATCTCATAGAGTCACTGTTTTTAAAATGTTTAACTTTTGAGGATGTCATAAGGTAGAATTGTTTTACCTAATATTTTTTGCCCTAGAAAAGTGCCGTTTTAACATTATGTAGACACTGGTGTTGTGCTGGAGAAAATACAAGTGGTGGAATTGCCCTTTACCACTTACCGTTGTTCCAAAACCTGAATTAATTTCCACTGCTATGCCTAAACTACTGAGGGTCAAATAGCTACTTCCTTATCTGAAATCACTTATTTTTATGTCCATTTCCAATAATGAGGTGCTATGCAATTTTCATGCAGGTATAAAATATTTTTACGCAAGCATGTAAATGAAACCCATAGTACTATAATTTCACTCGTCTCCTCTACCAGCCAGTTGTCTCTGTTGAATCACTCTGTCATATGCATAGCAATTAGCCTGGGGATGAAGTTACCATTTCCTTAAATGTGCTTGTTTATAGAATGTATGTTTACAGTAACACAACCTTGCAAGATTCGATCATAGTTCAATGCTTCCATCGTCTGCTCACTTCATATTCATTTGCACATATTATATAGATGTGTATTCAGAAGCAACCAGGGTCAACGCCCTGCTCAAGGACAAATCGACAGATCTCCCACAAGGTCAAGAGCATGGACCCGAACCATCGACCTATCAGCCACCGGCCCAAGCTCCCAACCGCCAGGCCACCAGCCCTCCAAGATCCCCCCCACAGTTCCCCAGGAGCTGCCCCTCAACCATCTGAACCCCCCCCCTTTATTGTAAATAAAAAAAAAAACATGTTTCCAAACACTTCTATGTTAATATGGATCCTACCATGATTATGGATAATCCTGAATGAATAGTGAATAACTATGAGTGAGATATCATATATCATAACCCCAAGACATGCTAACCTCTCACCATTACAATAACAGGGGAGATTAGCATTTTTGGGGGTATGATATTTGTGCGTCTGTAACTTTCTCACTCATCATAATTCCCGATTCATTCAGGATTATATGTCATTTCTTAACGGTTCACCCTTTATGGATGAAAATGCCCTTACATAAAATATGATAGTCTGCACTTTAAAATCATAGTCGTTGCTTGATTTCAAATCCAAACTTTTGGAGTATAGAGCCAAAATAATAAAAAATACATCAGTGGCCCAATAATTACAGAGGGCACTGTATTGGCTTTAAATATGGTACTGCCTGAGAACGAATAACAATGCTGAAACACCCAGATCATTTGTGAGTTTTAATTAGTGGCTCTCAAATGACAAGAAATAAAATCTCTCTCAGATAATCCACAACTTTCGCACAAGGAAATGTAATGATATACACACCTGAAAACACCAACATGCACACTAAATTAAATCAAATCAATGTTATTTGTCACACACACGTATAGCCAGCAGGTATATAGCCAACACTTGCTCTGGCCGCCTTTCCTTCCAGTTCTCTGCTGCCAATGATTGGAACGAATTGCAAATATCTCTGAAGCTGGAGTCTTATATCTCCCTGTCTAACTTTAAGGGTCAGCTGTCAGAGAAGCTTACCAATCACTGTACCTGTACACAGCCAATCTGTAAATAGCACACCCAACTACCTCATCCCCATATTATTACTTACCCTCTTATTGGCCTATTTATTGCCCTCCTCACTACTCTTCTACATTTGCACACACTGTACATAGATCTTTCTATTTTTCTTTTCCTATTGTGTTATTGACTGTACGTTTGTTTATGTGTACCTCTGTGTTGTTGTTTTTGTCACACTGCTTTGCTTTATCTTGGCCAGGTTGCAGTTGTAAATGAGAACTTGTTCTCAAAACTGGCCTACCTGGCCTACCTGGCCTACCTGGCCTACCTGGCCTACCTGGATAAATAAAGGTGACATTTCAAAAAAAAAATAGCAGATGTTATTGCGGGTAGCGAAATGCTACCTCACTGTTTCGGGGACTTGCATACATATAAAGTCCATTTTAAGAGTCACATATGCAGTCTTTTACATTAGCAACTGTGTAGGAATAACTGTGTTATTGAAACTATCCAAACACTTCCATGCTCCTCTAGCAGTTGTCAATGGAACCTAACAGGGTGAGAAATGCCAGTTCCCTTTTCTCCTTGTATTTTTGTAGTCTTGCCAAGGAATGAAAAGAACTCAGTGAAAAAAATGACATTTCTGAGCCTCTCACCCTCTAATCCGTGGTTGGGATTTTTTTCCCTCACCGTAAATATGTCCCCTTTCTTCAGTGGAAGCGCATGTTTGCTGTGTAAATCATTTGTTAGCTGCTGACTTAGATTCTATCACTTTACTCCCAGCTGGCTTTGATCCCATTGAAAGGCATGTACAGTATACACTCTTTCGTCTTTCTCCTGTCTTTCTTTTCCCTCTTTCTTTCTGACTTCTCTCTTTTCTCTCGTGGAAAGTTCCTACAAACGCCTGTTCCGCCGTACTTTAAAGATGCTAGTACATGAAAGGAGTGGCATCAAAAGACTCATTGCTTTGCATGTATGGAGACAGATGTCATCTGGGGTGCATCTGCTATACTCTCCACAGATATTACAACAGAACAATGCTGGATAGATTTGGCCAGTTGGGGCAATGGGGTCACTGCAAATTCTTAAACTCCTCCCTTTATGCCATACATTTTGAATGTAAACTAACAGGCAGGACAATTGTAATCACACGCACGCACACACACACACCCACGCGTACACACACACACACACACACACACACACACACACACACACACACACACACACACACACACACACAGAGAGAGTCTTGTACAGCTAACCTTGTGGAGACAGACAATTCAGTCCCATTCAAAATCCTATTTTCCCTAACCCCTAACCTTAAACCTAACCCCTACTGTTACCCTAACCTTAACCCTAAACCTAACTCCAAACCCTAACCCTTAACGTAGGGGGCGGCAGGGTAGCCTAGTGGTTAGAGCGTTGGACTAGTAACTAAAAGGTTGCTAGTTCAAATCCCTGAGCTGACCAGGTACAAATCTGTCATTCTGCCCCTGAACAGGCAGTTAACCCACTGTTCCTAGGCTGTCATTGAAAATAAGAATTTGTTCTTAACTGACTTGCCTAGTAAAATAAAAAAAAATGTAATTCTAACCCTAACACTAAACTCCCTAGGAATAGCATTTGACCTTGTGGGGACAAAAATAATGTCCACAGTTGGTCAAATTTTAGTTAGTTTACTATTCCTGTGGGGACTTCCACACACAACAGTTCTCTCACTCATAAAGGCAAATACATAGCTGACCTTAAATAATGTACAAGAGAGAAAAAAAAAAACACAGCCAAGGCAATCCATCTATTCATGCTGTATGTAATCAAATCCATATCAGTATCATCCCTGGAACCATTTCCCTAATTGTTATATTCAAATGAAACTGCCCGAGGATGCTTTCCTACAGTGCTTTCGTCTTTAAAAAACTCTGTATCTTCAAAATCTCAAGAATGGTTGAGCAGGCACTGGCGACGACTCTGGTCATGGCTGCGATTCGGACTGAATGCCCAACATGGCCTGCGGCAGTTGCTGTGGCGTCCCTCGCACTCTTACGAAAACTGGGAGCCAGCTCACTCTCCACCATACCCGACTAATGAAAGCTGGGCATGGACCCTGGAGCTATAAACAAACGCTCCCGCTGTGTTGACATTTCCAATGGATTTTGTGTGTGCCTCGCCCCTCACCCGGGCTCTCTACTGTGAAGGAGGGGAAGCCAAACAATTACCCTGGAGATGGATTAAGCCCCGCTGCATGGGGAGTTGGTTTCAAGTAGAGGAATGGTAGCTGGGCAGCGGGGACTTGTGTTCCCTGTGTAAACAGACGTGGAGGGTAGCTGGATGGCAAGTCCTTGTGTTCCCTTTGACAACAGACGTGGAGGGTAGCTGGATGGCAAGTCCTTGTGTTCCCTGTGTCAACAGACATGGATGGTAGCTGGACGGCAAGTCCTTGTGTTCCCTGTGTCAACAGACATGGAGGGTAGCTGGCCGGCAAGTCCTTGTGTTCCCTGTGTCAACAGACATGGAGGGTAGCTGGTCGGCAAGTCCTTGTGTTCCCTGTGTCAACAGACATGGAGGGTAGCTGGACGGCAAGTCCTTGTGTTCCCTGTGTCAACAGACATGGAGGGTAGCTGGACGGCAAGTCCTTGTGTTCCCTGTGTCAACAGACATGGAGGGTAGCTGGACGGCAAGTCCTTGTGTTCCCTGTGTCAACAGACATGGAGGGTAGCTGGACGGCAAGTCCTTGTGTTCCCTGTGTCAACAGACGTGGAGGGTAGCTGGACGGCAAGTCCTTGTGTTCCCTTTGACAACAGACGTGGAGGGTAGCTGGACGGCAAGTCCTTGTGTTCCCTTTGACAACAGACGTGGAGGGGACATACAGATGTGTGCACGCACAGACACACAACACTCAAAGATGGATGGACAAAATATACAGTACCAGTCAAAAATTTGGACACCAACTTTTGACCGATTTTCTTTATTTTTACTATTTTCAACATTGTAGAATAATAGGGAATACATCAAAACTATGAAATAACACATATGGAATAATGTATAACCAAGGTAAAACAAATCAAAATAGATGTTATAATTAAGATTCTTCAAAGTAGCCACCATTTGCTTTGATGACAGCTTTGCACACTCTTGGCATTCTCTCAACAAGCTTCATGAGGTAGTCACCTGGAATGCATTTCAATTAACCTTGCCAGGATCGGTGTGTGTCCCCCGCGGCACAGTTGAACTAAAGTGCACTAATGTGATTAGCATGACATTTTAGGACATGGTCTTCTGATATGGGAAGAAAGCTAAAATTATTGTTAATCTAACTGCACTGTCACATTTACAGTAGCCATTACAGTGAAATAGTACCATGCTACTGTTTGAGGAGAGTGCACAGTTACATACTTGAAAATGTATCAATAAATCAATTAGGCACATTTAGGTAGACTTGATACAACATTTTGAACAGTAATGCAATAGTTCATTGGAACAGTCTACAACTTTACACATACACTGCTGCCATCTAGTGACCAAAATCTAAATTGCACCTAAACTGGGATAATGCATTGTGGGCTTTCTCTTGCATTTTAAAGATGATCTTTTACCAGATCTAATGTGTTATGTTCTTTTACATTAATTTCAAATTTCCACAAACTTCAAAGTGTTTCCTTTCAAATGATATCAACAATATGCATATCCTTGCTTCAGGTCCTGAGCTAAAGGCAGTTAGATTTGGGTATGTCATTTCAGGCGAATATTTTAAAAAGTGGTCAAATCCTTAAGAGGTGTGCCTTGATAAAAGTTCATTTGTGGAATTTCTTTCCTTCTTAATGAGTTTGAGACATTCCGTTGTGTTGTGACAAGGTAGAAGAGAGCCCTATTTGGTAAAAGACCAAGTCCAAATTATGGCAAGAACAGCTCAAATAAGCAAAGAGATATGACAGTCCATCATTACTTTAAAACTTCTTACGGAACCCCTCGACAACACAGAGCACGAAATTAAAAAATATTTTTTTGAAATATGTAACTTTCATACATTCACAAGTGCAATACACCAAATGTTAATCTACCCATCGTGTCCGATTTCAAAAAGGCTTCACATATGATATGATATGATTATATCATATGTGATGATATGATTATGTTAGGTCAGAGCCTAGTCACAAAAACACACACAGCCATTTTCCAGCCAAAGAGAGGAGTCACAAAAAGCAGAAATAGAGATAAAATTAATCACTAACCTTTGATGATCTTCATCAGATGGCACTCATAGGACTTCATGTTACACAATACATGTGTGTTTTGTTCGATGAAGTTCATATTTGTATCCAAAAATCTCAGTTTACATTGGTGCTTATGGTCAGTAATGTTGTGCTGCGAAAACATCCGGCTAAATTTTAGAGAGCCACCTCAATTTACAGAAATACTCATAATAAACTTTGATAAAAGATACAACTATTATGCACAGAATTATAGATATACTTCTCCTTAATGCAACCGCTGTGTCAGATTTCAAAAAAGCTTTAAGGAAAAAGCAAACCATGCAACAATCTCAGTACGGAGCTCAGACACAAAAACAAGCCATGCAGATACCCGCCATGTTGTGGAGTCAGTAAAAGTCAGAAATAGCATTATAAATATTCACTTACCTTTGATGATCTTCATCAGAATGCACTCCCAGGAATCCCAAATCCAAAATAAATGTTTGTTTTGTTCGATATAGTCCATAATTTATGTTCAAATACTTCCTTTTGTTTGCGCGTTTGGTAAACAAATCCAAATTCACGAGGCGCGGGAAAGTCCAGGCAAAAGTTCAGACGATAAGATCAAAAAGTCATATTACAATTTGTAAAAACATTTCAAACTAAGTATATAATCAATCTTTAGGATGTTTTTAACATGAATCTTCAATAATGTTCCAACCGGAGAATTCCTTTGTCTTCAGAATTGCAATGGACCGCAGGTTGCTCTCAAGTGTGCACTCATGATCGGCTCATGGCATTCTGGCAGGCCTCTGGTTGAATCAGCTCTCATTCGCCCCCACTTCACAGTAGAAGCCTCAAACAATGTTCTAAAGACTGTTGACATCTAGTGGAAGCCTTAAAAAGTGCAATATGACCCCATAGAAACTGTATCTTCGATAGGCAACGAGTTGTAAAAACTACAAACCTCAGATTTCCCACTTCCTGGTTGGATTTTTCTCAGGTTTTCGCCTGCCATATGAGTTCTGTTATACTCACAGACATCATTCAAACAGTTTTAGAAACTGCAGTGTTTTCTATCAAATACTACTAATAATATGCATATATTAGCTTCAGGGCCTGAGTAGCAGGAGGTTTACTTTGGGCACGCTATTAATCCGAATGTGAAAATGCTGCCCCCCCAGTTAAGACATGAAGGTCAGTCAATATGCTTGGGCCAAGAAACACCAGCAATGGACATTAGACCGGTGGAAATCTGTCCTTTGGTCTGATGAGTCCACATTTGAGATTTTTGGTTCCAACCACTGTGTCTTTGTGAGACAATCAGTAGGTGAATGGATGATCTCTGCATGTATGCTTCCCAATGTGAAGCATGGAGGAGGTGTGATGGTGTGGGGGTACTTTGCTGTTGACACTGTCAGTGATTCATTTAGAATTCAAGGCACCCTTAACCAGTATGGCTACCACATCATTGCATCTGGTTTGCGCTTAATGGGACTATCATTTGTTTTTCAACAGGACAATGACCCAACACACCTCCAGGCTGTGTAAGGGCTATTTGACCAAGAAGGAGAGTGATGGAGTGCTGCATTTGATGACCTGGCCCCCACAATCACTCGACCACAACCCAATTGAGATAGTTTGGGATGAGTTGGACTGCAGAGTGAAGGAAAAGCAGCCAACAAGATCTCAGCATATGTGGGAACTCCTTCAAGACTGTTGGAAAAGCATTCTAGGTGAAGCTGCCAAGAGTGTGCAAAGCTGACATCAAGACAAAGGATGGCTACTTTGATGAATCTCAACAATAAAATATATTTTGATTTGTTTAAAACTTTTTTGTTCACAACATGATTCCATATGTGTTGTTTCATAGTTTTGATGTCTTCACTATTATTCTACAATGTTGAAAATAGTAAAAAATTAAGAAAATCCTGTACTGTAGATGTGTCCAAACGTTTGACTGGTACTGTATATAAACATATAGATTACCAAACCGACACATAACACATTAACTTATTGATTAAAATATATCCCAAGGCTCAATGACCATCGATAGAGTCCATGCTGTGAAAGGAGTCAGACACACTAACAGAGTCCATACTGTGAAAGGAGCCAGACCACTAACAGAGTCCATGCTGTGAAAGGAGCCAGACACACTAACAGAGTCCATGCTGTGAAAGGAGCAAGACCATGTAATGACAGACTACTTGGGCCTCCTACTGTTGGTTTGGTAACAGACTCAGCCAGTAGACCCAGACATTCTGAACCCACTCTTGTGGGATGGAGACACAATGCCCAATCCAATCTCTAATCGACCATTTTAACATATCACTCTCCCATCTGTTTTGCATCCCATATGAGGTGGTTGAGAAAGGAGGCAGAGAACAAATTAGGTGGATGATGGGAAATGGAGGCAGAGAACAGATGAGGTGGATGATGGGAAACGGAGGCAGAGAACAGAGAGAAACGAGAAGAGATATGACAGTGGTTTCAGACAATAGTTTTTCAAATCTGAAGCATAATTCTTTAAGGATCACATTGATAATGATCAATGTGAGTTAAACCGCGGTACAACATGCTTTGAAACAGTTTGGATATGATCAATAGTCTGAGATCTAGTGATGTTTCTCTCCTAGCATTCCTAGTGAAAATCATCAACTCCAATGAATTTGGGATGATTGATTCTTTAAATGTGTTCCGATATCATGAAGATGGAACTTTCATTCTTCCAAACCCCTATGAATAATTTTGTCCTTCTAATGACAGCAACTCTGCTCATTAAAACATCTGTATTGGCGTACCTACAGACTGTTCCTCCCTGTCTGTCCCTGTGATGTGGTCGTCCTGGATTTAGCTTGATTCAGTCTATTTGAAGTCGGTGTGTTTTGATGTAAAACTGAAAGTGTCAATGCCGTCTGCTTATTGATCGTCTATTGTGTCTGGGAACTCACACCTTTAAATAAGCTTGCAAAAAGTACTGTATTTCCACTGTGTACATTTTTCACTTCAAAGTTTTTATCTGCTCCATTGTCAGCCATGTACTCTGGAAGAAGTATGCTACCCAAACACAATGCCCTACTGTTAGTACCGGTACACATGTATTTTGTTATACTATTAGATGTGAAGATAATGCTCAGAGCACGTAAGCTCAGTTGTGTTCTTGAGATAAAATGCTTTCGGGATTGTATGGCCGATCACGCCATTATCTTGAAATAAAAGAAATACCAGAACACATACATATATTTGTCAACAGTAGTTTCTGGAGTGTCTAGCTAGCGTGATGTGATTTTGGTGACCAATGAAATAGATGAAAATAGCTCCATGCCATGATAATGAGCTGTCAGTATTTAACAATGAACTTTCTACCCCCAGATCTCACACACGCGTGCACACACACCCGCGCGTGCACACACACACACACACACTCACGCACACACACACACACACACGCAAGCATACGCACACACACACACACACACACACGCAAGCATACACACACACACACACACTCTTGCATGGGGTGTCCAGTGTGTTGTGGCCTGAGGATCTGGGTGTCCACTTGATTCAGGGTGAGGGCCAGTGACACTAATCTGAATGATGAGCTGGTGAGAAGGCCCACACATTATGAAGGTTCCATATCTGCCCTAATGAGTAGGAGGGGTTGGGGGGAGTGGGTAAGTACACGGTTACAATTATGTAACACGGCAACGAATTTCAAGCAATGATTTTATTTTATGGGTTGGGGTTGTGGGAAGGCTGTGGGTTGGGGTAAGGCTGTTTGGGGTAGGCTGTGGGTTGGGGTAAGGCTGTTTGGGGTAGATTGTGGGTTGGGGTTAGGGTTGGGTGAAGGCTGTGGGTTAGGGTTGGGGGAAGGCTTTGATTTTTGGTAGCTTGGGGGAAGGCTGTGGGTTGGGGTTGGTGGTTGGGGGAGGGGGAAGGCTGTGGGTTAGGGTTAGAGTTGGGGGAGGGGGAAGGCTGTGGGTTGGGGTTAGAGTTGGGGGAGGGGGAAGGCTGTGGGTTGGGGTTAGGGTTGGGGGAGGGGGAAGGCTGTGGGTTGGGGTTAGGGTTGGGGGGGAGGGATTCTGTGGGTTAGGGTTGGGGTTAAGGTTAGGGAAGGCTGTAGGTGGGGTTAGGGTTGGGCGAGTGGGAAGGCTGTGGGTTGGGGTTAGAGTTGGGGGAGGGGGAAGGCTGTGGGTTGGGGTTAGAGTTGGGGGAAGGGGAAGGCTGTGGGTTGGGGTTAGAGTTGGAGGAGGGGGAAGGCTGTGGGTTGGGGTTAGGGTTGGGTGAGGGGGAAGGCTGGGGGTTGGGGTTAGGGTTGGGGGAGGGGGAAGGCTGTTGGTTAGAGTTGGGGGAGGGGGAGGGCTGTGGGTTAGGGTTGGGGGAGGGGGAAGGCTGTGGGTTGGGGTTGGGGTTAGAGTTGGGGGAGGGGGAAGGCTGTGGGTTGGGGTTGGGGGAGGAGGAAGGCTGTGGGTTGAGGTTAGGGTTGGGGGAGGGGGAGGGGGAAGGCTGTGGGTTAGAGTTGGGGGAGGGGGAAGGCTGTGGGTTAGGGTTGGGGGAGGGGGAATGCTGTGGGTTGGGTTTGGGGGAGGGGGAAGGCTGTGGGTTGGGGGAGGGAGAAGGCTGTGGGTCGTGTGTGTGTTGTGGTTGTGCAGTTCAACACCATCAAACCCAATGCAATGTGAGTGTAGTTCAAGTGTTTGATTATATACTCCTGACACACATACCAAGCACACACACACACACACACACACACACACACACACACACACACACACACACACACACACACACACACACACGCGCACACACACGCACACACACACACACACACACACACACACACACACACACACACACACACACACACACACACACAGCTGATGTGTTTGTATGTTTCAGTGAATGAGATCAAATTGCAACCCTATTCAATTCATGCACAGATACTGTGGTATTATTAGTAATATCAGTAATTACATGTACTTGATGGTAACAGCCCTTGTTTCTTTCACCATGATTCAAATTTACTTATTTCAATGTCCCTGTGTGTGGCAGAGTGCAATCTGATCACGTCTCACGATAGATTCGATAATATAATTTTGTCCAACCATAAATATTTGATAATGCTAATATTATCCTAGCAAGGGGTCGCATAATACCATGCTGATATCAATATACCGTTGAACAAGCCTCAGTTTTTGAAATGTGTCTCTTTCTCTGATCCCTTTTTTTCCACCACCAGCTGTTTCCAATCACACTGTATCCTAAAAAAGAGGAGAATTGGTAATTAGCAATGAGCACATAAAACATAGCCATGCCTGCCAGTGTGTGGAGTGTAATTGAAAACAGTTTGACTCAAATTGGTGTATTTCTTTGTTATTATTTTTTCCCTCTGGGATGTCCGCCTGTGAATGCAAGCTCAGGGCCGTATCCACAAAGCATCTCAGAGTAGGAGGGATGATCTAGGATCTGTCCATATAATCCTATTCATTATGATCTTGAAGGTATAATGCTCTCTTAGGTGGTGCTAAAACAATCAGGCGCCGCCAGTTGTGGATGGAATCAAGGGTTCTCATACGCAGAAAATTGTGTGTTTGCAGGTGCTGTCCATGGGACTGGTTCTAGCTCCACAGAGAGGGAATATGGCACAGCATTGCCTAGAATAGAAGGTTATGTGGTGTGTTGTAGGGGGTGCTGATTCTATAAGCTAGCCAAGGTCTTACAATTTAAACTTTCTCTACCTGCTATCCATGGTCCTGAAATCAGCTTTTCCCAGGCCTCAGTGTGCAATAATAGCATATGAGAAATGGAGGTGTCCTTGTCCATCACTGCAACAGTGAGAAAAAAACACAAAAACACAATTTCAATTAAATTACCTTTCTTCTTTTCTGTTTCTTAGTTTGCTTCTCCTTTTTGTGCTCTAAATTGAATTGTTTCTTTGTTCCCATAACGATACATCTAGTAAGAGCTTGATTGCTTTTCCTAATTATTCTGTTTATTCCTCCTGCAGGCCAGGTCCTCTTATTGGTGTAATTAATTTCAAAGATAACTTGTCCTCCGCTCGGATTAGAAATGGCTCTAGATAAGGCAATGACAGAAGGGATGGGAGAGGGAGAGTGATATGTTTGTGTGGATGTGTGTGTGTGTGTGTGAGAGAGAGAGATAGGGGGTCAGTCTAATTAGCCTGACAGGAGAGCAGGCTACCTGACTCCCTCCATATCCTCTTCCTGTCTATCACACGTTTGAATGCCGCACTACGATTCTTTCCCCTCCTATCTCCTTCCACCGTTTAATTTTTCCCAGTTTGTGGCGAATAAGGATTTTGTCCTGTAGGCATCTGTAGAGTAAGCGGTCAATGCATAGCTTGTTAATTACTTGACATGTTCCATGTGCTTGCCTAATGGGCTCATTAGGACACAGATTCCTAGAACCATTGAAAGAGAAAAATTGATAAATATATCTGATTCAACCAGTACAACGTGCTCTTTAATGTATCTAACAGATCATTATACCTGATTCAACCAGAACACCGTGCTGCCGGTGAAGCTGGAACATGCCAAATTCAAATGACAAAATCGTAATATTAAACATTCATGCAAATACAAGTGTCGTACATTGTTTAAAAGCTTAATATTTTGTTAATCTAGTTCTGTTAATCTAGATTTCAAAAAGGCTTTACGGCTAAAGCACACCATGCGATTATCTGAGGACAGCGCCCCACACCAAAATACTTTGACAAACCAACACAGGCGTCACAAAATCCCAAATAGCGATAGAATAAATCACTTACCTTTGAAGATCTTCCTCTATTTGCAATCCCAAGGGTTCCAGCTACACAACAAATGGTTGTTTTGTTCGATAAAGTCCTTCTTTATATCCCAAAAATGTCAGTTTAGTTGGCGCGCTTGATTCAGTAATCCACTCTTTCAACAGTAAAGTTCATCCAAACAAGTCAAACGATGTTTCTAATTAATCCTCAGGTACTCTAATATGTAAATAAACAATACAATTTAAGACGAGAGAATAGTATGTTCAATACCGGAGATAGATAACGAAGAGCACGCACCTCATTCACACGCGCAACTAGACTGCATTTCTAATGAGAGACACCTAGGAAAAACTATTACTACTCAATCATTTTTCAAGAAAACAAGCCTGAAACCCTTTCTAAAGACTGTTGACATATAGTGGAAGCCATGGGAACTGCAATCTGGGAGCTATTTATGTGTATATTCCATAGACAAGCATTGAAATGGACTGTGACCTTCGGGATGGATTTTCCTCTGGTCTTCACCTGCCATATCAGTTCTGTTATACTCACAGACATTATTTTAACACTTCTTGAAACGTCAGAGTATTTGCTATTCAAGAAGCTACTAATAATATGCAAATCCTAGCTTCTGGGCCTGAGTAACAGGCAGTTTACTTTGGGCACGTCATTCATCCGAACTTCCGAACACTGCCCCCTAGCCCTAAGAGGTTTTAATGTACCTAACAGATCATTATACATCATTCAACCAGAACAATGTACCATTTAATGTACCTAACAGATCATTATATCTGATTCAACCAGAACAACGTGCTCTTTAATGTACCTAACAGATCATTATATCTGATTCAACCAGAACAACCTGCTCTTTCATGTACCTTAATTTTGACCTCTTGTCAGCCAACTCCTTCTCCCTCCCCCCAGCCAACTCTTCTTTTTACTTCCCTTCTGTTCATCTCTCCTGTTGTTTTGTCTCCTGTGCCGAGAGGCCAACTCTCTGATGTGAAAATCATTGCTGGGTGTTTGCCGCTTAGTGAGAGGGGCTTTCATCTGCTCTCTTGCCCCGGTGTGGTGCTCTATGTGCCCCCTCTCTCCTCCCTTCCCCTCCTGCCGCGTGGGTATCGATGGCGGGTTGTCAGTGGCTTACCTGGAGGTACATTAGGAAAGGGCCCTAACAAACAACAGAGTCCTGGCCTCCAAATTAATTTGTAAGTCTAGGGAGAGATGGAGGGGCATGTCGAGACCGAACACTGCTCGTAATAGAGCCAGGGAGCGAGGCCCCCCGAGGGCTGGATCGATCAGACGTTCTTAAGAGGAGTCACTAACACACCAGCCAACATGGAGAGAAAGAGACCCCGGGATAGGGGAAGAGATAGAAAAACAAGTGAATAGACAAATAGAGTGGCTGTTGATGGATCATTAATATCTCTCAGGTTAATATGTTGTGATGGATCATTAATATCTCTCAGGTTAATATGTTGTGATTCTATCGGTGTGACAGAGTGAGAGGGCTGTCTTGACCATCTCAGACACGTGGACAGACCTAAGTGAAGTGAACCATGTGACTACAGAAACTTGAGCTCAGCAACCAAACGCTCACATTATCCCAATTGTAACAGTTTGAGAATTGTCACGCTTGTAGACAATTCAGTTTTTAAAGGCAATGTTGCTGTATTTGTGGAGAACGCTTTCAAGGTAAACACTGCAGATGTCAGTTCAATTAGAAATTACCATAAAATGTCAAGATATAATGTGGATCTAGCATGGATTGGAATGAATCCAGGCCTTTTTTCTTCAAAGCAAAATGGCTGACATTTCCATTCAAGCATGACAGTTTAGGTTTATGCATGTTAGCAACTAGCGAGTGGTTATGGTAAAGATTAGGGTAAGGTTAGAAAACAAAACAAAACATGTTGGTTTTCAAACTGCTCCCACTCATGTATTTCCAGTTCTGTGTGTGTTACTCTATCCGCCAACCCCAACCAACCATAGCCATTTCCTATTCCTGTTGCATTTCCACTCTCTTTATGTGGTCAATTGTTTTTATTTACTTAAGACTTTGAGCAAAGACATCTATGTAAATGTTATTCTTAAGCGTTGCCCAAATAAAAAAATCAAACACATAAAAAAATGACCATCTTATAAAATAAAAAAGTCCTTAAATACACAGTCACCACTTCTTGAGGCTGCAGCATCACCATACTGTACACACAATGCATAGTGCCAATTGTAAAGTTTGGTGGAGGAGGAATGATGTCTGAGGCTGTTTTTCATGGTTTGGGCTAGGCCCCTTAGTTTCTGTGAAGGGACATCTTAATGCTTTAGCATGCAATGACATTCTAGATGATTCTATGCTATCAACTTTGTGTCAACAGTTTGTTTCAGCATGACAGTGCCCCCGGTGCACAAAGTGAGCTCCATACAGAAATGGTTTGTCTAGATCGGTGTGGAAGAACATGATTGGCCTTGACCTCGACCCCATCAAATACCTTTGGGATGAATTGGAACGCCGACTGCGAGCCAGGCTTAATTGCCCAACATCAGTGCTGACCTCACTAAAAATGCTCCTGTGACTGAATGGAAGCAAGTCCACGCAACAATGTTCCAACATCTAGTGGAAAAGCCTTCCCAGAAGAGTAGAGGCTGTTATAGCAGCGACTCTATATTAATACCCATGATTTTGGAATGACATGTTCGACGAGCAGGTGCCCACATACTTTGGTCATGTAGTGGAAGATGGTGTAGAAAGATATACTTTTTTTGGCTCACCATTCAAAAGTAATTGTCAGTGAGTGTCAGCTGGGTTATGATAGGCCTACACACTGTAGATTACAGTGCTTAATTAAAGCAGAATGTGAGCTACATAGTGTAGGATTCCGTCACGAAGTGAATACCCATGCAAGGGCTAAACAAGACTTTGTTAACAATCTAATCAACTGATGAGCTCTTTACGGATAGATAATTATTCACCTCCTTAGCAAATCTGATTTCCTTACTTCAGTCTAATCGACTGGTTAACACTCTAGTAATGGCCAAGCTGAGAGATACTTTATATCACGTACACAAACGCGGACACACACACACACACACACACACACACACACACACACACACACACACACACACACACACACACACACACACACACACACACACACACACACACACACACACACACACACACACACACACACACACACACACACACACACACACACACACACACACACACACACACGGCCACTCATCCAGACCAATGCCTGTATTAAAAACTACCTCCCAACTCTCACTGTTTGTGTGTGTGTGTATGCATGCTTTATCAGTCCGCCCACTTGGGCAGCTGACCCCTACGGAGTCACAGATGAGGGATCACTGCCCCTGTGAATATGCCAAAAGGTACTCTAGCACTTAGTCTCCAACTGGGAGAGACCAGATGTCATACAATTCAATTTAGACTATGTAGCCATGCATTATTACATGGTAAAACTTTCTACTTGAATTGTTATTTATTTAACCCTTATTTTACCAGGTATGTTGACTGAGAACACAAATACAGGGGAAAGGAATGAACCAATTGGAAACTGGGGATGATTAGGTGACCATTATGGTACAAAGGACACATTGGGAATTTAGCCAGGACACCAGGGTAAAAAAAAAACTATTCTTGCCATAAGTGCCATGAGATCTTTAATGACGTCTGAGAGTCAGGACACCCATTTAACATCCCATCCGACAAAAGGCACCCTACTCAAGGCAATGTCCCCAATCACTTCCCTTGGGGATTGGGATCAATTATTTTATTTGACCAGAAGAAAGAGTGCCTCCTACCAGCCCTCCAACACCACTTTCAGCAGCATCTGGTCTCCCATACAGAGGCCAACCAGGACCAACCATGCTTAGCTTCAGAGGCATGCCAGCAGCGGGAGGCATGGTTGTAGGTTATTATATTGTAATACATGTAATATATTAGCTGCCAACTAAACCCTACATTGTATGTAAGCAGGATTAACTATGGGTCAATTTACTCAAAATAAACTACAGTAGACATTAAACAGTCAGTCATAAACATACTTTTTTTAAAGTTTGTAAATATGACTTGTTTTTCTCTTGATTTGGAAAGGTGTGTCATTTAATCTGTGCATTATATCTCAGATCTGTTTTTCGAGACATCTACACTACGATGCAACATGATGTACTTACTGTCCCACTGAAGCTGTTTTGTGTATGTAGGCCATAACCTGACCATTATACGGGTAAAATAAGAACATCTTAATTGTTGTGTGACTATGTGTGGGTGAGATAGCGTTTTGTTTTGTAACCTGAAAGCATAGTTTCGCCATCTTTCATCAAGAAAGTGGTTGCAAGGCTTCTTTATGCATCATTAAATGAGAGGGATGCAATGCATCATGGGTGACCGTACAAGCCCTTGGCACCTGAACACTTCTGTTGTACATATTCACCATCTTTACATGTAGTGGGGCAGAAGTAATTGTACGCACACAGTAACACAATTCTCAGTTTGTTAGGCAGTCTGATTCATTACATTCTGTGAGGGTGCATCTATTAAGGTGCTTAAAGCAATGAAAATCTGCCTCTTGATTGCACACCCCACATGCTTAGCGGTTCGCCTGATGACTATTTTAATGCATAATTTACTAATATAGATCTTCAACACACCATATGTTTGGTATACAGCTAATTAGAAGGTACATGTAGCTGGAGCTACATTCCCTTGATGCCCCTGACCCTGAAATATTAATGCATATTTACAGTGTTGGGGAGTCATTGAAAATTGGTTGAGTCAATACTATATTTTTTCACCCTTGATCCACAAGATGAGGCCTGAGATGGACCACACATGGAGGATTACCTCTCCCCATTGTTATTAGCAAGAATAATGGCCTGTTGACATGAAAGCGTCACAAAGGGGCTTTTAGCTGACATGTTTCAGCAGGGGGCACCATACAGAGAAGAATGGGACATTTATCTGGACTCAGAGCAGAGCGAGAGAAAAAGAAAAGAAGAGTGTCAGGAGAGGTAGAGAGGGGGTGTAAGAGAGGGGTTCTTTGAGAGTTTAGTAAAAGGTGTGTATGCGTTTTTTGCCAATGGGGTAGGGGGTGAGGGTGTTCTCATACGTAGTAAGTGGTGTGTTTGCAGGTGCTGTCCAGGGTACTGCTTCTAGTTCCACAAAGTGGGGATATGGCACAACATTGCCTAGATTAGAAGGTTATGTGGTGTGTTGTAGGGGGTGCTGATTCTATAAGCTAGCCAGGGTCCTGAAATTCAAACTTCCTTACCTGCTATCCATGGTTCTGAAATCAGCTTTTCCCAGGCCTCAGAGCGCAGTAATAGCATATGAGAAATGGAGGTGTCCTTTTCCATCACTGCAACAGAGAGAAAAAAACAACAACAAAAGAAACAATTTCAATTAAATTACCTTTCTTCTTTTCTGTTTCTTATTTTGCTTCTCCTTTTTGTGCTCTAAATTGAATAGTTGATTTGTTCCAATACATCTAGTAAGAGCTTGATTGCTTTGCCTAATTATGTTTTGTCAATGGGGGGGCTGGACACATCTTTTTGCCTGCTCATGCGCTGCAGATGGATGTATTGGTCCGCTAATACAGGACTATTGAAGGCCCAGTGCGTAATATTACATTGTTTTACATGTTTTTCAGGGGGTGCTGCAGCAACCTCAGCACCGCTACTTCCGGCGACTATGCCCGCAGGATGCATTATGGGTTCAACAAGGTCTGGAGAACAACATAAAAAAATCATATTTGGACACTCTTTCTTCTATACATCATTTTGGGAATTGTGGATGCACCCTGACTGTCTAGCTTTCTTTCCAGTTACGTTAGAAACCTGGTGTGAGTGAGTGAAGAGACTGTAGAAATGTAGGTCCATTATCATGTCTACACAGTTTCCATTTGGTTTAAGTAATTTCAATGTACATTCAGATCATTTTTCCCAGTAGAATTTTAAAAAATTATAATAACAATTAAACCGCCGGCCGTATTCAATGGGCTGGCTATGCAGTGTGTTTGACACCCCTACATTAGTTAATAATGGACAGCTTTAATTCAGTCTAATCCTTTTTAAGCCCCTATGAGAGTTGTCCAGTCACCATTGGATAGCCTACCTCAGGAGAAAATCATGACACCTTTGTTCTACCTGAGTGAGTCTGACCACAAGTCAGGGACCACTATAATGACACACCAAATACTTTTGATGGATCCTTTTTATCTTCATCTAAAGCCTCTTAAGGGGAAAGTAATCCAAAAGTAACAGAAATTAATCAGATTGCGTTTCTGGGTAATACAAAAGTTATGTTAGTGAAGAATTTTGTACAGGTGACTAGTAATTGTAACAGATTACATTTAGAAAGTAACCTACCCAACCCTGTCACATCTTCATTGATATACTCATATAACCATATGAACACTAATGCACATATTAATGCATATATTAATATATGCACATATCTCTCTCGGAGGACCTGAGCCCTAGGACCATGTCGAGGACTACCTGACATGATGACTCCTTGCTGTCCCCAGTCCACCTGGCCATGCTGCTGTTCCAGTTTCAACTGACCTGAGCCCTAGGACCATGCCCCAGGACTACCTGACATGATGACTCCTTGCTGTCCCCAGTCCACCTGGCCATGCTGCTGCTCCAGTTTCAACTTCCACCTGACTGTGCTGCTGCTCCAGTTTCAACTGTTCTGCCTTATTGTTATTCGACCATGCTGGTCATTTATGAACATTTGAACATCTTAGCCATGTTCTGTTATAATCTCCACCCGGCACAGCCAGAAGAGGACTGGCCACCCCACATAGCCTGGTTCCTCTCTAGGTTTCTTCCTAGGTATTGGCCTTTCTAGGGAGTTTTTCCTAGCCACCGTGCTTCTACACCTGCATTGCTTGCTGTTTGGGGTTTTAGGCTGGGATTCTGTACAGCACTTTGAGATATCAGCTGATGTACGAAGGGCTATATAAATAAATTTGATTTGATTTGATTTGATTAATGCCCAACATCCTGCACGGCATACACAGACACAGACACACACACAGCTGGTTGTGTGGTGCTCAAATTCCTCTAAGCCTCATAAACCTGGGTTACGTTCATCCCCGAAACCCGCGCTTTGACAAGAGCACCACCATGAAATGAATGCATGAAATAGGGTTTAAATGAAACAGGACTTTGATGTACGCTGCCGAGTGGGATTGTGGCTCGGCTGGGGTTTCGTCGTTGTCCTATTCTCTGACCGGCCCACACAAGGCCAAAATCAGCTCTCCTACACACAAACAGGGGGAGACACAATGTTGTCCATGTCATTTCTATGGGATTTAATTCATTTACATCTGTTTAGCAGAGGGATGACCTGTTGACATGGATTACTTTAATTTGAGGCAAACACTATCAGAAGAACAGGCAAACCTGCCAATCAAATTATGTGTTTTCAGACATTTTAAGAGACGCTCCTACAATTCAAAGACGTTCACACAATGTCAAGATGGCTTAGGTTTCCAATGTATCATAGCTCAAAGCCTCCCGGTAGCACAGGTGAGCTGAGACGCCTACGGAGACCCTCATCTCCTCATTTATTTAATAATACCTCCCCAGTTAACAATCATTATACCATGTTCTCTCTATCCCCATAGATACAATGTTAATCTCCCAATCACGGTGGAGACACAGCGTCCCCGCCAGACTACAAACGTTTGAGCTCCGAGGCATACCCGGGAAGAACCATCTAATATCATAATTACTTTAAATGTTTTGGAAACATTGAACCAGTCCTCTTGCTCTATGTTTTGGTACTTTAGCATTCATCTGGTTTTAGCATGCCATGCTAGTGTTTGACAAACGGCACTGCACACAGCTCTGCACACTCTTGGTATTCTCCCAACCAGCTTCACCTGGAATGCTTTCCCAACAGTCTTGAAATAGTTCCCACATATGCTGAGCACTTCTTGGCTGCTTTTACTTCACTCTGCGGTCCAATTCATCCCAAACCATCTCAATTGGGTTGAGGTTGGGTGATTGTGGAGGCCAGGTCATCGAATGCCGCACTCTATCACTCTCCTTCTTGGTAAAATAGTCCTTACACATTCCAGAGGTGTGTTGGGTCATTGTCCTGTTGAAAAACAAATGATAGTCCGACTAAGCGCAAACCAGATGGGATGGCGCATCACTGCAGAATGTTGTGGTAGCCATGCTGGTTAAGTGTGCCTTGAATTCTAAATAAATCACTGACAGTGTCACCAGCAAAGCACCCCCACACCATCACACCTCCTCCTCCATGCTTCACAGTGAGAACCACACATGCGGAGATCATCCGTTCACCTACTGGAACCAAAAATCTCAAATGCTAGCCTTGCTAGCCTTCTAGGCAGAGTTGCAAAGAAAAAGCCATATCTCAGACTGGCCAATAAAAATAAAAGATTAAGATTGGCAAAAGAACACGTACACTGTACAGAGGAACTCAGCCTAGAAATCCAGCTTCCCAGAGTTGCCTCTTCACTGTTGATGTTGAGACTGGGGTTTGCGGTTACTTTTTAATGAAGCTGCCAATTGAGGACTTGTGAGGCGTCTGTTTCTCAAACTAGACACTCTAATGTACTTGTCTTCTTGCTCAGTTGTGCACCGGGGCCTCCCACTCCTCTTTCTATTCTGGTTAGGGCCAGTTTGCACTGTTCTGTGAAGGGAGTAGTACACAGCATTGTATGAGATCTTCAGTTTCTAGGCAATTTCTTGCATGGAATAGCCTTTATTTCTCAGAACGCAAGAGTGATGGTTGCTGATAATGGGTCTCTGTACACCTATGTAGATATTCCATTAACAATCAGCCATGTCCAGCTACAATAGTCATTTAAGTGTGCATTGAATTCTAAATAAATCACAGACAGTGTTTTTTATTTTATTTAACCAGGTAGGCATGTTGAGAACAAGTTCTCATTTACAACTGTGACCTGGCCAAGATAAAGCAGAGCAGTGTGACTGTCACGAATATTTGTAGAGACAGACCAAGGCGCAGCGAATGTTGAGTTCCACATAATTTATTATAATGTATTAACAATGTCTACATTGTATTTCTGATCAATTTGATGTTATTTTAATGGACAGAAAACGTGCTTTTCTTTCAAAAACAAATGAGAGGGAGAGAGAGCTAAGGCAAGGCTTCGCTTTGTGACTGTTGCTGAGGCAACCTTCTAAAGGAGCTATAGAGAGAGACTTTTCTTCTCCTCCCATCTACCTTCTCCTCCCATCAGCTCTGTATTGTACCTTCTCCTCCAATCAGCTTTATACTGCATCTTCTCCTCCCATCAGCTTTGTATTATACATTCTCCTCCCATCAGCATTGTATTGTACCATCCCCTCCCATCAGCTTCGTAGTGTACCTTCTCTTCCCATCAGCTTTGTATTGTAACTTACTTTCTTGCTAATGCATTGACAACATTTACACAGGCAGCCCAATTCTGATATGTTTTCCAATTATTGGCAAAAGATCTCATCTGATTGGTCAAAAGACTAATAATTACATAATTGGGCTGCCTGTGTAAATGTAGCAATTGTGATGGCTGATATACTGTATGTGTGCTCAGACATTGAATATGCCCATACAGCTATCAATAAAATCACATTGACAATACTTCTGGTTGGGGGCTTGACCTTGTAAACAAGGAAACTAATACTGTCAGCTGTCTACAGAAAAAGTGTGTACAAAAGCCAGGCCCTGTAAAGTTAACTAGAACCTACGTACCAGCCACATGAACTTCACTTAATCACACATAGTTCCTGGCAATTGAAATCTTTCTGTGTAAAATTGGTTCATCTTCCCTATACATTCACCAGCAATATCTTTGAAAAGTCACAAGCATTCTCTTGAAGAAACAGATTTTGCACTAATCATGACCGCAGGTTAGTGGAAAATGCCCTGCTGTTCATGTTATCAATTTATATCTACAGCATCACACATAATTGTAAAGGGATTTGCCATGTTGATTACGGTTTTACATGAGCCAATACTGTGTTCATCACACCATTTCCCAATGGCCACACTTGTTTCACACACTTAGACAATCAAAGGAGAAGAAAAGCTTCCCAAGTTGTCTTACCCTTAGACACAAAGACATTGCCATAGAACTATTGCTTTTTATTACATTTCTTTGTTGTAAAGTGACATTTTGTCACAATATTGCCAATAGTTAAATGACAGCCTTATATATTGGTTTTTATTGTGCCTGCCTTGACTGACAATGACAGTTAGGCAATGAGAGCCAGTTGGTAACATGAGAATAGATATGCAAGTAAAACAATTTCCAGCAACACAAACATGCATTGAGTGGAGGATAAAGAATGGGTCCACTCCCTCCCCAAATCAGAGGATTTTTTAATCTTCATTGATATTTACGTATACTATGATACTATGAATTATTTGAGGTGTTCTTGGTGTAATAGAAGCAAATTAGTAAATGTGACCGACCAGCTCGATTTGGTCTTATTTAGCAAAATTTGAAATTGTGTTTTTTACAGTGGACTAAAGTAGAGCTAGACAATTGTATATCATACACTACAATTGAGGAACAATGGGAAGGTAACTCTGCTTTGAAAGTTGATGAACTTGTAAAATCACTTTTGAGAAAATGGTCCTATAATGTTTTGATAGACCTACTGGACCTACTTCTTTGTCTACACCCATTCAGCATCGTTCACACCCTCTTAAGCTTTAGTCCCACCCATCCCACCCAACATTCACATGTTTACCTGTGTGCCGACGCTGTGCCTGTCTTGTTACCTGATTGTTCCTGATTAAATGTTGACTCCCGTACCTGCTTCTCATCTCCGGCGTCGGTCCTTACAGGTCTGTTGTGTTGGCTAATCCAAATCAATCATTTTAAAATGCTAATTGATCATTAGAAAACCCTTTTGCAATTATGTTAGCACAACTGAAAACTGTTGTGATTATTAAAAAAGCAATCAAACTGGCCTTCTTTAGACTAGTTGAGTATCTGGAGCATCATCTGTCACAACTTTCGCCAAAGTCGGTCCCTCGGCGGTCGACGTCACCGGTCTTCTAGACATCGCCGCTCCACCTTTCATTTACCATTTGTTTTGTCTTGTTTTCCTGCACACCTGGCTTACATCTCCTCATAATTACTATGTGTATTTAGCCCTCTGTTCCCTTCATGTCTGTTTGGGGTATTGTTTATTGTCAAGGTTGGCATGCTCCCAACTGGTTAGCGCCAGGTTATATGTATACCTGTATTTATACCTGTATTTTGTGGCAGCCGGTATTTTGTACTTTGTTTGCGGTACTGTGTGCTGCCTTACTTGTTTTGGGCATTTGGTGTTGGTGACACTTTGCCTCAGTAAAGTACTTTGTGTTCACTCATCTCTGCTTTCCTTCACCTGACTTCCATGCACCAGCTACACCCACTGTTTACATTAGCATTTGTGGGTCTGATTACAGGCTCAAAATGGCCAGAAAAAAACTCTGAACCTTCTGTCTGTACTTGACTAAATCAGAAACGTGTAATATTTGAACATGTAACTACCAAGACTATCTTACCCATAAACATGGATGGACACTTATCCCTCTCCGTCACGGATGCCATGGTTGCCCTTAGTTTGAGGATGTAATCTGGAGACAGGTGTTTTATACATATACATTTGCAATTTGCATCTCCTTAGCTATCATACTCTAATTCCACTGATTTCAAAACTCAGTCCTCCAGAAAGTGGAGAGCAACACTTACGCAGTTATACTACATGATCTCTTTCAAAAAAGCCACGTTAGAAAGGATTTCCTACACATACTGACCAGCTCATGTTATAGACAGAAGCATGCTACATGGCAGACCAATCCGAACTCATCACTCGGCATGTCTAGCCCACTCATTTTCTCAGCCAATCGTGGCTAGTGGGAGATTGCTGTCTTTTTACGTGGCTAAAGCAACTAGGCTTGTAATTTAACAATTTAATTTGTATTTGTAGATGGCATACAAGTTGGTTAACAAGGAATATTAAAGTTCAGGAAGGCATTTCTGCAAAAAACTGTGGCAAAAACAGTGGAGGCTGCTGAGGGGAGAATGGCTCATAATAATGGCCGGAACGGAGCAAATGAAATAGCATCAAACACCAGGAAACCCTGTTTGATGTATTTGATATCATTCCACTGATTCCGCTCCAGCCATTACCATGAGCCCGTTCTCTCCAATTAATGTGCCACCAACCTCCTGTGACATATATATATATTTTAATCCAGTTGGATAAATACTTCAAACAGCCTACCCAACCACTCAGAGGCATCCGCAGGGTCCTAAAGCACACCGTTGCCTCATTTTGTATTACATTCCAATGATAAAAACTGTGGGGGGGGGGGCCAAAAAATGCAATTTCAGAACGTGGCATGTCCCCCCCACCCCCGTGCCCAGTGAAAGGTGCACCTCTGAATAGAAGTGTTGTGACTTCATATAGGATATTACTAGGTACATATTAAGTAGTTGGTCCCTTACTGAACAAGGAGTAAACATGTGAATATACAGTAGATATGGAACATTAGTAATTTTTATTAATTTAACTAGTGTACAGTTTCAGTAGAAAACAATAACAAATATGCGTGGACAGACTACGTAAACATAAATTGTACTGTAGTTCTGTGATGATACAACAGGATGCGTGAGATAACCTGCAGCAATAGCTCTGGTGTTTTTGGTCACTAGTTATTTAGACAAATCATTATTTTGCAATTGTTAGCATCTGTCCCTTAACTTCCAAAGAGAGACCTTGTAGCTTTTCATTACGGTTCCCATCTTTTCTTTTAACACTTATGGACCAAGGACATAATTGAGCACCAATTACGCAATTCTTTAGTTCTGGGTTAACCGAGATTAGTCAAATATACAGTAAATTAAATTACCACCCTTACTCTCAAATTGGCCCTTAGTCACTGGAATAGTCTTGTGGCTCTTATAAACCCCCACAAACAGACAGTACGACCCCCCACAAACAGACAGTAGGACCACCCACAAACAGAGTGTAGCCTACACAGTAGCTGTAGTGAAGCATGTTGGCTGCGATATCTAAGCATCATCACTTTTCCTTGTCACACGTTCTAATTAGCCACAGTCACATGAAGTTGAGCTGTCTGACATCTTCTTTGTTTTTAGTTTTTGACAGATCCAGATTCTGCTTTATTATTTATCTCTATTTTTAATGAGAGCTACACTAAAACTGGACTCTCTCTCACACACACACACACACACACACACACACACACTGCTATAGAATGATCTTATTACTAATTGACTAAGCGGAAGCAGGGCTGGATTAAGACATCATACAGGCCCCCAGGGCTTTGTTTAAAAAAACATAAATAAATTCAACAGCCCAGGCCAATGAAGATACACACAGATTGTACAATATTAGGCAGTAGCACACTAAATCGCCCAATGATGAAGATGAAGCCATAGGCTACTACTCAAGGTGTTGGCCGATGTGTGCGTCTTGGCAGTAGCCTATCTCAAGATGAGCTACTTTGAAAAACAGTGCTGCTGTTCGCTACAAATTGGAAGTTGTTGAGAATTTCTACAGACGGATTAGTGTTCTTTTTTCAGCCGTAGTTATTTGCTTTCCAACCTGTAAGTTTTTCATGCCATTGAATTTAGAAATGTGCAAAAGGCAAACTGACAACCACAACCAACCAAAGAAATGTAATCCATAGATGGCAGTTCCCATTCAAGTCAGGACTGGCAGCCATTGCTAGTTTAACAGTCAAATTGACCAGATAAGATGTTCCAAAACCCTTCTAAGGTTTATATGTCTATGGCCACAATGCAACAAGCTGTATATTTGGCATGCATGCTGCCCAATTTGCATCCTTCCTGACAGTAGACATAACAGTAATTGCCAAAATCAAATTAAGATGCTATTAAGATGCTTTATGTTGGTGTTTCCTTTATTTGGGCAGCTACCTGTATGTACTTGGGATAAAACTAAATCCACAGTTACTTAAAATTTTTTTTTACTATTGATCCTCTGTGGCTAAATGATGCTCTCTGGTGTATTTTGAACTTTGAGAGTGGGCTCCTGTGATTCTTTTTAAAGACATTATTTATTTGATATTTTCTCTCTTGGGACTTCCATGGCATTAATCCGGCCCTGAGTGGAAGTGTACACTCTTAGAAATAATGGTGCTATCTAGAACGTAAAATTATTTTTGGGCTGTCCCCATACCAAGAACCAAAAATGTTTCTCCTATGGGGACAGCCAAAGAACCCCTTTGGAACCCTTTTTCTAAGGGTCAGGAGAATGAAAGAGAGTGTGGATGAGACCAAATATACAAATAAGGTTTAGGGGCACATATGAGCAAATTTAAATATAATCACTCAATTAAAACCTTTACTAATTGTTTCAAAGATTGAATTTCACAATTACCTTTTGGAATTCTGCTGAATTATTGACTTCATTCCTGGGATTGCGTTTGGATTCCAAAAAAATTCTGTTTGTTTTTACATTGGATTATCTATTTCCTTGGTTTTGGACCAAGAGACTCAAACCAAACAGCAAGCAATGTTGGTTTGCTGTTTGGGGTTTTAGGTTTGGTTTCTGTATAGCACTTTTTGACATCGGCTGATGTAAAAAAAAGGGCTTTTTAAATACATTTGATTGATTGTTTGATGTTCAAGTATTACTAAGGTTTAATTTACATTGGGGATTCGTTCTTCAGACAGACAGCTCTGACAGGACTACTTATTTGCTGATTATTGAATCATTATCTTGTTGCTTATGTTAAACCATTGTGATTGTATTATCAACACACTAGTTTATTATAACACTGACCTAGTTCCACAATCTTTTCTTTCTGCCAAATTTGTGGTTTGTAGAAGTTTGTTACAACTTGACTCGACTTTCATCTATAAGGGAGGGTGGCCTAAAAAGGACTCTGTATGGGAGTCACCATTTAGAACAAACCGACTAGTGGCTTCCATCATGTCATGGTGTGACATGTTTTCTTGAATGGTTAGCCCAGAGTTACTCTCAGTGGGGGAGCGTATCTCAAACCCAATGCTTCACTGGCTCAGTGTGAAGCTACATCACCACTTGGAGTTGAGTCATCAATAACACTTCTTAGGACAATTGATTCCCATCAGAAGTCAGATGAGTGAAAATCAACATCTATTGACATTGCTTTGCCTTGCACTGCTGTGGTGTTCCGCTCTTATCTTCCCATGTAATTCACCCAACCGATTCATCCAGGCCTCAGCTCCCACTGGGATCCTCTGGGAGGATATGCGGACACATATTTACAGGTGCGGACGGAAAACCTTCAGCAGCACTGAAATGGAATGTGGGTATTGGTATTCCTGTTTGTTATCTGTAGGCAACCATGCTTTTAATGTCAGGACTTTAAATTACTGTAACTAACACGTTTTGTGAGAAATAATTTTCAATAACACACAATCCAACAATCCAATAGAAACTTTTAAAAGGAAATGGAACCTGTGTACCATATTTGTTTGTCTTTACAATGTGATGCACATTATCTTGCATAGTTGTCCTCTTCCCATTATGGATTGAGCTGATATACTGTTGCAGTGGAACAGTTATCATTTCAGATGCCTTCTATTAGGGTATCCTTTATGCTTACAAAACATATATCCATTGGACACAGAAGTCATTTCAATGACTAGTTTTGATATACATTTGGTTGAGATGTCAACTAACGTGAATTCAATACGAAATCCTTTACCTTAATGACTTTTTGCAAATCCAATCAATTTTCCACGTTGATTCAATGTCATCAGATAGTTTTTTTATGAGGTGGAAACAACGTTGATGCAACCAGTTCTTGCCCAGTGGGATAATCCCATAGGAGAATGGAGGGGGCTTTTAATCAACACCACGAGGAAGTAAAATGACAGATATTGATTATCCTTCTGTTTACATTTAATCTCATGCGCCTCTGGACTCCTTACGGGCATCTTGTCGGTGTTGTTTTATTGTCCTGCTACTGTAACAAAGCCTGTCATAAAGAATAAGAACTCAAGGAGATAATGTGTTTTCCATTAGTTTCCAAAGGATGGCTATGATAAGACATAAGGCGAAATGTGATCATGTCTTGTGTTAATTCATTATTATCAACTTAAGGCAGCTCTGTTGGATTAGTACTAATAACCTTACCCCTGGGTAACCTCGGGTCCTACCTAGTGTCGTGTCTTTGGCTATGCCGGATTAAGTGATATGACATGCTATTCTATAAAATAATTTCTCCGTGATTGATATTACCTGTGTAATGGTCGTCGTAGGAAGGAGAGGACCAAAGCGTAGCGGTTTTTAATAAGAATAGTGAACACTGAAACAAAAACAATAAAAAGACAAACGAACAGTCCTGAACGGTGAAATAAAACACAGAACAGAAAATAATCACCCACAAGTCAAGGGTGAAAACAGGCTGCCTAAGTATGGTTCTCAATCAGGGACAACGATTGACAGCTGCCTCTGATTGAGAACCATAACAGGACAAACACAGAAATACCAACTCATAGAAAAACAAACATAGACAACCCACCCAACTCACTCCCCGACCATACTAAAACAAAGACATAACAAAAGAACTAAGGTCAGAACGTGACAACCTGATTGAGCTAATCATGTAAATGTAATTAACTAGAGAGTCGGGGCACCACAAAATAATATTTATACAGCTATTATCTTCCGAATAAACTCTTAAAGACCTAGTCAAATTTTACATCAATACCAGTCAATGTTAATCGTCACCTTAATTCAGTCTCATCTGAAAGTTGTAAATTCTTGGTTATCTTCACGAACCCTGGCTAACAAGTTGAATCAGCAATACAAAATTGGGTTTAATTATTTATTTAGTAAATACCTAACTAATCACACAGAATTACACATACACATAATTAATAGTGGGCGGAACAGATATGACAGCTTGTTACACAAAAGAAAAGGGGCTGGGTTTGAGTGAAAGAGCGGGAAGACTGAGGACCAAAGGAAGAAGCTGTGCTATCGTAAATACAGTATCTTATGCATTCTAAATTACCGCCCATTTGGAAAAGGAAAATGCAATAAATTTTTACTCTGAGCTGCGCTTCAGTAGGTTGGTGGTAGATGGAAGGCCGTGTTGCCAAACCGAGTCCTTTGTCCTTTGAAGAATGTCTCTGGTGGTCAATCGGATACGTTGTAGTAACATTGTTGTGTGATAGACGGGATACTCTGTCTGTTCCTTCCTAACCCTCGTTTGCAGCTGCTGTTGCTAAACTCAACGGCTAGAAGGTATCACTTCTGTAGTGAATAAGAGTTCAAAGTTCATACCATTCGCAACCAAAGCTCACGCTGATGTTGGCTTCATTCTGTAGTCATTATATGAACCATTCTGACATGGGACCGTCGTCCTCACATCCTTGTCAAGGCTTTATATAGTGGAGCGAGAAGGGTGTGTCTGAAAATTTTATAACCCATGTCTCTTCACAGGGGCCGGCCACTGATTGAGCAGAGCCCTAACCTTATGAAAACCCAATTCTCACATTTTAGAAGCTAAAATCACATTTCATCCCATCACGAATAATTCCATATTCAAACATTCAAATTGAACAACAATTCCATGTGAATCCGATAACTCTGATGTGTAGACTTTACACTGTAGAGTTTATGTCATCTTATCCTTGATGAGAATGTCTCAGATGACAACTGAACTGACATCATATTCATTAAGTATTACCGCATATGTTCAATTGGTCGGATTACCAGAATATAGTTCATTTCCCCCCACCTTCTGATGTTCCCAGAATCTTGATGTTAACCAAGGGGTTTGCAAATGTAACATCAGTAGGGTAGAGAGAGGAAAAAGGGGGGGAAGAGGTATTTATGACTGTCATAAACCTACCCCCAGGCCAACGTCATGACACTAGTGTACATGCTGATAGTAATAACTGTTGAATATGTTCAAGGCCTGGGTATGTAAATGAGAAAGGAAAAGCCAATGGGGAGCACAATTAGCGCCTCGATGGGGTAACCCTTCAGGACAGGGTGCGGTACATGGAGAGGGGCCGACTACGTGAACGTGACACTAATTTGTTTTTGTGCGGTGGGTTCAACCATCCCACAGCACTTAAAACCCTACTGGGAGATGTTTTACCCGCAGGCTACATCACAAACAACTCCTCCCAGTTACAGACAACCTGAAAACTACTCTGACGAACACTCCAAAAAGCTCTCGGGTTCTGTGACATGGAGGGTTCTCATACTAGAGCTACAGACTGTTACGAAGCCAGAGACACGGGAGGTTGAGTTTTACAACTCTACTAACATTCCATGCCAACCACTTAGACAGGGCTACACAAGTCGGACAAAAAAGACATTCAGGATTGTAGAACTTGATGTTAGAAGGTCTACTACTATATTGGATGGTTTGATTTTCTTTTAATAACAGCCACTACAAACATATGCTAAGAAGTGATAGGGGTAATCATGCAATGTTTGTAAAAAAAAATATATATATATATGTTTTTTTGCCAAATCACTTATGTGTAAATTGGGATTGTTTGTTTAAGTAATACTAAAAGATGTATTCATTTTGCTAATGCTCAAGGGCTATCATCTCTCAAATTCAATGTATTTCTTTAGCAGGACTATGCAATCACAGAGGGGAGTTGATTAGGATAATGCGGATAGAATGTTTTATCATACCTTGGCCTGTGGGACAGTGATTAACCTTTGATAGACTCAAGTTTGTCACTCTGGGGTTCTAGACAGTAGAACCATTCCAAATTCCTGACAAATCTTTAGTAAGACTAGCAGTACCAACGTTTTATCCCTGCAGATGTCTTTAACCAAGACTAAGGAGATGATTGTGGACTACAGGCAAAGGAGCACCGAGCACGTCCCCAACCTCATCGACGGGGCTGTAGTGGAGCAGGTTGAGAGCTTCAAATTCCTTGGTGTCCACATCAACAACAAACTAGATTGGTCCAAACACACCAAGACAGTTGTAGAGAGGGCACGACAAAGCCTATTCCCCATTAGGAAATGAAAAAGATTTGGCATGGGTCCTGAGATCCTCAAAAGGTTTTACAGCTGCAACATCGAGAGCATCCTGACCGGTTGCATCACTGCCTGTTACAGCAATTGCTCGGCCTCTGACCGCAAGTTACTACAGAGGGTAGTGCATACAGCCCAGTACATCACTGGGGCTAAGCTGCCTGCCATCCAGGACCTCTACACCAGGCGGTGTCAGAGGAAGGCCCTAAAAATTGTCAAAGACCCCAGCCTCCCCAGTCATAGACTGTTCTCTCTACTACCGCATGGCAAGCAGTACCGGAGTGCCAAGTCTAGGACAAAAAGGCTTCTCAACAGTTTTTACCCCCAAGCCATAAGACTCCTGAACATCTAACCAAATGGTTACCCAGACTATTTGCATTGTGTGCCCCCCCAACCCCTCTTTTACGCTGCTGCTACTCTCTGTTTATCTTATATGTATAGTCACTTTAACCATACCTACATGTACATACTACCTCAATAAGCCTGACTAACAGGTGTCTGTATAGAGCCTTGCTACTCTTATTTTCAAATGTATTTTTATTGTTGTTTTATTTCTTTACTTACCTACACACACACACACACACACACACACACACACACACACACACACACACACACACACACACACACACACACACACACACACACACACACGCACGCACGCACACACACACACACACACACACACACACACACACAGACACACACACACACACACACAGACACACACACACACACACACACACACACACACACACACACACACACACACACACACACACACACACACACAGACACACACACACACACACACACACACACACACACACACACACACACACACACACACACACCTTTTTTCCTGCACCATTGGTTAGAGCCTGTAAGTAAGCATTTCACTGTTGTATTCGGCGCAGGTGACAAATTAAGCCGTATAGAAGTGTTATCCCAGCAGATGTCTTTAGTTAGATTGTAGCAGTACAGAAGTGTTATCCCAGCAGATGTCTTTAGTTCGACTGTAGCAGTACAGAAGTGTTATCCCAGCAGATGTCTTTAGTTAGACTGTAGCAGTACAGAAGTGTTATCCCAGCAGATGTCTTTAGTTAGATTGTAGCAGTACAGAAGTGTTATCCCAGCAGATGTCTTTAGTTAGACTGTAGCCGTATAGAAGTGTTATCCCAGCAGATGTCTTTAGTTAGATTGTAGCAGTACAGAAGTGTTATCCCAGCAGATGTCTTTAGTTAGACTGTAGCAGTACAGAAGTGTTATCCCAGCAGATGTCTTTAGTTAGATTGTAGCAGTACAGAAGTGTTATCCCAGCAGATGTCTTTAGTTAGACTGTAGCCGTATAGAAGTGTTATCCCAGCAGATGTCTTTAGTTAGACTGTAGCCATACAGAAGTGTTATCCCAGCAGATGTCTTTAGTTAGATTGTAGCAGTACAGAAGTGTTATCCCAGCAGATGTCTTTAGTTAGACTGTAGCCGTATAGAAGTGTTATCCCAGCAGATGTCTTTAGTTAGATTGTAGCAGTACAGAAGTATTATCCCAGCAGATGTCTTTAGTTAGATTGTATCAGTACAGAAGTGTTATCCCAGCAGATGTCTTTAGTTAGACTGTAGCAGTACAGAAGTGTTATCCCAGCTGATGTCTTTAGTTAGACTGTAGCCATACAGAAGTGTTATCCCAGCAGATGTCTTTAGTTAGACTGTAGCAGTACAGAAGTGTTATCCCAGCAGATGTCTTTAGTTAGACTGTAGCAGTACAAAAGTGTTATCCCAGCAGATGTTTTTAGTTAGACTGTAGCAGTACAGAAGTGTTATCCCAGCAGATGTCTTTAGTTAGACTGTAGCAGTGCAGAAGTGTTATCCCAGCAGATGTTTTTAGTTAGACTGTAGCCGTACAGAAGTGTTATCCCAGCAGATGTTTTTAGTTAGACTGTAGCTGTACAGAAGTGTTATCCCAGCAGATGTTTTTAGTTAGACTATAGCAGTGCAGAAGTGTTATCCCAGCAGATGTCTTTAGTTAGACTGTAGCAGTGCAGAAGTGTTATCCCAGCAGATGTTTTTAGTTAGACTGTAGCCTTACAGAAGTGTTATCCCAGCAGATGTCTTTAGTTAGACTGTAGCAGTGCAGAAGTGTTATCCCAGCAGATGTCTTTAGTTAGACTGTAGCAGTGCAGAAGTGTTATCCCAGCAGATGTTTTTAGTTAGACTGTATGTAGCCTTACAGAAGTGTTATCCCAGCAGATGTCTTTAGTTAGACTGTAGCAGTGCAGAAGTGTTATCCCAGCAGATGTCTTTAGTTAGACTGTAGCAGTGCAGAAGTGTTATCCCAGCAGATGTCTTTAGTTAGACTGTAGCAGTGCAGAAGTGTTATCCCAGCAGATGTCTTTAGTTAGACTGTAGCAGTGCAGAAGTGTTATCCCAGCAGATGTCTTTAGTTAGACTGTAGCAGTGCAGAAGTGTTATCCCAGCAGATGTCTTTAGTTAGACTGTAGCAGTGCAGAAGTGTTATCCCAGCAGATGTTTTTAGTTAGACTGTAGCAGTGCAGAAGTGTTATCCCAGCAGATGTTTTTAGTTAGACTGTAGCCTTACAGAAGTGTTATCCCAGGAGATGTCTTTAGTTAGACTGTAGCAGTGCAGAAGTGTTATCCCAGCAGATGTTTTTAGTTAGACTGTAGCAGTGCAGAAGTGTTCTCCTAGCAGATGTTTTTAGTTAGACTGTAGCCGTACAGAAGTGTTATCCCAGCAGATGTTTTTAGTTAGACTGTAGCTGTACAGAAGTGTTATCCCAGCAGATGTTTTTAGTTAGACTATAGCAGTGCAGAAGTGTTATCCCAGCAGATGTCTTTAGTTAGACTGTAGCAGTGCAGAAGTGTTATCCCAGCAGATGTTTTTAGTTAGACTGTAGCCTTACAGAAGTGTTATCCCAGCAGATGTCTTTAGTTAGACTGTAGCAGTGCAGAAGTGTTATCCCAGCAGATGTCTTTAGTTAGACTGTAGCAGTGCAGAAGTGTTATCCCAGCAGATGTTTTTAGTTAGACTGTAGCCTTACAGAAGTGTTATCCCAGCAGATGTCTTTAGTTAGACTGTAGCAGTGCAGAAGTGTTATCCCAGCAGATGTCTTTAGTTAGACTGTAGCAGTGCAGAAGTGTTATCCCAGCAGATGTCTTTAGTTAGACTGTAGCAGTGCAGAAGTGTTATCCCAGCAGATGTCTTTAGTTAGACTGTAGCAGTGCAGAAGTGTTATCCCAGCAGATGTCTTTAGTTAGACTGTAGCAGTGCAGAAGTGTTATCCCAGCAGATGTCTTTAGTTAGACTGTAGCAGTGCAGAAGTGTTATCCCAGCAGATGTTTTTAGTTAGACTGTAGCAGTGCAGAAGTGTTATCCCAGCAGATGTTTTTAGTTAGACTGTAGCCTTACAGAAGTGTTATCCCAGCAGATGTCTTTAGTTAGACTGTAGCAGTGCAGAAGTGTTATCCCAGCAGATGTTTTTAGTTAGACTGTAGCAGTGCAGAAGTGTTATCCCAGCAGATGTTTTTAGTTAGACTGTAGCAGTGCAGAAGTGTTATCCCAGCAGATGTTTTTAGTTAGACTGTAGCAGTGCAGAAGTGTTATCCCAGCAGATGTTTTTAGTTAGACTGTAGCCTTACAGAAGTGTTATCCCAGCAGATGTCTTTAGTTAGACTGTAGCAGTGCAGAAGTGTTATCCCAGCAGATGTTTTTAGTTAGACTGTAGCAGTGCAGAAGTGTTATCCCAGCAGATGTTTTTAGTTAGACTGTAGCAGTGCAGAAGTGTTATCCCAGCAGATGTTTTTAGTTAGACTGTAGCAGTGCAGAAGTGTTATCCCAGCAGATGTTTTTAGTTAGACTGTAGCAGTGCAGAAGTGTTCTCCTAGCAGATGTCTTCTCAAAACACCACTTCAATAGAGGGAATGAAAGGGACAGTAATCAATGCTGATTCAAATGAAAAGAGTAGGATGGCGTGTGTGCCGTGTGTGTGTGTGTGTGTGTGTGTGTGTGTGTGTGTGTGTGTGTGTGTGTGTGTGTGCGCGCACATATTTGAGAGAGCGAGTGTAAGTGAGAGTGTGTGTAACAGAGACTGCACATGTATGTGTGTGTGTCATGCTCTGCGCTTTCTCGTTCCTAGGTGCACTTCCGCTGCCGAACAAGATGGTCTTTCAGAGGAGGAATCGTAGACGATGCGTTTAAACTCCACTGAGACACTCTCCATGATTTAAGACTCAGGAATGCTGTCAGGTTCCGCCAATAAAAAAGTAAAAACGTATTATTAACATCAGAAGCATGCAATGTTTTATTCTCCTTTTATCCCTCTCCTCCTCACTTGGTAGCTTCATTACCCCTCTCCTCTCCTCTTTGTTCCCAGCTAACAAAAAACATTCCCACAACTTTAGAGAATGTTCCCTTATGAATCGAATTTGTTCATGAACTAAACGTTTACATAGGAATGTTATTGTGATGTGCCAGGAATGTTTTCCAAGAGACCATTCCCTTAATGTCATATAGAACTTACCCAGAACATTGTTACCATTCTCAGAAGTTAAGATATTGTTCTTGACATTTTTAATGGAAACTTTGCAAGATCATTCATGTGTCCAGCTTGCTGTGGGTTAGGATAATATTCCATCCCCATACCACCAAACATACACAGAACAGGGTTGCCATGTTCTTAGAACACAAAATATGAATTTTCCTGACACGTTTCATGGGAACGTTGCAGGAACATTTCTGTGTATCAGTTGTCAGGACGTTGCCTGATGGATTCCCTCCTCCCTAGGCACTTGTGTAGATCTGAAACAACTTGATAAGTATAAGCAATAGGGTGAATGCATTTTTAAGTAAATCTCAGCTCTGTTAAGCTAGAGAAATCTTTTTTTTTTTTGCATTGGATGCGTCTCAATCCAACTCATCCGCTGTAACCCTTGTAAATCAGTCTTTTCACAGAATCGTTTGTAGCGTCCGAACAGTTTGGCGTACAACTATTATGAACCCTCTATGGAAAGATGAATCTCTCACGATGGTGTTACCTGTTTTGCTCTACGACCCCCACAAGTGTCTTGGGACTTGTCTGAAGTTGGTACAGCCAATCTGCCAACTTCTGTCTGTAGCGTCTGAACCGTTTGGGCTACACACTAATATGACCCCTCTGTGGAACGACTCTCACGAACACATACATGTCGGTTGTTTTGCTCTAGGATGTCCACACACCTCACAAGATTAGTCTGAAAATCCTGTTTAGTGAAAAAAATAAGGGTAAAATACATTTCCTTTTCTTTCTTAAATCTCTCAGATATAGTATTGACACTTCCGAACAAACGTTCTTTCGTTTTTTGGGGGTGGGATGGGGGTTATCTGTTGTTCCATGTAGTGAATCTGTTATTCAATGCGTTTGTATGGGCTAATAAAGTCCAAATAACATTTTTCATCAACCTTTTTTATGCCTTAATATTCAAAATCAAATATCAAAGTGATCCTTGGTATGACCTTCATACAACATTTCCATATAGCTTCGTAGATGAACATGCACATCGTAATCATGTATTCCGAAGTGTGAAATATGGAAATTGAAAGCACTATGTTAAAAGCACTGTGTGTGAGTATCCCTAACCTTACCAACTGACAAAGAGCTATGAATGGATCAGTGGTTCACCAAGTCAGGGACTTGATTGGGTCGGGCAGCAGTAACAAGACGTGGTGTGTAATGACATTGTTGGGGGGGCAGGATGCTTCTTCGGTTCCATCAGGCGACGTCCTGACAACTCATACATAGAAATGTTCTTGCAAAGTTCCCATGCAACGTGTCTGGTTTAAACATGAATGTATTATGTTCTGAGTACATGTTAAGCCTGTTCCGTGTATGTTTGGTGGGACGTTGACGGAACATTCTCCTAATCATTAGAGAACTGGACACATGAACGTTCTTGCAACTTCCCATTGAAATGTGTCTCGAATATTAATATTGTATATTCTGATAGCATGGTACAATGTTCTGTTTCACATTAAGGGAATGTTCTCCTAACTCTAACGGCAAAACCATGTTAAAACGGTTCATTTTTCTAACACACACTGAAAAAAAGCTAAACACAACATGCAACAATTTCAAAGATTTTTCTGAATTACAGTTCATATAAGGAAATCAGTCAATTGAAATACATAAATTAGGCCCTAAACTAGGGATTTCACATGACTGGGTAGGGGCGCAGACATGGGTCCACCCACTTGGTATGTCACGCCCTGATCTGTTTCACCTGTCCATGTGATTGTCTCCACACCCTCCATGTGTCGCTTATTTTCCCCAGTGTATTTATCCCTGTGTTTCCTGTCTCTCTGTGCCAGTTCATCTTGTATGTTTAGTCAAGTCAACCAGCGTGGTTTTCCCCGTACTCCTTTTCTATTCTCTTTTTTGGCTAGTCCTTCCGGTTTTGACCACTGCCTGGACTACTTTACCGCTTGCCTGATACTTTTGCTTGTACATGACCATTCTCTTGTCTATCCCTTTTTGGATCAATTAACATTGTAAGACTCCAACCATCTGCCTCCTGTGTCTGTATCTGGGTCTCGCCTTGTGCCATGATATGGGAACCAGGCCCACCTCCTGGGGAGCCAGGTCCAGCCAATCTGAATGTTTTTTTCCCCACAAAAGGGATTTATTACATACAGAAATACACCTCAGTTTCATCAGCTGTCTGGCTGGCTGGCCTCAGACAATCCCACAGGTGAAGAAGCCAGATGTGGAGGTCCTGCACATTTTAGAGTGGCATTTTTTTGTCCCCAGCACAAGGTGCACCTGTGTAATGATCATGCTGTTTAATCAGCTTCTTGATATGCCACACCTGTCAGGTGGGTGGATTATCTTGCCAAAGGAGAAATGCTCACTAACAGGGATATAAACACATTTGTGCACATCATATGAGAGAAATAAGCTTTTTGTACGTAATGGAACATTTCTGGGATCTTTTATTTCAGATCATGAAACATGGGACCAACACTTTGTATGTTGCGTTTATATTTTTGTTCAGTATAGGTAGAATGTTCCCTTCACTAACAGAAAACTAGACACAAACATTAAGGGAACATTACTTGTAACATTGCAAAAACGTTCTCTCTCTCTAGAATTGTTAGATGGGTAGCTTTATTACTTCTCTCCTTCCCTTCTGCTCTCCTCCCCTCCGCTCTTCTCTCCTCCCCTCTTCTCTCCTCCCCTCCGCTCTTCTCTCCTCCCTTCTGCTCTCCTCCCCTCCGTTCTTCTCTCCTCCCTTCTGCTCTCCTCCCCTCCGCTCTTCTCTCCTCCCCTCTTCTCTCCTCCCCTCTTCTCTCCTCCCCTCCGCTCTTCTCTCCTCCCCTCTTCTCTCCTCCCCTCCGCTCTTCTCTCCTCCCCTCTTCTCTCCTCCCCTCCGCTCTTCTCTCCTCCCCTCTTCTCTCCTCTTGGTAGCTCTATTACCCCTACCTTACCCACCTTTCCCTTTTTGTGTAGAATTTCAGATCATTCTGTGCACGCAGAACAACGTACCAATGTATATGCATATGAGGGATGGATGGTTTAGGTTTAGAAGCCTTTTACAATTGACCATAATCATACAATGTTTTCATTTCAATGTAGTAGTATTTTCTGCAAACCTAGTACTATATTACATATTGATTTTAATTAAACACAGTATTTCAATATTACATTATTAGATATTGCACAGCAAGGAATCCATATTGTCTCATCAGATTATCATTGAGACGCGTGTAACATAATAAGATTATTAGGTTGAATTGAATGAGGTTAGTTAATACAATTTGTCGGGTAGGACCATCAGCCCATACTGTTATTCATCATTCATCATTTACTTGAGACCCACTTTTAGATCTATTTTATCTGGGTCTGGGAAGCCATCCCCAGTTCTCCAAGGTCTTTCTTCTTCATGGTGGTTCAACAAATCTCTGAGACCCCTGAAATGGAATGCCTCCAATGGAGCAGATCTACAGGACGCTAGGGAAGAGTAGCCTGCTGTGCCAAACTACTTCATAGCATTATTCTTAATGACGTCTCATCTGCATCCGCCCTCTCAACGGACACAAATCATCCATGGCTTTAAACAGAGGTTTAAGACGATTCATTGTTAAACGGTCCCATTGGGAACAGAAAAGTACTGCTTTTTCATAGTGCTTTTATATTTTTGATGAAGGGTATGAAAAAAGAATATGAAAAAAGAACATGAAAAAAAGCCTTGTTGACAGCAGCTATTATTCTTCATTTGCTGGTACAGTTTGTACTAGTCTTGTAGTAGCAGACCTGCACATTTAGCTTGTCAAACATAGCATGGATCATTATGCATTAGCCATGATTGGAGAGTCCTTAAAAAAAGTAACGATTCTTTCTTTTGATTATGCATTGTCTTCAGAGGAAGAGACAAAAGCCTCCAGGCAAGTTTGACGATTGAGAGCGGTAAACCATAGTTCAGAGACACTTCTAAAGTTGTTTGAAACATTTCTATTTAAGGGGTTTGAATAAAGTTTTGACATATGTCTTAAAAGGTTTAGCAGGAAAAATGTTTAGTAAGTGACAGTCAGACATGCTGCCAGCTAAACTAACAGTTGACTAAGGTCAGCACTTCATCTCAATGATGAGGTGAGCATGGACAAAGTTGCATTCTCATCAAAGGGAGCGAAGCTCAGAGACCATGGTATCAAAGGTTGCCATTTAGCATTTCATCAAAACCAAGCATGTATGCTATCTCTCGCTCATCACCACTAGCCAAATGTTAATGCACTCCCGGGCGAGAGTGCATGTGTTAGTCCCCTGCACAATGGTGTTGGAAGAGGCCACCATCTCCCCAGAAGGACCCACTGATACATAATTGACCTGCATAAAAGCCATCTCCCTCATTCCAGATCAAGCAGAGTGCGGTGGCTGCGTTGCCCGTGGTCACCAGGGCTGTTGTGCAGGGGTCAGAGTCTGTTAGCAGGCCAGATTGGCAGCAAAGGTACAGTGAGAGCTCTCTGGATTGTGAGAGCCACGGTCATTCGTTCTAGACGTGGCATTTGCACTGAGAGATTAAATCCTGCTTTGGTACACTGGACATTACTAGGAGTGTAATTTCCATTGGTGTAATGACAGTGGCAATAATAACCAAACTGCCTGTTATAATCACAGTCACACCAGTGGATGGTGATAAGCTTAGCGAGAAACTAATAGAATAGGCAAAAAGTTGAAAGGGTATTCTTGAACTGAATGTTCACACACATGCACACACACACACACGCACACGCACATGCACACACACACACACACACACACACACACACACACACACACACACACACACACACACACACACACACACACACACACACACACACACACACACACACACACACACACACACACACACACACACACTCTGCCACTCTCTCTTTCTTAACCTTACATGCCCATCACCCATCCATTTCTCCAGAGTCCCCAGAGTGGGAATGAACTCGTTAATCCATGTTCAACTGGTCCCTTTCCCTGTGTCCATTCTCTACTCAAAATGTACCGATTACAACAGGTGTATGGAACTTAGCGTGACATTTTTACTTACAAGCCCTTAACCAACAATGCAGTTAGAGAAATAGAGTTCACAAAATATTTACTAAATAAACTAAAGTAAAAATAATCTAATCAATCAAGAAATGTACATAACCATAACGAGGCTAACTACAGGAGATATCAGTAGGAAGTCAATGTGCGAGGTACAGGTTAGTCAAGGTCATTTGTAAAGTGACAATGCACAGAAAATAAGCAGCAAGGATCATTTATTTTAATTTTTATATTGAACCTTTATTTAACTAGGCAAGTCAGCTAAGAACAAATTCTTATTTACAATGACGTCCTACACCGGCCAAACCCGGACGAAGCTGGGCCAATTGTGCGCCGCCCTATGGGACTCCCAATCACGGGGCGGTTGTGATACAGCCTGGATTCGAACCAGGATGTCTGCAGTGACGCCTCAAACACTGAGATGTAGTGCCTTAAGCCGCTGCGTCACTCGGGAGCCCCCCGAGTAGCAGCATTGTAAAAACAAAAAGGGGAGGTCAATGTAAATAGTCCAGCTGGCTATTTGATGAATTTTTCAGCAGTCTTATGGCTTGGGGATTGAAGCTGTTAATGAGCCTTTTGGTCCTAGACTTGGAGCTCCGGTACCGCTTCCCATGCAGTAGCAGAGAGAACAGTCGATGGATTTGGTGACTGGAGTCTTGGACAATTTTTTTGTGCCTTCCTCTGACACCGCATAGTATATAGGTCCTGGATGTCAGGAAGCTCGGCCCCAGTGATGTACTGGGCCATATGCACTACCCTCTGTAGCGCCTTACGGTCAGATGCCGGGCAGTTGCCATACCAGGCGGTGATGCAACCGGTCAAGATGCTCTCGATGGTGCAGATCTGGAACTTTTTAAGGATCTGGGGACCCATGCCTAATCTTTTCAGTCACTGTATTGGTGTGTTTGGATCATGATAGTTTGTTGGTGATGTGGACACCAAGGAACTTTAAATTCTCCACCCGCTCCACTTCAGTCCAGTCAATGTTAATGGGCCTGTTCGGCCCTCCTTTTCCTATAGTCCATGATCAGCTCCTTTGTCTTAATCACATTGAGAGAGAGGCTGTTGTCCTGGCACCACACTGACCTCCTCCTTATAGGCTGGCTCGTCGTTGTCGGTGATCAGACCTACCATTGTTGTGTCATCAACAAACTTAATAATGTTGTGTTGAAGTCATACTTGGCCACGCAGTCGTGGGTGAATAGGGAGTACAGGAGGGGCCTAAGCATGCACCCCTGAGGGGACCCAGTGTTGAGGTTAAGCATGGCAGATATGTTGTTTCCTACCCTTACCACCTGGAGGGGGCCCAACAGGAAGTCCAGGATCCAGTTGCAGAGGGAGGTGTTTAGTCCCAGGGTCCTTAGCTTAGTGATGAGCTTTGTGGGCACTATGGTGTTGAACGCTGAGCTGTAGTCAATGAACAGCATTCTCACATAGGTGTTCCTTTTGTCCGGGTGGGAAAGTTCAGTGTGGAGTGCGATAAAGATTACGTCATCTGCGGATCTGTTGTGGCGGTATGAGAATTGGAGTGGGTCTAGGGTTTCTGGCATGATGGTGTTGATGTAAGCCATAGCCAGCCTTTCAAAGCACTTCATGGCTACTGACGTGAGTGCTACAGGCGGTAATAATTTATGCAGGTAACATTCACTTTCTTGGGCACAGGGACTATGGTGGCCTGTTTGAAACATGTAGGTATTACAGACATGTCCAGGGAGAGGTTGAAAATGTTCATGAAGACACTTGCCAGTTGGTCTGCAGATGCTCTGAGTTCACATCCTGGTAATCTGTTTGGCCCCGTGGCTTTGTGAATGTTGACCTGTTTGAAGGTCTTGCTCACATCGACTACAGAGAGCGTGATCACACAGTCGTATGGAACAGCTGGTGCTCTCATACACGCTTCAGTGTTGTTTGTCTCAAAGCGAGCATAAAAGTAATTTAGCTCGTCTGTTAGGCTCGCGTCACTGGGCAGCTCGCGGCTGGGTTTCCCTTTGTAGTCGATAACAGTTTTCAAGCTCTGCCACATCCAACGAGCGTTAGAGCCGGTGTAGTAGGATTCAATCTTAGTCCTTTATTGACGCTTTGCCTGTTTGATTGTTTGTCTGAGGGCATAGGAGGATTTCTTGAAAGTGGCAGCTCTAGCCTTTAGCTCGGTGCGGATGTTGCCTGTAATCAATCACTTCTGGTTGGGAAATATACATATGGTCACTGTGGGGGTGACGTCGTCGATGCACTTATTGATTAAGCCGGTGACTGAGGTGGTATACTTCTCAATGCCATTGGATGAATCCTGGAACATATTCCAGTCTGTGCTATTCAGACAGTCGTGTAGCGTAGCATCCGCGTCATCTGACCACTTCCGTATTGGGCGAGTCACTGGTACTTCCTCATATAGTTTTTGCTTGTGAGCAGGAATCAGGAGGATGGAGTTTAGGTCAGATTTGCCAAATGGAGGGCAAGGGAGAGCTTTGTATGCGACTCTGCATGTGGAGTAAAGGTGGTCTTGAGTTTTTTTCCTCTAGTTGCACTTGTGGCATGCTGGTTGAAATTATGATTTAAGTTTGCCTGCATTAACGTCCCCGGCCTCTAGGAGTGCCACTTCTGGATGAGCACTTTCTTGTTTGCTTATTCGCCTTATACAGCTTGTTGAGTGCGGTCTTAGTGCCAGCATCAGTTTGTGGTGGTAAATAGATGGCTACGAATAATTTAGATGTGAACTCTCTTGGTAGATAGTGTGGTCTACAGCTTATCATGAGGTATTCTACCTCAAGCGAGCAATACCTTGAGACTCCTTTAATGTTGGACATCGCGCACCAGCAGTTATTGACAAATAGTCACACACTCCCGCCTCTTGTCTTACCAGACATAGCTGCTCTGTCCTGCCGAAACAAGGACAAGCCAGCCAGCTCTGAATTATCCGTGTCGTTGTTCAGCCAAGTCTCGGTGAAACATAAGATATTACAGTTTTTAATGTCCCGTTGGTAGGATAGTCATAATCCTAGATCATCGAATTTGTTTTCCAATGATTGCACGTTGATTAATAATACAGAGGGTAGTGGTAGTTTACTCACTTGCCGACAAATTCTCACAAGGCACCCAGACCCCCGCCCACTGTATTTCCATATTTTCTTCACACGAATGACGGGGATTTGGGCCTGGTCTTCAGGAAGCAGTACATCCTTTGCGTCAGAAATCTTTATCCAGTTCGAGGTGAGTAGCGCTGTTCTGATGTCCAGAAGCTATTTTCGGTTATAAGTGACGTTAGTAGCAACATTATGTACAAAATGAGTTACAAAAAATTTGAGCCCATAAAACGGCAGCCATCCCCTCCGGCGCCATTATATAGTCAGCTTCCTGTGTTGTAGCCATGGCACAGTGATTCACTCAGACTCAACTCATTGTGTGTGTGTGTGTGTGTGTGACTAGAAGGGGAAGCTTTCAACCTGATCTAAATATGGCTGCATGCATTCTGAAGCGTTCATCTGCCATTACCATCATGTGGAATTGAGCTTTTTCATTTGCGGACTATCAGTCTTAACAGGGAAAAAAAGGTCCATAATGATTCTGTCTGCCTCATGTAAACATACAGTCTTCGGTTTCTGTTAATTTTATCTTACATTGTTCTGATACCTTGACTCACACAGAGGGGGCGGATGCTGACTCACTTGCCATTACAGTCTGTTGCAATATGTTATTAATTTTACGTCAGCAGTCAGATGACCCCTACACAGACCTTGTTTCTAATCTCACATACAGTATACAGTACAGTGCTGTACATCTTGTTCTTTAATTGTGATGTGTACAGCTAAGACATATGGTTGTAAGTCAGAGTGAAATCACACAGCCACTTGCACATAATCCCAGTGACATCTTTCACTTCTTATCTTAGACACAAATCAAATTAAATCAAATGTATTTGTCACATACGCCGAATTCATCAGGTGTAGACCTTGTCATGAAATGTGTACTTACGAACCCTTTCTTAACAATGCAGAGCTAAAAAGTACGAAGATTTTGCAAATAAGAAAAAAAGGAAATAGTAACACAATACAATAATAATGAGGTTAGTCTATGAATATGAGCCATCATTATGGGATTGTCATTATGGGATTGTTTGAATGAATGACCCCCTTCCCTTAGAAAAGGACGCAGCCATCACTGTAAGAACAGTTAAACCATGTAAATCTGTCGCCTTTAATGGCCAGCTCCCAACTGAGATATACATTGTAAATACATTTGTGAGGCACTCAAGCTGTAGCAGCCTGAGTGATATAGGGAGACGATAATGATTTAGAATCCCTCCCTCCCCTCATACACACACACAAGCACAACAACACTAACACACACACAACCACACCAACACACACACCACCACACAAACACACACACAAACACACTGACAACCACACAAACACACACACAACCACACACATAATCACACACAAACACAAGTGTGGGGTGTGTATAGTATATGTATGTTTATACAGACTTCTTGCCTCAATGTGTCTTTGTGGATGTGTCTGTGTATTTTGACGTGTCCCTGTGTGTGTTTGTGTATGGATGTGTGATGTTTTATGTGCATGTGTGGCCAACAGCTTTATCCAGATCAAACATGTGTCTTACTGGTGAGGCCTTCGGTAAGCTGAAAAGGTCACTGGGGTGATTTCTAATAAACCTCCTTGCTACAGGTCAATGCCTGGCTGGGGTTGCTGACCTTTGCTGTATCGGACACATTTTGGAAGGGGGAGAGGGGAGTCTGCAGTTTGAAATGGGCTGGGGAGATGACTGGATCACAACTTCTCCACAAAGCCTCCACACAGGACATAATAAATATTTCATCATTAACAGCTTGTGCAAGGGATTTGTTTGGGTCTCGTGTGTAGTACCCATACAAGACAAGTTCATAGCAACCATTTGTTGCATGGCCATTACCTACAATCTGTCAGGACACAAAGATGATGGCTTGAATGTCAAATTGTTTGTCCTTCTTCATGCGGGAATAAATAACCATAATCAACAAGTCATATCTTTTTTTGGGGGGGTTCTGCAGCAGGTTGACTAACTCCACGGCACTTCAAGAGTATGCAGGGTACAACTCTAGTTACACATTGATTAAGGTGGACTTCCCACTTAGTTGGAACATGATTCTCTCTGGAAAGATACTCCTATTCCAACACGGAATATGTCAGGACATAGTCTTAGACTCATCACGACTCCCTGTTGTCCAAGGTCATAGTCTTTCTCTTCTAGGGTAGGCTATGTCACAATGATCTTCATTCCCATGATAGATCCATCCATGCTCAATGCCAGTGCAACCATTGCAGTTCTTCAGCATATTTATCCAAAAGTGTGAGATTGCTTTTCTGAGTAGAAATCCATCACTGAGGGTGAGCACTGTTTCTATGTTTGTTTGAATATCCTTCTGCTATTTAAAGACTATCATTTATAAAATGTCCTCTCAATGCTAAGCACATTGTCATGATAATGTATATGAATGGAGTGCAAAGGAAACATTCATGGCAAAAATGATGATCCTTGCAGTTCTATTGAGAGCAAAATGGAAGTGTTACATAAGGAGTGTACATTTCCTTAAAAAAGCCATACACGTCTCGAGATTTCTGCCCAAGAATATATCCCTAAATGGAATCTGCCACTTTTAAACGCAGGCAATCATAATGGTGTCGCCCCCTCACAATGGAGGGGAAAATCTAAACTCGAAGAATGACTTGAAATTTGAATTTATGTCCAGAAGCCCGGAGCGGGCAGATAATGAAAAGTAGCAGACATGGAAAACTAGTCTAAAAAACACTTAATGGGGTAGTTTTCAGAGTTTTTACCCCAAGCTTAAATCACTGTATTACCTTAAGATACGTTACTTGATGGCTTGTCAATGCAGACCACTGTTTGGATATCAGTGTTAGCATTTTGCTAATGTTGGCATCGGGATACTAAGGACTGGCACACTTTTGGGTAGCCCTTCTCTAGGGGTGCCCATAGAGATACTAGAAAGACCATTTGCAGTCTACACAAAGTCCTCTTCTGTGACAGGATGGCAGTGCCATTGAGGGCTATCTCCACTTCGAGGTAGCCAACTGAGTGGGACTTTCTATTGGTTATACTCATAAAACTAAATATGGAGCTCATTTTAATTGACTTCAGTTGATTTGCTCCTTACAGTTTTTACAATTGCCCCTACCGGCCGTGTGCAACCAATTTAGAGGGAACATTGGTGATTAAATCCAATGTAATTTGTCACATGCTTCGTAAACAACAGGTGGAGACTACTAGTAAAATGCTTACTTAGGGGCCCTTCCCAACAACCCCCCCCCAAAAATTTTTGGGGGGGAAATAGTTGAAAAATAGAAAAATAATAACACAATGAGTAACGATACATGGAGTACCAGTACTGAGTCAATGTGCAGGGGCACGAGGTAATTGAAGTAGATATGTACATACAGGTAGGGATAAGGTGACTAGGCAACAAGATAGATAATAAACAGTAACAGCAGCGTATGTCATGAGCAGGCCCACACAGCATCCACGCATGCAGAATTCCGATGAAAATCTGCAGAATTTCAAATAGAACGTGTAGGATTCTAAAGCTAAAAATACACTGCCAGCTGATAGAAAAGTTAATAAAAATGGACTTGTTGCTGAATTAGCATTTTCATTTAATTTTCATGCATTTCAATCACCCAAAAGTGTAGCCAGAGGTGTCCCACTCTTACCGTAGCCCCTCTCATGTGTGAGTTGTGCAGACAGCTCAGTGAGTGAATGGCAGATGTCTGAGGAGTGAAGTAACTTTATCTAGCTAGCTAAAAATGCCCAGATTTACAGCATAGGAGCTGAGGAGTAAAGACTTGGTGACCAGAATAACAGCCAGGGACAGAATGTTTCCAGCTGAACTGTACGAGGATGGAGGATTATTTTTCTGCAAAGACTGTCAGAATTCAATGAACTACATACTGTACATCATAAAACTGCAGTTGAGCACCTGAGGTCACTCCAACACAAAAATAGGAAGGCTAGTGGACCAGGTAAGCGTTCTGATGCTTTAGCTAGATACAGATATATTAACTAGCTAGTAGGTTTGCTCAAGCTAGTGAATATATGTTCTTGATAATTATATTTCTGTCTGCATCTAGGTAGGAGTGGAAAGTTAACTAGCTAATGTTAGCCTGGCAAGCTTCCCCAACTTGTCACTCCAGTTCCATCAGGGAATTTAGGCTCGCTAAAGCTGAGGTAATATTAGCTAGTAGCTAACAAGTTACCCAAAGTGATGTGGTGGAGCTATCAAAACAAGTGACATGTTGGGAATTACAAAAGCAGCACGCCACAGACATGATGTTTTTGTGACATTATTCATTAAATTGTTTGGTGTTAACTACTCACATTGTTTTAACATGTCTGTGTGTGAGACACATTGTCAGGTTTATGGTGTGTGTATGTGTGTGTGTGTGTGTCTGTGTGTGTGTGTGTGTGTGCGTGTGTCTGTGCGTGTGTGTGTGTGTGTGTGTGTGTGTCTGTGTCTGTGTTGCTTCAGGAGAAAGAGTGCTTAGCTTTAAAGCTTCATATCCTCTGGAGGGCTGTTGTTGAACTCATACCATTCTTTAATTTGTAAATGTTTTCAGTCCAAACAAGAACATAGACCCTGGCCTCCTGTCTGGCAAAGACCCTCTCCACAGCTGACAGAAACGAGTTCATGTTGGACTTTAATTGAAGCAGATATATTAATCGAAGCAGATATACCTCTTGAGAAGAGGCCCAAGTTCTCCACATTTCTGAAGAAACACTACAAGCAGGAAGGGTCTATCCCAGCGTAATCCCATCTGCTTACAGAATACCTACCAGAGCTCTACCCACAATATCCAGCCCAGGTGGTAGGGGCAAGAGAGGACATGAAGGCCTATGTCCATGCTCTCCCTGCTCTGAGCCAGGTATCTGCAGAGGAGTGGCACAGATACATGGGCATTGACAAGGCAGACACTATGGAAGTCAGTGCAGTGAACTGGTGGGCAGCTAGGCATAATAGGATTGTGGCGATACATCTGTGCCACCCCACTACCTCAGTGGATGTAGAGAGACATTTCTTACATTATCAGATGCTACTTAGTCAGCGTAGAAGGAGCATCACAGATAATTGTTTAAAGATGTTGATTGCAAATTACAATAGCATTGAGCATTAAAAAGCACATCAGTCACAAACGCACCCACCAACTCTCCCACTCGTTCTGTGTTTTGGTTAGAAGCAATGTGAAAGTAGTTATATGGTGAATGGAACGACGAGACAGAATAGTTAATATAATCTATTTGACGTTTATGTATTTTTAGATGGATTCATCAACGTATCATTTACAGTATATGCCATGGTACTTTGTTAATAAGGCACTATTTATTCATGTCTCGTTTATTTATGAAACATTTATTTATGAAACGTTGCCAACAAAAGGACCGTATAAAGGTTGAGTCAGTGTAGAGGTTATTTGTGACTGAGCTTTACTAGAAGGATAACCATAGGTTATGTTATTAAATAACTTAGTACTTTAGAGGCATGAAACATTTGTCTTCAGATTTTTGGCAGAAATCTCTGCAGAATATAGAAAAAGAATCCAGGCAGATTCCGTTTGAGTTTGGTCCTGAGTCAAAAGAGTTAGTGCAAAAATGGTCAATGCAGATATTCCAGGTAGCTTTTGGTAACTATTTAACTGACTATTTAGTAGTCTTAAAGCTTTTTCAGGGTCCTGTTGGTTCCAGAATTGTGCATTGCCATGCGGTAGCAGGGAGAACTGTCTATGACTCCTGAGTGGCACAGCGGTCTAAGGCACCGCAGCTCAGTGCTAGAGGTGTCACTACAGACCCTGGTTTGATTCCAGCATGTATCACAGACGACCGTAATTGGGAGTCCCATAGGGTGGTGCACAGTTGGTTAGGGTTTGGCAGGGGTAGGTCATCATTGTAAATAAATAATCATTTGTTCTTAAAAATGTAATGTTGTTAATACAGTAATGACTATATGCCATGGCAGAGCAAGGGTGAAATTCCCCTTTAATAAGTGCATCAATGATGTTGTCCCCACGGTGACCGTATGTACATATCCCAACCAGGCAACATTTGCACTGAGCTAAAAGTGAGAGCTGCCGCTTTCAAAGAGAAGGACACTAATCCGGACACTTATAAGAAATCCCGCCATGCCCTCCGAGGAACAAGCAACCAGGCAAAGCATTAATACAGGACTATCACGTTTAATGTATGACCGAGATGCAGACAGTGTTGAAGAAACAAAAAGTGTATTCTTTAACAGGGGCAGGCAAATGACAGGTCAAGGCCGGCGGGGGTCAATAATCCAGGGAGGGTGTAAGGGTCCAGAAAGGCAGGCAGTCTCAGTGTTAGGGCAGGCAGGGGTCAAAAACGAGAAAGACTAGAAAACAGAAGCAAGAAACAGGCAGGAGCAGGGAAACAAACGCTGGTAGGTTCTATGAACAAAATGAACTGGTAACAGACAAACATAGAACACAGGTATAACAAACAAACAGGAGACAAAGGGCTGTGAGACACGGGTTTAACTCTAGACACATGAAAAGTAGGATGTACACGGCGGTTATGGGGCAACAGAAGACACACAGCAGAGGGGCTAATCAAGGGGGTGTAGTCGCGGGGCAATAGCAGTGTGCCAGCGCATCTGTCTTGACATTCTTGGATACCGGTCGGTGCTGCAGAAGCGAAGTGGACCGGGCCTTACTGAACCCCTCCCGGAGGTCCTGGTACTCAGCGGAAATGGTGGAGAGCAATTTCCAAGCCCCCAGGAAGACGTCCCGGGGCAGGCAGAGCTGACTTCAGGCAATGAGCTTGGCAGGATGGGCTCCAGCCCACAATGGCACCAGTAGACCAGTCAATAAAGGGATTGTGTTGCTGGAGCCAAGAGAATCCCAATACGACGGGAACCTGCGGAGACTTAACTAGCAGGAATTGTATCGTCTCACTGTGGTTCCCTGACACACGTAGGTTGATGGGGGTGGAATGGTGGGTGACCTGGCCCATAGAGTGCCCGTCCAGTGCTCTAACATAAATGGGAATGGAGAGGGGTTGAGTGGGGATGCCCAGCTTCAATGCCAGGGTAACGTCCATAAAGCTCTCATCGGACCCCGAGTCGATGAGTACCTGGAAAGACTTGGACTAGTCGCCCCACAGCCTCAAACTTTTTTCACTTCCGCCACAAGGCGTTGTTGTTCCCAAATGGCTGTAGCCCAGGTGAGGGCCCTCCCGGACATCAGAGTGATGAGGTACGCTATCTTAAAGTGGTCTGAGGGGAAGGAGGAAGGCTGCAGCTCCAGGATGAGTGAACACTGAGCGAGAATCGCCCGACAGGTGCCCAACTCTCCATCAAAGTGCTCCGGTGGAGGTAACCTGGGTTGCTGGGAAACCAGGATGACGGTACTCCTAATAGCCGGGTTACTGAGGGACTGGGAGGTTACCGTCATGGTAGGCTGCCTGACAGACAAGCCGCGGAATTGCTCCAGGAATGTGTTCAAAGCACTGTCATGGCGTTCGGCCAAGGTCTGGAACCCTTCGATCAGACTGCGAAGCAACTCCTCGTGCCTTCCAAAGGTGGCTCCTTGGGAGGAGATGGTGTTGCAGAGCTGGTCTGAGTCTGCTGGGTCAGTCATGGCCAGTTCGTACTATCACGTCTAAGGTATGACCCAAATGCAGACTGTGTTGAAGAAACAAAAGTTTATTCCTTCAACAGGGGCAGGCAAATGAAAGGTCAAGGCAGGCGGGGGTCAATAATCCAGAGGTGTAAGAGTCCAGAACAGCAGGTAGTCTCAGGATCAGGACAGGCAGTGGTCAAAACCCGGGAAAGACTAGAAAACAGGAGCAAGAAACAGGCAGGAACAGGGAAACAAATGCTGGTAAGTTCTACAAACAAACCAACTGGCAACAGACAAACAGAGAACACAGGTACAAGTACACAGGGGATAATGGGGAAGATGGGCAACACCTGGAGGAGGGTGGAGACAAACACAAAGGCAGGTGGAACAGATCAGGGTGTGACACAGGACCAAGATCGAATCCTACAACACCGGCTCTGACGCTCGTCGGATGTCTTGAAAATGATTATATACTGTACATGAAATTGTGGCAACCCTAATTTATGCAATTGGAAAATTACATTGTTAAACTTGGCAATCAGAGCTTTAAGTGATTTGATTCTTGTGTGGAATTTTAGGAGGGGAAATCCCAGAAGGGGGTCTTAGAACCAGTTCATTGTATTACAGTGGAAAAACGTACTGTTCAATTAAATACGGGAGGAGTAAGCCTGAAAGTTCCAGTAATCTATCTACTTGATCATAGACATGAATGCATGCAGGGATTAAACATAATATTTTGGGGATATGCACTTACTGTAAAATGCTCTGGATAAGAGCATCTGCTAAATTACTAAAATGTAAGACAAAAACCTCCAGGGGACCATGACACTATATTCCAAGAACGTTCAGGGGACCTTAAGGGGACCATGAAACAACATCACAAGAAAGTCCAAAAAATTTCCTTGGAGACATCTTCGAGACACTGGGAGCTAGACAAAACCTCCAGTGGACCATGACACAACGTCCCAAGAAAGCCCTAAAAATGTCCTCAGCTATATCCCCAGGCCCCACCAGGAACTAGGGTAAAACCTCCAGGGCACCATGACACAACGTCCCAAGAATATCCTAAAAACGACCAATCTAGAACTAGACAAAACCTCCTGGGGACCAAGACCAAGACTTTAAGCGACCATTTCGTCCCAGGGAGGTCTTAACGACTCATTATTGTTTGCAGGGTAGCGTTTTAGAATGAAATTACTAAAGATAAAGCTTTAATAATCTGATTGCTTTTTGGGAGAGGCTTTCAACAATTTAGCGCTTAATCATCTGTTTACATGTGTTTTTGCCCCAACATTAGCTATCAGTCGGAACCATAGCAGTTGAAAATCTGAGTTTTTTTAAACAGTGGCTAACATTGGGTTAAGACTTCCCACTTAAAGAATTTGGGAATTATATTTAAAATGAATTTACACCAGGATTATAAGCTTAAGGACCAAAAGACCGTCTGCTTCTTGTTCAGTGAAAGACAAAAGACATAAAGGGTATGTGAACAGGCAGAACATGTAGAGGGAGGATGGAGGGGGGAGAGATTGAAAGAGAGACTAAGAGTGAGTCAGTGATTATTATTAAAATAAGGATCAGAGATAAAGCTGGATGAAGAGGAATTTTGAAGGATTGGCACAGATCGAGATGACGGATTAGCCTCTTGTGCTGTAGAAGATTATGAATATAAAGTTGAGTTATTGCAAACCGGTTGTCACACACACACACACAAACACACAGTGTTTGCTCTGTTTTTCCACTCCACATCTCAGACAGGCTCAGACACAATGGATTGAGATGGCATCTCATAACTGAATGTGAAATGTCAGAGGACATGCACACTTTCTCAAATGCTATAACTGTTGACAGAAGACAGATAGTGTCCCTGTCTCATGCTGTCGCCTGAAAAACAAATTGGGTAGTCTAGGACTTTTCTCTCCAAAAAGTTCTAATGACAGACTGGTGTTGACTGTCTTTGAGTGAATTTCTGTTACCACTCACACTTGGTCCACATCCTACCCCTCTACAGAAGACCTGATAGAGTAATGATCTCTTTTAAGGACTGACTTTAAGCCTCTCAACAATAAACTATCAACAATAACCTATCAGTACCCCCAAGTCTCCAAAAGGATATGGTCAAGACATTCACTATAACTGGTCACAACTAAATGTCACAGATCATTGTTATTATTATGCTTACGTTTGCCATAGTCATATAGTGTTTTTGGTTGCAACATTGCTGTTTAACATTTTAATTTTTATCATAGGTACACTTCAACTGTGAGAGACGGAATCTAAAACAAAAATCCAGAAAATCACATTGTATGATTTTTAAGTAATTAATTTGCATATTATTGCATGACATAAGTATTTGATACATCAGAAAAGCAGAACTTAATACTTGGTACAGAAACCTTTGTTTACAATTACAGAGATCATACGTTTCCTGTAGTTCTTGACCAGGTTTGCACAAACTGCAGCAGGGTTTTTTGGCCCACTCCTCCATACAGACCTTCTCCAGATCCGTCAGGTTTCGGGGCTGTCGCTGGACAATACGGACTTTCAGCTCCCTTCAAAGATTTTCTATTGGGTTCAGGTCTGGAGACTGGCTAGGCCACTCCAGGACCTTGAGATGCTGCTTACGGAGCCACTCCTTAGTTGCCCTGGCTGTGTGTTTTGGGTCGTTGTCATGCTGGAAGAGCCAGCCATGACTCATCTTCAATGCTCTTCCTGCTCTTACTGAGGGAAGGAGGTTGTTGGCCAAGATCTTGCGATACATGGCCCCATCCATCCTCCCCTCAAAACAGTGCAGTCGTCCTGTCCCTTTTGCAGAAAATCATCCCCAAAGAATGATGTTTCCACCTCCATGCTTCACGGTTGTGATGGTGTTCTTAGGGTTGTACTCATCCTTTTTCTTCCTCCAAACACAGCGAGTGGAATTTAGACCAAAAAGCTCTATTTTCATCTCATCAGAACACATGACTTTCTCCCATTCCTCCTCTGGATCATCCAGATGGTCATTGGCAAACTTCAGACAGGCCTGGACATGTGCTGTCTTGAGCAGGGGGACCTTGCGTGCGCTGCAGGAATTTAATCCATGACGGCGTAGTGTGTTACTAATGATTTTCTTTGAGACTGTGGTCCCAGCTCTCTTCAGGTCATTGACCAGGTCCTGCCTTGTAGTTCTGGGCTGATCCCTCACCTTCCTCATGATCATTGATGCGCTACGAGGTGAGATCTTGCTTGGAGCCCCAGACCGAGGGTGATTGACCGTCATCTTGAACTTCTTCCATTTTCTACTAATTGCGCCAACAGTTGTTGCCTTCTCTCAAGCTGCTTGCCTATTGTCCTGTAGCCCATCCCAGCCTTGTGAAGGTCTACAATTGTATCCCTGATGTCCAGCTCTCTGGTCTTGGCCATTGTGTAGAGGTTGGAGTCTGTTTGGACAGGTGGACAGGTGTCTTTTATACAGGTAACGAGTTCAAACAGGTGCAGTTAATACAGGTAATGAGTGGAGAACAGGAGGGATTCTTAAAGAAAAACTAACAGGTCTGTGAGAGCTGTGAGAACATTGTGCTTTCCATTTATTAACTGTACTGACTGCTCAATAGATTTTGACTGGTTGCAGGTTCATATCAACAAAGAACAAGAATTACAGTATCACAGAGTCAAGTCACAAGTTTGTGATATGCAGGGTACAGTACTGTAAAAATAAGGGTACAAGGAGGAGGAAGAACAAAAAACAAAATTGCAAAGAGCAAAGCAAAGGAGGAATTTCAGATCAATTCTGAGCTACTATGATAGAACATGTTTTCGTTCATCAAAAGACAATGACGGAAATATATGAATATTTTTTTAGATAAAAAATGTACTTCTCCCTGAGAATTGTATGTTTTGAACAATCATGAACATTTGTGAAACACAAAAACGTTAGTTTTTGGTCCAAAATAGCATACCTGCTGTATTTTAACACCAATAAACCTATCCGTTTAAAATTAATGTAGTATATGTCAATCTAGCAAAGCAGGCAACTAAAAGCAACTTTACAAACAATGCTATGGTTAGTTTCTAGCTTGTTAGCTAGATAGATAACGTTAAATTAGCTGGCTAGCCAGTTTAAATAATGAACATATCATATAGCTGACAGCGTCTTAACTTTAGCTCATTTGTATTTGTACTACAGGTAAATAAACTCACAACAAGCTAATGACAGAAAACAGCTTATGGTTGTGAGTGTGAGTGTGACAAAAATATAAGCAGGGCATTCTACCAGAGAATGTTTGAACTTGGACACTGTCTCGTTGGCCTAACATTATTTCCTAATTTGACTTAATTTGATGTGTTCTTCACATTACCGTCTCTGGTAAACACACATTATATCAAATCAAATCTACGTTTATTTGTCATATGCACAGGATACAGAAGATGTACACGGCACAGTGAAATGGTTGCTTGTATAGTAGAGTCTTTTGTTTAGACATGCACAGTACCAGTGAACACACATACTCACACATACTCTTTCAAAGTTTTTTTAAACAGTTGTACTATTTTCTACATTGGAGAACGGTAGTGAAGACATCAAAACTATGAAATAACACATATGGAATCATATAGTAACCAAAAAAAAGGCTAAACAAGCCAGATATATTTTTTATTTGAGATTCTTCAAAGTAGCCATCCTTTGCCTTGATGAAATCTTTGCACACTCTTGGCATTCTCTCAACCAGCTTCATGATGTAGTCACCTGGAATGCATTTCAATTAACAGGTGTGCCTTGTTTAAAGTTAAAATGTTTGAGCCAATCAGTTGTGTTGTGACAATGAAGGGGTGGTATACAGACGATAGCCATATTTGGTAAAATACCAGGTTCATATTATGGAAAGAACAGCTTAAATAAGCAAAGGGAAACGACAGTCAAGCCTTACTTTAAGACATGAAAGTCAGTCAATCCGGAAAATGTCAAGAACTTTGAGAGTTGCTTAAAGTGCAGTCACAAAAACCATCAAGAGCTATGATGAAACTGTCTCTCATGAGGAACACTACAGGAAAGGAAGACCCAGAGTTACCTCTGCTGCAGAAGACAAGTTCATTAGAGTTACCCGTCTCGGAAATTGCAGCCCAAATAAATGCTTTACAGAGTTCAAGTATCAGACACATCTCAACATCAACTGTTCAGAGGAGACTGCTAAGGTAACTGAGCTAAATGACTACCGCCCTGTAGCACTCACTTCTGCCATCATTAAGTGCTTTGAGAGACTAGTCAAGGATCATATCACCTCCACCCTACCTGACACCATAAACCCACTCCAATTTGCTTACCGCCCCAATAGGACCACTGCCGACGCAATCGCTATCACACTGCACGCTGCACACTGCCCTAACCCATCTGGACAATAAGAATGCTGTATAAGAATGCTGTTCATCGATTACAGCTCAGCATTTAACACCATAGTACCCTCCAAACTCTTCATTAAACTCGAGACCCTGGCTCTCGACCCCGCCCTGTGCAACTGGGCCCTGGACTTCCTGACGGGCCGCACCCAGGTGGTGAGGGTAGGTAACAACATCTCCACCCCGCTGATTCTCAACACTGGGTCCCCACAAGGGTGCGTTCTCAGCCCTCTCCTGTACTCCCTGTTCACCCACGACTGCGTGGCCATGCACGCATCCAACTCAATCATCAAGTTTGCAGATGACAATACAGTGGTAGGCTTGATTACCACCAACGACGAGACGGCCTACAGGGAGGAGGTGAGGGCCATCGGAATGTGGTGTCAGGAAAATAACCTCACACTCAATGTCAACAAAACAAAGGAGAGGATCGTGGACTTCAGGAAACAGCAGAGGGAGCAGCCCCCTATCTACATTGACGGGACAGTAGTGGAGAGGGTGGAAAGTTTTAAGTTCGTCGGCTACATCACGGACAAACTGAAATGGTCTACACACACAGACAGCGTGGTGAAGAATGCGCAGCAGCGCCTCTTCAACCTCAGGAGGCTGAAGGAATTCGGCTTGTCACCAAAAACACTCACAAACCTTTACAGATGCACAATCGAGAGCATCCTGTCGGGCTGTATCACCACCTGATACGGCAGCTGCTCTGCCCATAACCGTAAGGCTCTCCAGAGGGTAGTGAGGTCTGCACAACGCATCACCGGGTGCAATCTACCTGCCCTTCAGGACACCTACGCCACCCGATGTCACAGGAAGGCCAAAATGATAATCAAGGACAACAACCACCCGAGCCACTGCCTGTTCACTCCGCTATCATCCAGAAGGTGAGTTCAGTACAGGTGCATCAAAGCGGGGACCAAGAGACTGAAAAACAGCTTCTATCTCAAGGCCATCAGACTGTTACACAGCCATCACTAACATTGAGTGGCTGCTGCCAACATACTGACTCAACTCCAGCCACTTTAATAATGGGAAAATTTGTGTAATAAATGTATCACTAGTCACTTTAACCAATGCCACTTTATATAATGTTTACATACCCTACATTACTCATCTCATATATATATATATACTGTACGCTATACCATCTACTGCATCTTGCCATCTTGATGTAATTAAATGTATCACTAGTCACTTTAAACAATGCCACTTCATATAATGTTTTCCTACCCTACATTACTCATTTCATATGTATATACTGTACTCTAAACCTATCTACTGCATCTTGCCTATGACGTTCGGCCATCACTCATTCATTTATTTTTATGTACATATTATTTTTCATTCCTTTACACTTGTGTGTATAATGTAGTTGTTGTGATATTGTTAGGTTAGATTACTTGTTAGATATTACTGCATGGTCGGAACCAGAAGCACAAGCATTTCACTACACTTGCATTAACATCTGCTAACCATGTGTATGTGACAAATAAAATTTGATTTGATTTGAATCAAGCCTTCATGATCAAATTGCTGAAAAGAAGCCCCTACTAAAGGACACCAATAATAAGAAGAGACTTGCTTGGGCCAAGAAACACGACCAATGGACATTAGACCGGTGGAAATCTGTCCTTAGGTCTGATGAGTCCAAATGTGAGATTTTTTTAACGCAGAGTAGGTGAACGGATGATCTCTGCATGTGTGGTTCCCACCGTGAAGCATGGAGGAGGAGGTGTGATGCTGTGAGGGTGCTTTGCTGGTGACACTGTCAGTGATTTATTTAGAATTTAAGGCACACTTAACCAGCATGGCTACCACAGCATTCTGCAACGGTATGCCATCCCATCTGTTTGTGCTTAGTGGGACTATCATTTGTTTTTTAACAGGACAATAACCCAACACACCTCCGGGCTGTGTAAGAGAAATTTGACCAAGAAGGAGAGTAATGGAGTGCTACATCAGATGACCTGGCCTCCACAATCACCGGACCTCAACCCAAAGAGATGGTTTGGGATGAGTTGGACTGCAGAGTGAAAGAAAAGCAGCCAACAGGTGCTCAGCATATGTGGGAACTCCTTCAAGACTATTGGAAAAGCATTCCAGGTGAAGCTGGTTGAGATAATGCCAAGAGTGTGTCATAAAGGAAAAGGCTGGCTACTTTGGGCAGAAGGTAGCCTAGTGGTTAGAGCATTGGGCCAGTAACCGTAAAGGTTGCTAGATCGAATCCCCAAGCTGACAAGGTAAAAATCTGTCATTCTGCCTCTGAACAAGGCAGGGGAACCCACTGTTCCTAGGCCTTCATTGTAGATAAGAATGTGTTCTTAACTGACTTGTCTAGTTAAACAAAGTTTCAATTTTAAAAAATGTTTAATTTTTTTTTTAACAATACAGGATTCCATATGTGTTATTTTATAGTTTTGATGTCTCCGCTATTATTCTACAATGTAGAAAATAGTAAAAATACAGAAAAACCCTTGAATGTGTAGGTGTGTCCAAACATTTGACTGGTACTGTAGCTATCTAGCTAGCTAAACACTGAACCATAATCCCAACTCATAACAATACTACTCTGCATGAATCTGCTGGTAGCTAAACCCTAATCAACTAGTTAGGTTCAATGTTCGATAGCAAGCTAATATTAGGCTATAGGCCATAATTAGCAGTGCAGTACAAATGGCTCTGAGATTTGAATAATTTTACTACACAGATAATTTACGTAACATTAGCTGTGAGTCAACATTAGCTAGCTAGCTAATAGTACAATTTAATGAAAATACATTTCTGACAAAATTAGGAACTTATATTATCGGAAAATGTAGCTAGCTAGACTCTTACCAATACATGGATGAATGCTTCTCCTTCTCTGTCACTGATGCCATGGTTCCCATAGTTTGAAGATGTAATCTGGAGACAGGTGTTTTATACAACAGTGTTCTTCTGTGTGTTCTCTTTTCGACTCTCTCTGCATTATTTGCAGTCAAATGCCAGACTTTTCCCCATCTCCTTAGCTATCATACTCTGCTTCCAAACCGGTGAATTCCACTCATTTGAAAACTCAGTCTTCCAGAAAGTGGAGAGCATTAGCAACATTTATGCAGTTCTTCATGATATAAAAAAAACAGTGTTAGAAAGGATCACCTAGCTACACATACTGAGCAGCTCAAGTTATAGACAGAAGCGTGCTACATGGCAGATAAATCTGAACTCATCTCTCGGCATGTCCAGCCTATCCATTGCCTCAGCTAGCGGGAAAGTTCCTACTTTTCCGTGACTAAAACAACTTGGCTCGTAATTTAACTATTTTATTGGAATTTAGAGGTGGTATACAAGTTTGTTATTAAGGCACTTGAAAATTCACATGTTCCAAAAGGCATTTCTGCCAAAAAATGCGTTTTGATTAAAAATATATATATTTACATTCAAATGCCTCTAATGTGAAGTAGTGACAAGCGACACATGCCTGAAATTAGTCACAATTTTGAGACGTCACGAGAGGATGGCAGGTTGACAGGGTTTTTAGCTACTCTCTTTAGCACATTGCTCCCTGACTCAAACCCCGCTGCTTGAGCAGCTGTCGCTGTTTGTGTGTCTGCATCTTGATGGCATCTTCCTCAAAAGTTGGTGCTCTATGTAGGTGTAAAGTTACTGCTCTATTCTGGTGTAAAGTCAGTGCTCTATGTAGGTGTAAAGTTACTGCTCTATTCTGGTGTAAAGTCAGTGCTCTATGTAGGTGTAAAGTTACTGCTCTATTCTGGTGTAAAGCCAGTGCTCTATGTAGGTGTAAAGTTACTGCTCTATTCTGGTGTAAAGTCAGTGCTCTATGTAGGTGTAAAGTTACTGCTCTATTCTGGTGTAAAGTCAGTGCTCTATGTAGGTGTAAAGTTACAGCTCTATTCTGGTGTAAAGTCAGTGCTCTATGTAGGTGTAAAGTTACTGCTCTATTCTGGTGTAAAGTCAGTGCTCTATGTAGGTGTAAAGTTACTGCTCTATTCTGGTGTAAAGTCAGTGCTCTATGTAGGTGTAAAGTTACTGCTCTATTCTGGTGTAAAGCCAGTGCTCTATGTAGGTGTAAAGTTACTGCTCTATTCTGGTGTAAAGTCAGTGCTCTATGTAGGTGTAAAGTTACTGCTCTATTCTGGTGTAAAGTCAGTGCTCTATGTAGGTGTAAAGTTACTGCTCTATTCTGGTGTAAAGCCAGTGCTCTATGTAGGTGTAAAGTTACTGCTCTATTCTGGTGTAAAGCCAGTGCTCTATTTAGGTGTAAAGTTACTGCTCTATTCTGGTGTAAAGTCAGTGCTCTATGTAGGTGTAAAGTTACTGCTCTATGTCAGTGTAAAAAAGCTCTCGAACCAGAAAGAGCTACAGGAAAAATCTCGGTTGGATTTCCTTTCATTGAGTGGGTAAAATGAACAGAAATACCTAATGTACTCAAAAGATTAGCAACAATAGTTTGGGATGTGTTTGACAAGCTGGCAGGTGTCCCTAAAACGGCTCTGAGGTATTATGTTTTGTGTACCTTTCCCACAGAATTCCCTCGGTTACGGCATAGAGGAGAGGGAGTCTCGGAAAACCTACCCAATCTGCCCAGCGACATTAAGCGAGAAGCCATTCTGGACCATATGTGTAGAGCTGACTGTCAAATGTAAATAATCCTCCACCGTTATCGGAAGGGATTAGATAATTATTAAATCTGCCTGCATGTCAATGATTACAATCTGTGCATCCGATTGGCAGCTGTATCCACTCAAGCCATTCAAGAGGGGATAGGGATGTGTGTGTGTGTGTGTGTGTGTGTGTGTGTGTGTGTGTGTGTGTGTGTGTGTGTGTGTGTGTGTGTGTGTGTGTGTGTGTGTGTGTGTGTGTGTGTGTGTGTGTGTGTGTGAGACAGTGGGAATGTGTGCCTAATGTTGCTGGTATATGATTTCTTGTGTGTTTGAATGTGTAGACCATGAGTGTCAAACTCAATTTGCAGAGGGCATTTGTCAGCAGTTTGTTTTAGTATTTCCTTGAAATTTGTGTCCAATCTAGACAAACAGGTGAGGGGAGTTTCTAAATAATCAATGACTTTAAATGATCCAGAAATGGATTTTAACACCCTGGTGTAGGTCAATGGGTTTTCTCATGGTTGTGTCTCCTGACAACGTTTTTTCCATCTCTTCTAACCAAAAAGTCTCACCTTGCTCATTAGAGGGCATATAAGCACATGGTACACTGAGTGTAGCTTTCCAGTCAATTACATTTTCAATACCAAACTCACACATTTCTCCTATTTAGGCTACTGTTGCGTGAGAGGCGGGATATGAATTTTCATTACAATGTTTACTGCAATGCAGGAAAAGAGGTGCCAAAGGCTGATAAAGCTGCAGTTGATAAAAAATTAATTGAGGACAATAGTTGGTAATAAACAAGAAATTGCCATCATTAAAATGTGAGGTATGGTTTATTATTTAGTATAAAGGCATCACGAGGCGTGCATCTTTGAGTTTCCCGCAATATGCATCCATTGTCTGACAGATTAATTAATATGCATTAATACATTCTGAAAACCTAGCAATGTAATTTTGGCTGTGAATAATTAGAATGTGCGATAGGGTTCTCGTTGCGGTAGATTCATTATGCAACATTCATTTACAGGTTGCAATTTATGAATTATGGATATATATTTTATAATTAAAGTTGTCCGTCAGAAATGCTGACAGTATTGTGTATCTGTAGTGGTGGTTACAAGCTACATGACAGGTGAGTTTTACTTAATTATTTTAGTCAGTTTATGCAATTAGAATGGAGATGGCAAGTACAAGATTTTGTCAACATTAGACAGCGCTAAATTGTGTTCAATATTTGAAATGTCAGGAGTCTCTCAAAGCAATACTTGAGTGATCCCAGATTTGAAGTCAATAACATTTCAATTCAGGAGTAAACTGGAAATTCTGTTAACTTCCTGAATCGGCTGAAATGAAATAGAATTGACTCCATGATGGGATCTAAAGTAGGAACTCCCATCCAGGAACCGACCAGGACCAACCATGCTTAGCTTCAGAAGTAAGCCAGCAGTGGTATGCAGGGTGGTATGCTATGATATGTGTAGACCTAATTACATTTCAGAACCTCACATTTTTTATTTTCTAATACATCTATAATTGCAATCTTTAATGTATCTGTTATTCCCCCTATTGCTATCCTAGACTTTGAATAAAAACTTGGCCAATTAAAGAGACCAGCTTAGGGTGATAAACAATCACCAGAATGACAGTAACAAGCGCCAGAATGACAGTAACAAGCAGATGAACGAACAAGCGCCAGAATGACATTAACAAGCAAATGAATGATAGTAGCAAGGGCCAGAATGACAGTAACAAGCACCAGAACGACAGTAACAAGCGGAAGAATGACATTAACAAGTGGATGAATGACAATGACAAATGACAGAATGACAGTAGCAAGCACCAGAATGACAGTAGCAAGCACCAGCATGACAATAGCAACCACAAGAATGACAGTAACAAGCACCTGAATGATAGTAACAAGCACCAAAATGACAGTAACAAGGACCAGAATGACAGTACCAAAGGCAAGAATGACAGTAGCAAGGACCAGAATGACAATAACAAATGCCAGAATGATAGTAGCAAGCACCAGAATGACAGTAACAAGCACCTGAATGACAGTAACAAGCACCTGAATGACAGTAACAAGCACCAGAATGATAGTAACAAGGACCAGAATGACAGTACCAAAGGCAGGAATGACAGTAGCAAGCACCAGAATGACAGTAACAAACACCAGAATGACAATAACAAGCACCTGAATGACAGTAACAAGCACCTGAATGACAGTAACAAGCACCTGAATGACAGTAACAAGCACCAGAATGACCGTATCAAGCGCAGGAATCCCCTCTGTGTAAGTGAAAGGTCTAATCCACAAGGAAAAATCTAATCCCCCCCCTTCATTCCTCTGTGAGATTCCTTTTTAACAAACACCTCCAGCTGCTGTTACAATCCCAGCTTGATCAATACCCATGTTCACTCCACCTAGTCAGCCATTCCGCTCAGACTACACCACCCTACAGCTAGCCTCCCCCTTCAATAACCACTGTTCTTTAAACTAATATGTCGATAAGAGGAGGACGGTTGCCTTGCTGACCCCTTGTGAGGTTAATTTGATCGACTTGCCTTCGCCACAGGTGAGAAGAGGATCTGGGCTTACCTATCAGGCACGCATAGCGTGGGCTGAACTTGTTTGCGGTATGGGCGGCTGTTGTGGTCAGTTGACATGTGCATTGGACATGGGGCCGTCAAAACAAGGAAAACACTATCAGTTTCTTCAGTTTGTTTTCTTTTGAACTAAATATGTTCTATTATACTAAGAGTCAGATAAATGACTTACTTCAGTAACTATGGCATGTCTCGTATTCTCACTATTATCTTTTGTTAACATTACAGAAATATGCCTCGCTGAGGAATTGAGAGGGGTTGGGACTTTCATGTCATACATGATTACTTTTTTCTGCCCAAGTAATCCCGGGATCAAATATAAGGGTTTAAAGAAGAGACATAGCAGGCTGCTGAAGTGTAACAGTCCAGATCTCATTAATGAGGTATACAGAGATGCACTCCATTGATTTTCTTCCCGTTTAATTGAGGGGAACATTGATCCACATTGAGAGCACACAAAATGAAGTACTACCAACACAAGGAGAAACAGGGAGGACCAATATTCTCTTCAGTTCTCCAGTGGACAAGCATATGACATCCAGTTAACCATTATGAATATACACATTCTTCTTTTCAATATCAAAATGATAACAAAATGAAGTAAACTACGTCTGACTTTTAGAGCCCTTGGCTCTCTATGGTGTAGTAGGTCAGGGCGTGACTAGGGGGTGTTCTAGGTTATATATGTCTATGTTGGTGCTCTTGGTATGGTTCCCAATTAGAAGCAGCTGATGTTCGTTGTCTCTAATTGGGAATCATACTTAAGGGTTCCCTGTTCCCACCTGCTTTGTGGGATATTGTTTTTGAGTCAGTGCATGTTGCACCTCAGTACTGCACGGTCGTTGTTTGTTTCTTGGTTTGTTTTAAGTTTCACTAAAAATAAAGATGTGGATCTCCAATCATGCTACGCCTTGGTCCGTCTCTCCACACGATCGTGACAAGAGTATTCCTCATTAGAGGAAATTCCCTATGCATATCTGCTTCCCTTTACACTGGCTTTCCCCCAACAGACAGTCTGTTTAATACATTTAAACATCTGGATCTGAGTGGTCTTTTAACCCCCTCGTGTGACAGGCTTACTGTAACTCCCGCTTTGTGACAATCTGCCCCGGGTCATCGATGGGGGGTGGATGCATGGGGAGATTTTGTTTAAGACCTTGTAATGCACAATATTGTGTTGCTTGTACTAACAGAACCATAAATAAAAAAGCAGCTTCTGGAGATTTAATAAAATGTCCAAATTAATAGGATGACGTGTCTAGGGGCTTTTGTGTTGTGGCCGGGGAGGGGGGGAGGGGGCAATTACTGGATTTGAGGTCAGAAGTCATGATGACGTTCAGAGGATCAGAGGAATCAGGTTTGTGTACAAGGACACTTTTCCATTATCACTGAATGAAGCACTGTCGTGTCCGTGTGCCACTACATGTCATGCAAAATGATGGGGGCAATCTGGGATTCAAAGAACAACAAATCAAATCAAATGTTATTTTTCACATGCGCTGAATACAACAGGTGTATACCTTACAGTGAAATGATTTCTTGGAAACCTTTAAAACCAACAATGCAGTTTTAAGAAAAATAAGTGTTAAGTAAAAAAGAGAAGTTGAAAATAAAAATTACATAGTGAAAGAGCATTAGTAAAATAACAATAGTGAGGCTATTGGGGTATTGGGGCTACCAGTACGTAGTCAACATACAGACAGGTTAGTCAAGGTAATTTAGGTAATACGTATATGTAGAGTTAAAGTGATTATGCATAGATAATAACCAGAGAGTAGCAGGACGACAATGCAAATAGTCTGGGTAGCCATTTGATTGGCTGTTCAGGAGTCTTATGGCTTCGGGGTAGAAACTGCCCTCCTGCTGCGTTCTGGTCGAATTGGAATGATTACAAGTTTTCTCTATGAAAAATGTAGTTCACTTAATCTGATTGTCATAAGGTTCCATGACTTTGTCCACACAGGGCATCTGAACACACAAACTACATTTGGATGATTTTCATTAGATTTTGGGTGTTTTATTTAACTTTTGTACACCTGTTGTGTTCCTGGTCAAAAATGACTGGTCATTAGAAATGAATGGGTGAGACTACAATTAGTGTATACAATTGAGTTCAGGCACATGCCCATACATCAGATGGACACACTTCCTCTCCCAGACCCCCACATGCATGTGTGTTTGAGCACACACACACACACAACTCACTCCCCTTGAAGTTGGAAGTTTTACATACACCTTAGCCAAATACATTTAAACTCAGCTTTTCACAATTCCTGACATTTAATCCGAGTAAAAATTCCCTGTTTTAGTTCTGTTAGGATCACCATTTTATTTTAAGAATGTGAAATGTCAGAATAATAGTAGAGAGAATGATTTATTTCAGCTTTTATTTCTTTCATCAGGTTTGTAGGCCTCCTTGCTCACATACACTTTTTCAGTTCCACCCACACATTTTCTATGGGATTGAGATCAGGGCTTTTGTTACCTTTATTTAACTAGGAAAGTTAGTGAAGATCAAATTCTTATTTTCAAGGACAGCCTAGGAACAGTGGGTTAACAGCCTTGTTCAGGGGCAGATCAACAGAGTTGTTTACCTTGTCAGCTTGGGGATTTGATCTTGTGACCTTTCAGTTACTAGTCCAACGCTCTAACCACTAGGTTACCTGCCGCCCCTCCTGCAGCAAAGCACCCCCACAACATGATGCTGCCACCCCCGTTCTTCACAGTTGGGATGGTGTTCTTTGGCTTGCAAGCCTCCCCCTTTTTCCTCCAAACAAAATGATGGTCGTTATGGCCAAACATGGTGTTTATACTTGCGTGCTACTGTTTTTTACCGATGAACGAGATACCTTCAGGCGTTTGGACATTGCTCCCAAGGATGAACCAGACTTGGGGAGGTCTACAATTTTTTTCTGAGGTCTTGGCTGATTTATTTAGATTTTCCCATGATGTCAAACAAAGAGGCACTGAGTTTGAAGGTAGGCCTTGAAATGCATCCCCAGGTATACATCCAGTTACCTCAAATTATGTCAATAAGCCTTCAATCAGAAGCTTCTAAAGCCATTACATAATTTTCTTCTGTTTAAAGGCATAGTCAACTTAGTGTATGTAAACTTCTGACAAACTGGAATTGTGATACAGTGAATTATAAGTGAAATAATCTGTCTGTAAACAATTGTTGGTAAAAATGACTTGTGTCATGAACAGAGTAGATGTCCTAACCGACTTGCCAAGACTATAGTTTGTGAACAAGAAATGTGTGGAGTGGTTGAAAAATGAGTTTTATTGACTCCAACCTAAGTGTATGTAAATGTCCAACTTCAACTGTATGTGTGGCATCAATATGAATGTGTGTGTCATGGTAGTATGTGTGAATGTGTGTGTCAGTGTAGTATGTGTGAATGTGTGTGTCATGGTAGTATGTGTGAATGTGTGCATAAGTGTACAATGTGTGAATGTGTGTGTCAGTGTAGTATGTGTGAATGTGTGTGTCAGTGTAGTATGTGTGAATGTGTGTGTCAGTGTAGTATGTGTGAATGTGTGTGTCATGGTAGTATGTGTGAATGTGTGTGTCATTGTAGTATGTCTGAATGTGTGTGTCAGTGTAGTATGTGTGAATGTGTGTGTCATGGTAGTATGTGTGAATGTGTGTGTCAGTGTAGTATGTGTGAATGTGTGTGTCATGGTAGTATGTGTGAATGTGTGTGTCAGTGTAGTATGTGTGAATGTGTGTGTCAGTGTAGTATGTGTGAATGTGTGTGTCATGGTAGTATAGGTGAATGTGTGTGTCAGTGTAGTATGTGTGAATGTGTGTGTCAGTGTAGTATGTGTGAATGTGTGTGTCATTGTAGTATGTGTGAATGTGTGTGTCAGTGTAGTATGTGTGAATGTGTGTGTCATGGTAGTATGTGTGAATGAGTGTGTCATTGTAGTATGTGTGAATGTGTGTGTCATGGTAGTATGTGTGAATGTGTGTCATGGTAGTATGTGTGAATGTGTGTGTCAGTGTAGTATGTGTGAATGTGTGTGTCATTGTAGTATGTGTGAATGTGTGTGTCAGTGTAGTATGTGTGAATGTGTGTGTCATGGTAGTATGTGTGAATGTGTGTGTCAGTGTAGTATGTGTGAATGTGTGTGTCATGGTAGTATGTGTGAATGTGTGTGTCAGTGTAGTATGTGTGAATGTGTGTGTCATTGTAGTATGTGTGAATGTGTGTGTCAGTGTAGTATGTGTGAATGTGTGTGTCATGGTAGTATGTGTGAATGTGTGTGTCATGGTAGTATGTGTGAATGTGTGTGTCAGTGTAGTATGTGTGAATGTGTGTGTCATGGTAGTATGTGTGAATGTGTGTGTCAGTGTAGTATGTGTGAATGTGTGTGTCAGTGTAGTATGTGTGAATGTGTGTATCATGGTAGTATGTGTGAATGTGTGTGTCAGTGTAGTATGTGTGAATGTGTGTGTCAGTGTAGTATGTGTGAATGTGTGTGTCATGGTAGTATGTGTGAATGTGTGTGTCAGTGTAGTATGTGTGAATGTGTGTGTCAGTGTAGTATGTGTGAATGTGTGTGTCATGGTAGTATGTGTGAATGTGTGTGTCATGGTAGTATGTGTGAATGTGTGTGTCAGTGTAGTATGTGTGAATGTGTGTGTCAGTGTAGTATGTGTGAGTGTGTGTGTCATTGTAGTATGTGTGAATGTGTGTGTCAGTGTAGTATGTGTGAATGTGTGTGTCATGGTAGTATGTGTGAATGTGTGTGTCAGTGTAGTATGTGTGAATGTGTGTGTCAGTGTAGTATGTGTGAATGTGTGTGTCAGTGTAGTATGTGTGAATGTGTGTGTCAGTGTAGTATGTGTGAATGTGTGTGTCAGTGTAGTATGTGTGAATGTGTGTGTCAGTGTAGTATGTGTGAATGTGTGTGTCATTGTAGTATGTGTGAATGTGTGTGTCAGTGTAGTATGTGTGAATGTGTGTGTCATGGTAGTATGTGTGAATGTGTGTGTCAGTGTAGTATGTGTGAATGTGTGTGTCATGGTAGTATGTGTGAATGTGTGTGTCAGTGTAGTATGTGTGAATGTGTGTGTCATTGTAGTATGTGTGAATGTGTGTGTCAGTGTAGTATGTGTGAATGTGTGTGTCATGGTAGTATGTGTGAATGTGTGTGTCATGGTAGTATGTGTGAATGTGTGTGTCATGGTAGTATGTGTGAATGTGTGGGTAGAGTCCAGTGAGTGTGCAAATAAAAAGGGGGTACATTTAAATAGTCCAGGTGGCCATTTGATTAACTGTTCAGCAGTCTTATGGTTTGGGAGTAGAAGCTGTTCAGGAGCATTTGGTCCCAGACTTGGCACTTGGTTATTGCTTGTTGTGCAGTAGCAGAGAGAAAAGTCTTTGACCATTTTTAGGGCCTTCCTGTGACACCACCTGGTATAGAGATCCTGGATGGCAGGGAGCTCAGCCCCAATGATGTACTGTAGGCCATGTCATGCATTGCTCTTTTTATTTTAGCTTCAGAGTTTGTTCTGTTAGGTGACCTAAACTGGGATATGCTTAAGACCTCGCCAGTCCTACAATCTAAGCTAGATGCCCTCAATCTCACACAAATCATCAAGGAACCCACCAGGTACAACCCTAACTCTGTAAACAAGGGCACCCTCATAGACGTCATCCTGACCAACTGGCCCTCCAAATACACCTCCGCTGTCTTCAACCAGGATCTCAGCGATCACTGCCTCATTGCCTGTATCCGCTACAGAGCCGCAGTCAAACGACCACCCCTCATCACTGTCAAACGCTCCCTAAAACACTTCTGTGAGCAGGCCTTTCTAATCGACCTGGCCCGGGTATCCTGGAAGGACATTGACCTCATCCCGTCAGTTGAGGATGCCTGGTCATTCTTTAAAAGTAACTTCCTCACCATTTTAGATAAGCATGCTCCGTTCAAAAAATGCAGAACTAAGAACAGATACAGCCCTTGGTTCACCCCAGACCTGACTGCTCTCGACCAGCACAAAAACATCCTGTGGCGGACTGCAATAGCATCGAATAGTCCCCGTGATATGCAACTGTTCAGGGAAGTCCGGAACCAATACACGCAGTCAGTCAGGAAAGCTAAGGCCAGCTTCTTCAGGCAGAAGTTTGCATCCTGTAGCTCCAACTCCAAAAAGTTCTGGGACACCGTGAAGTCCATGGAGAACAAGAGCACCTCCTCCCAGCTGCCCACTGCACTGAGGCTAGGTAACACGGTCACCACTGATAAATCCATGATTATCGAAAACTTCAATAAGCATTTCTCAACGGCTGGCCATGCCTTCCGCCTGGCTACTTCAACCTCGGCCAACAGCTCCGCCCCCCCCGCAGCTCCTCGCCCAAGCCTCTCCAGGTTCTCCTTTAACCAAATCCAGATAGCAGATGTTCTGAAAGAGCTGCAAAACCTGGACCCGTACAAATCAGCTGGGTTTGACAATCTGGACCCTCTATTTCTGAAACTATCTGCCACCATTGTCGCAACCCCTATTACCAGCCTGTTCAACCTCTCTTTCATATCGTCTGAGATCCCCAAGGATTGGAAAGCTGCCGCAGTCATCCCCCTCTTCAAAGGGGGAGACACCCTGGACCCAAACTGTTACAGACCTATATCCATCCTGCCCTGCCTATCTAAGGTCTTCGAAAGCCAAGTCAACAAACAGGTCACTGACCATCTCGAATCCCACCGCACCTTCTCCGCTGTGCAATCTGGTTTCCGAGCCGGTCATGGGTGCACCTCAGCCACACTCAAGGTACTCAACGATATCATAACCGCCATCGATAAAAGACAGTACTGTGCAGCCGTCTTCATCGACCTTGCCAAGGCTTTCGACTCTGTCAATCACCATATTCTTATCGGCAGACTCAGGAGCCTCGGTTTTTTGGATGACTGCCTTGCCTGGTTCACCAATTACTTTGCAGACAGAGTTCAGTGCGTCAAATCGGAGGGCATGCTGTCTGGTCCTCTGGCAGTCTCTATGGGGGTGCCACAGGGTTCAATTCTCGGGCCGACTCTTTTCTCTGTGTATATCAATGATGTTGCTCTTGCTGCGGGCGATTCCCTGATCCACCTCTACGCAGACGACACCATTCTATATACCTTCGGCCCGTCTTTGGACACTGTGCTATCTAACCTCCAAACAAGCTTCAATGCCATACAACACTCCTTCCGTGGCCTCCAACTGCTCTTAAACGCTAGTAAAACCAAATGCATGCTTTTCAACCGGTCGCTGCCTGCACCCGCATGCCCGACTAGCATCACCACCCTGGATGGTTCCGACCTAGAATATGTGGACGTCTATAAGTACCTAGGTGTCTGGCTAGACTGCAAACTCTCCTTCCAGACTCATATCAAACATCTCCAATCGAAAATCAAATCAAGAGTCGGCTTTCTATTCCGCAACAAAGCCTCCTTCGCTCACGCCGCCAAGCTTACCCTAGTAAAACTGACTATCCTACCGATCCTCGACTTCGGCGATGTCATCTACAAAATGGCTTCCAACACTCTACTCAGCAAACTGGATGCAGTCTATCACAGTGCCATCCGTTTCGTCACTAAAGCACCTTATACCACCCACCACTGCGACTTGTATGCTCTAGTCGGCTGGCCCTCGCTACATATTCGTCGCCAGACCCACTGGCTCCAGGTCATCTACAAGTCCATGCTAGGTAAAGCTCCGCCTTATCTCAGCTCACTGGTCACGATTGGCAACACCCATCCGTAGCACGCGCTCCAGCAGGTGTATCTCACTGATCATCCCTAAAGCCAACACCTCATTTGGCCGCCTTTCGTTCCAGTACTCTGCTGCCTGTGACTGGAACGAATTGCAAAAATCGCTGAAGTTGGAGACTTTTATCTCCCTCACCAACTTCAAACATCAGCTATCTGAGCAGCTAACCGATCGCTGCAGCTGTACATAGTCTATTGGTAAATAGCCCACCCTTTTTCACCTACCTCATCCCCATACTGTTTTTATTTATTTACTTTTCTGCTCTTTTGCACACCAATATCTCTACCTGTACATGACCATCTGATCATTCATCACTCCAGTGTTAATCTGCAAAATTGTAATTATTTGCCTACCTCCTCATGCCTTTTGCACACATTGTATATAGACCCCCCCTTTGGTTTCTACTGTGTTATTGACTTGTTAATTGTTTACTCCATGTGTAACTCTTTGTTGTCTGCTCACACTGCTATGCTTTATCTTGGCCAGGTCGCAGTTGCAAATGAGAACTTGTTCTCAACTAGCCTACCTGGTTAAATAAAGGTGAAATAAAATTTTAAATTTTTTATTTTATTTAACTAGGCAAGGCAGTTAAGAACAAATTCTTGTTTACAATGGAAGAGTAGGAACAGTGGATTAACTGCCTTATTCAGGGGCAGAATGACAGATTTTTACCTTCAGCTCAGGGATTTTATCTAGCAACCTTTCAGTTGCTGGCCCAATGCTCTAACCACTAGGCTATCTGCCACCCTTTTGTTTCCATTGGGCATTGTATATTGTATATCCTTTGTATTTGTTGGTGAATAGTAGGCAACAAGCATTTAATTGTGTGTGTGTGTGTGTGTGTGTGTGTGTGTGTGTGTGTGTGTGTGTGTGTGTGTGTGTGTGTGTGTGTGTGTGTGTGTGTGTGTGTGTGTGTGTGTGTGTGTGTGTGTGGGTGTGTGGGTGTGTGGGTGTGTGTGTGCGTGTCACAGATTGTGCTGTACTTAGTGCCCTTCCAGTCTCCAAAGTGCCCTTCTGGGTCGAGGTGGTATAATTTCCACCAAAATGATTTTTTGTATACATTCTTTTGTTGTTGCTGTTCAGACCCCACTGCCCGTATGTCATCATCAAGTTCACCACCCCCCACCCTGTCCATTGGTTGTGCCTGTTGATCTGCCCTGTATGGCGCTCGTGTGCACAAGCTTTAGTGTTTTACCCCGTCTGCCTTGAGCAGAGATTGCTGTGCCTGGTTTAAACAGGCATGGTTGAGATGCGGTCACCAGTCAGGTGTGTTTAGCTACAGAAGCTACCTAGTTTAAATATCAACAGTAATGCCACAGCAGCATAACATTTGATTAACCCTTGATAACTTGATTTAGCCTACATCATCAATATTGGGTCCGTTTGGCTGGTACATGTATCAGAGAGGGGCAGAAAGACAGACAGGTCAATCAGGTAAATAACTGAAGCAGCAGATTTGCATCAATAATCAAACCATCAGCTGATAGACAACACTCTTCCCCATATCAATCATGGGTTTAGGAGGCACTGTAACTATCTTGCTGATCAGCTGATAGACAACCCTCTTCCCCATGTCAATCATGGGTTTAGGAGGCACTGTAACTAACTTGCTGATCAGCTGATAGACAACCCTCTTCCCCATGTCAATCATGGGTTTAGGAGGCACTGTAACTAACTTGCTGAACAGCTGATAGACCACCTTCTTCCCCATGTCAATCATGTGTTTAGGAGGCACTGTAACTAACTTGCTGATCAGCTGATAGACAACCCTCTTCCCCATGTCAATCATGGGTTTAGGAGGCACTGTAACTAACTTGCTGATCAGCTGCTAGACCACCCTCTTCCCCATGTCAATCATGTGTTTAGGAGGCACTGTAACTAGCTTGCTTATATTTTGTGATGATGAGTGGGTGTTGTTGCAGAAATAAACAGACCTATCCTTAAAAATGTTAAAATGTTCTCTACAGAGGCATTTAGTACGTTCTTAATTTCTACATGTGAATTCTGAAATATAAATGTTTCAAGCGAGGTGCCTTTTTTTCCCATTTTAAGCACTTGCCCATATAAGGTCTGTGCATAGCCCTGGTGTGTGTGTGTGTGTGTGTGTGTGTGTGTGGTGTGTGTGTGTGTGTGTGTGTGTGTGTGTGTGTGTGTGTGTGTGTGTGTGTGTGTGTGTGTGTGTGTGTGTGTGTGTGTGTGTATGTGTGTGTGTGTATGTGTGTGTGTGTATGTGTGTGTGTGTGTGTGTGTGTGTGTGTGTGTGTGCACGTGCTAGTGTGTGCATGCGTATGGATGTGTGTTTGTGTGTGATGATCATACTGTAGAGTTGCCATGGTTATGAGGGTCAGTCACACTTGTGGAGTGAAGACATTCCTTTATTCAATAGCTTTTATGTTTTTCTTAAAAAGAACCTGCACTTCATGTCGACCTTTAAGCTTGTGTAAAGCCTGGCAGACTCCCAGACGATACTGCCACACCACATTCTGTTTCTAACATTTAAAGGGAATTTCACACAATTGAAATATCAGCTAAAGAGAAAATGTATTACTTTCAAATCTCTCTTACAATCTTTCTATTCGTTTTTATAAAAACATCACAATATCAGAAGATAAATGTGAAAATAATGGATTCCTTTCGGGCAATTCTTTCTACCTAGACAATGTCTAACTATGCAGCAGTCATTCAGCCTCCACCTCCCAACCCTGTAAAATACCAGGCATTCAGCCTCTCTCTTCTACCCCTCTAAAATACCAGGCATTCAGCCTCCCCCTCCTAATGCTCTAAAATACCAGGCATTCAGCCTCCCCTCCTAACCCTCAAAATACCAGGCATTCAGCCTCCCCTCCCAACCCTGTAAAATACCAGGCATTCAGCCTCTCTCTTCTAACCCTCTAAAATACCAGGCATTCAGCCTCCCCCTCCTAATGCTCTAAAATACCAGGCATTCAGCCTCCCCCTCCTAACCCTCTAAAATACCAGGCATTCAGCCTCTCTCTTCTACCCCTCTAAAATACTAGACATTCAGCCTCCCCCTCCTAATGCTCTAAAATACCAGGCATTCAGCCTCCCCCTCCTAACCCTCTAAAATACCAGGCATTCAGCCTCCCCCTCCTAACCCTCTAAAATACCAGGCATTCAGCCTCCCCCTCATAATGCTCTAAAATACCAGGCATTCAGCCTCCCCCTGCTAACTCTCTAAAATACCAGGCATTCAGCCTCTCTCTTCTACCCCTCTAAAATACTAGGCATTCAGCCTCCCCCTCCTAACCCTCTAAAATACCAGGCATTCAGCCTCCCCTTCCTAACCCTCTAAAATACCAGGCATTCAGCCTCTCTCTTCTACCCCTCTAAAATACCAGGAATTCAGCCTCCCCCTCCTAACCCTCTAAAATACCAGGCATTCAGCCTCCCCTCCTAACCCTCTAAAATACCAGGCAATCAGCCTCTCTCTTATACCCCTCTAAAATACCAGGCATTCAGCCTCCCCTCCTAACCCTCTAAAATACCAGGCATTCAGCCTCCCCCTCCTAACCCTCTAAAATACCAGGCATTCAGCTTCTCTCTTCTCTCTTCTACTCCTCTAAAATACCAGGCATTCAGCCCCTCTCTCCTACCCCTCTAAAATACCAGGCATTCAGCCTCTCTCCTACTCCTCTAAAATACCAGCCCCTCTCTCCTACCCCTCTAAAATAGCAGGCAAAAAAAATGTTAACAGAACTTAACTGGCTGGCGAATTTCAGTGTAAGATAAAACTACCGCCATCTAAATTTTTGATGAAATAAGCGTTTTCCATCTGCAGAAATTGGTAGATAGAATAACGTGTACTATCGCACAGAGGATGAACGATAAGTCAAGGATTTCTTAGTTTTCCTGTCAAGCTGTTATTTTTCAGGCGCTGCCAGAGTCCAATCCACCCTTGACTCAACACAATGTTTTATTTAATCTGAGAGCTCTACTCAGCTGGACTTCCTGCTTATTGCCAACTGAAGAATGTCCCTATGCTGCTGACCCCATCGCTTTACAGTTCCATTGGATAGACACAGATAGACCCCCCCCGAAACGTGAATATACAGAAAAGAAAGAAAGAAAGAAAGAAAGAAAGAAAGAAAGAAAGAAAGAAAGAAAGAAAGAAAGAAAGAAAGAAAGAAAGAAAGAAAGAAAGAAAGAAAGAAAGAAAGAAAGAAAGAAAGAAAGAAAGAAAGAAAGAAAAAGCTGTCAGAATAGAATTCAAACCATTTGGTCCAATCACAAAATTATCATGGTAAAGGTGTAATCATATCTCTTTGGAAAAACCTTTAGGCAGAGTCAGCAGTCTCAGTACAACTGTCCTCTAACTTTACAAAGTACTCATGGGTAGCAGCAGAAGAATTAACAGTGTAGAGCAGCTAGAGAGGTTTTTTACTATTTTTTTGAATGCAATTCAAGGCGTGTCACTCAGTGACAGAGATCATTCTGATTCCTTTTCTGATATCCGTGCATGCGGTGCCAGCCAATTTAATAAGAATCCCCCACTTCTGCTCAAAGCTGAAACTGGTGGACCGATAAGGACTCAAATCTCATTGTAGAGAGAGAGAGAGAAAAAAAGAGAAAGACAGAAAGAAAGGATTTTATTGCTTGTGCCAGCAGGTTGAATAATGATTATCACACTGTCTGTCTTTCTTATCGTGTCTGAGAAGGCTCAGCAGTGAACTCCTCAAAGACTCCAGTCGGCACGTTGGTGTGTCACAGAAATACATTCTCATTAATAAGAGAAGAAAGCCCCAAGAAGAAAAAAAGAATACATAAAATAGAAAAAGATCCTCTGCAATATTGCTCAGCCAAATCCCTGAGAGGGATTATAACATCCAGACATGGCAGTGCCTTGCCACGGCAGACATTTTGATTCATAAGACAACGCTTCAGCAGTTGAAACCATTTCTACACAGTTTTAGCAATATCTCAAATAAAGTATAAAGGTCCAATACCATTGTTTTCCTCAAATGCATATTACAAAACTTCCTACAATGCAATGTACACCATTTTAATGTAAAAAAAGTAGAAAATCCTCTTATGTAGAGCCATGCCAACCAAGGAGGAGATAGAGAGAGCAGGAGAAAAAGTAGAAAATCCTCTTATGTAGAGCCATGCCAACCAAGGAGGAGATAGAGAGAGCAGGAGAAAACGTAGAAAATCCTCTTATGTAGAGCCATGCCAACCAAGGAGGAGATAGAGAGAGCAGGAGAAAACGTAGAAAATCCTCTTATGTAGAGCCATGCCAACCAAGGAGGAGATAGAGAGAGCAGGAGAAAACGTAGAAAATCCTCTTATGTAGAGCCATGCCAACCAAGGAGGAGATAGAGAGAGCAGGAGAAAAAGTAGAAAATCCTCTTATGTAGAGCCATGCCAACCAAGGAGGAGATAGAGAGAGCAGGAGAAAAAGTAGAAAATCCTCTTATGTAGAGCCATGCCAACCAAGGAGGAGATAGAGAGAGCAGGAGAAAAAGTAGAAAATCCTCTTATGTAGAGCCATGCCAACCAAGGAGGAGATAGAGAGAGCAGGAGAAAAAGTAGAAAATCCTCTTATGTAGAGCCATGCCAACCAAGGAGGAGATAGAGAGAGCAGGAGAAAACGTAGAAAATCCTCTTATGTAGAGCCATGCCAACCAAGGAGGAGATAGAGAGAGCAGGAGAAAACGTAGAAAATCCTCTTATGTAGAGCCATGCCAACCAAGGAGGAGATAGAGAGAGCAGGAGAAAACGTAGAAAATCCTCTTATGTAGAGCCATGCCAACCAAGGAGGAGATAGAGAGAGCAGGAGAAAAAGTAGAAAATCCTCTTATGTAGAGCCATGCCAACCAAGGAGGAGATAGAGAGAGCAGGAGAAAAAGTAGAAAATCCTCTTATGTAGAGCCATGCCAACCAAGGAGGAGATAGAGAGAGCAGGAGAAAAAGTAGAAAATCCTCTTATGTAGAGCCATGCCAACCAAGGAGGAGATAGAGAGAGCAGGAGAAAACGTAGAAAATCCTCTTATGTAGAGCCATGCCAACCAAGGAGGAGATAGAGAGAGCAGGAGAAAAAGTATAAAATCCTCTTATGTAGAGCCATGCCAACCAAGGAGGAGATAGAGAGAGCAGGAGAAAAAGTATAAAATCCTCTTATGTAGAGCCATGCCAACCAAGGAGGAGATAGAGAGAGCAGGAGAAAAAGAAAAAAAAGGCCCATCTCTTTTGTCTTTTATGACGCCTATAAGAGTAATGTGGCAATCTTCTCTCGCTAATTGTATTATGATTCTGCACTGTAGCAAGCTTCCTACTCGGTTCATCTTCAATCAAGCACATTAGCCTTCCTGCTGGGTCCTGGGTCCTGTGTGCTCAAGGAAAGATCATTCATTTAAATGACTGATATGTCTCTGCGCTCTTGGAAAAAGAAAAGGCAAAAAAAATGCACTTCTGTTTCTCTGGGAAGCACACCACAGCCCCAATATTCATATCCATCATGAGGCAGTGATTCAATCCCCCCCCAACCCCGTACAAGCACACAGACAGTGAAATGTGATGTACTTCCTTGATAAACATATACTCTGCATTGTTTTTAAAGTTCCAAACGTCATTATCATTCTACGTCGATTTGTATTGCTTTGTTGGTAGGTGATAGTCTTTCTCAATACCTATTCCACAATTTAAATGTGTCATATTCATGTCCTGCTTGGTTTTGCAAGTGTACGTGTTATTTGGCTGATCCAAGCTTGAGGCTATGGCAACATTGTCTTGGCATGTTTTGTTCTGTCCATGTGCTTTCACAGTTGGGCTTCACCTAGTACATATCAATTCTAATGTTCATTTGGAGTAACACACTTCGTTTAAATGAATCACATTTTAAACCAAAAACCCTTTTGACAACATGATCACACAAAAGATCACATTGGTTGAAAATCACTGCCACAGAAGGCAGACAAAACACATATATTCAAGTGTCCGATTTAATGAGGGAACCTCTGAGCTACTGGTTAATAAGTGGCTAGTTAGAGTTGTTATGGGTACATTAGTGACTTAGAGTTAGGTATGGGGTTGTTGTTTTAGGGCTACAGTAGGTCAAGTAACTATGATTAGGATTAGGCATATGCTTTGATTAGACAATGAATTAAAGATACACTCACCAAGAACAGCAACACACCACAACATGTGCTGTTGCCACTTGCAGACTGTGAAGTCATCACCAGTGTTTATGCCCACCACCCCCACAAAGTCTAACGTTGGATTTATCAATCCCAGATTGCCCTTGTAATGGCAGCTAGAAAGAAAATGTTGCGTCACCTAGTGTTTGTGATGTCATTGCCACATTCAAATATGTTTAATATGATTTATGTAGCCATTTCCTGCAGTCAAATTACCTAGTGGCCTCATGGGTGGAACGTTATTCATACTTTTCATTATTTCATAATAAAGAAAAATTATAACAAAAACACGCTGAAAATCTTGTGTTTCTGGTCAAACGGTTTTGTTATATTTTAGTCTTCTGTGATGTATATAAAGTGTAATATTGGGATACAAACTCAAAATTGAATACATTTCAATTATATATCTGACATGGTACAGGGGTCTTCCTTTTGTTAAGCCCGTAACCATGTGTGTGTTTCAACGTAGATTTGTTTAAGACAAAAAAAAAACACTCTGTGTGACCCTGATTTAGCCCACTGCAGTAAAAGGTTAAAGCTTTTGAACATAAAGCTAAATGACCAAGGACACTAGTCTTAAACTACCTGGTATATGTCCCCAAGTAAGGACACATTGTTCTCATTAAATTAAGCACATGGCAGCCTCTACCTGTGCTGATTTATTTTTGTTCAATGTTAAGTTGTTTTTATTCATTTCAACAACAAATATGTTGCAAACTCTGAATGTTTGTTGTTTGTAGCGTCTGTGGCATCGGGGCGGTGATAGATAAAACCATTGGGCATTAAGAGAACAGTTAATCCGCAAGCCAGGCACTTCCACCCATAATGATCTCTGTAACCTTTCTAACGCAATTTCACAAAAGACCGCTCTGTTTGTTCTGCTAGCAGAAACAAATCTAATTACAAACCCGCCCAAATGACTTGACCTTTCGCTGTGAGTAATTACAGCTTTTTCCGGAGCACCGTGCCATTTTCACTCATCTCCACTCATACAGTACGCTGTGCACCCTCTGGTCACTTTCTCCACCTCCATCTCAATTCCGTTCCCGGTAAATGTGTCTTTCAGAGTATTACAAGTGATGGCCTATAACCTGTAGCTCTAAGCACAGGATGTATCCGAAAAGTCACCAAATGTTCTTAGACCTGCATGTTCTGCTGTCTACAAAATTATGGAGTAGTTGGGACTGGATTGAAATCCTAGAAGTTTTGAAAAATAATGTATCCCTTGAGAGGGGCCACATTTAAATTCCGGAGTTTAAAGTTTGACAGTGTCTGTTAACCAAGGAAGCAATGAGGATGCCTCTCCAATTCTCACAAACATTCTCACAAACAACAGTGTAGCTAGTATGCTCTTCATATGACAGACCGATGTACCTCAACCAGGGGATCATTTTCATAATCAGTTTTACCATCGCTAAAACCTATCAACATGTAGATTAGTGAATGTTCACAGCACCTGTCTCTATGACCTATCAACATGTAGATTAGTGAAAGTTCACAGCACCTGTCTCTATGACCTATCAACATGTAGATTAGGGAATGTTCACAGCACCTGTCTCTATGACCTATCAACATGTAGATTAGTGAAAGTTCACAGCACCTGTCCCTAAAACCTATCAACATGTAGATTAGTGAATGTTCACAGCACCTGTCTCTAAGACATATCAACATGTAGATTAGTGAATGTTCACAGCACCTGTCTCTATGACCTATCAACATGTAGATTAGTGAATGTTCACAGCACCTGTCTCTAAGACATATCAGAGTGTAGATTAGTGAATGTTCACAGCACCTGTCTCTATGACCTATCAACATGTAGATTAGTGAATGTTCACAGCACCTGTCTCTAAGACATATCAGCGTGTAGATTAGTGAATGTTCACAGCACCTGTCTCTATGACCTATCAACATGTAGATTCGTGAATGTTCACAGCACCTGTCTCTATGACCTATCAACATGTAGATTAGTGAATGTTCACAGCACCTGTCTCTAAGACATATCAGCGTGTAGATTAGTGAATGTTCACAGCACCTGTCTCTATGACCTATCAACATGTAGATTAGTGAATGTTCACAGCACCTGTCTCTATGACCTATCAACATGTAGATTAGTGAATGTTCACAGCACCTGTCTCTATGACCTATCAACATGTAGATTAGTGAATGTTCACAGCACCTGTCTCTATGACCTATCAACATGTAGATTAGTGAATGTTCACAGCACCTGTCTCTATGACCTATCAACATGTAGATTAGTGAATGTTCACAGCACCTGTCTCTATGACCTATCAACATGTAGATTAGTGAATGTTCACAGCACCTGTCTCTAAGACATATCAGTGTGTAGATTAGTGAATGTTCACAGCACCTGTCTCTATGACCTATCAACATGTAAATTCGTGAATGTTCCCAGCACCTGTCTCTATGACCTATCAACATGTAGATTAGTGAATGTTCACAGCACCTGTCTCTAAGACATATCAGCGTGTAGATTAGTGAATGTTCACAGCACCTGTCTCTAAGATATATCAGCGTGTAGATTAGCGAATGTTCACAGCACCTGTCTCTATGACCTATCAACATGTAGATTCGTGAATGTTCACAGCACCTGTCTCTATGACCTATCAACATGTAGATTAGTGAATGTTCACAGCACCTGTCTCTAAGACATATCAGCGTGTAGATTAGTGAATGTTCACAGCACCTGTCTCTAAGACATATCAGCGTGTAGATTAGTGAATGTTCACAGCACCTGTCTCTATGACCTATCAACATGTAGATTTGTGAATGTTCACAGCACCTGTCTCTATGACCTATCAACATGTAGATTAGTGAATGTTCACAGCACCTGTCTCTAAGACATATCAGCGTGTAGATTAGTGAATGTTCACAGCACCTGTCTCTATGACCTATCAACATGTAGATTAGTGAATGTTCACAGCACCTGTCTCTATGACCTATCAACATGTAGATTAGTGAATGTTCACAGCACCTGTCTCTATGACCTATCAACATGTAGATTCGTGAATGTTCACAGCACCTGTCTCTAAGACATATCAGCGTGTAGATTAGTGAATGTTCACAGCACCTGTCTCTATGACCTATCAACATGTAGATTTGTGAATGTTCACAGCACCTGTCTCTAAGACATATCAGCGTGTAGATTAGTGAATGTTCACAGCACCTGTCTCTAAGACATATCAGCGTGTAGATTCGTGAATGTTCACAGCACCTGTCTCTATGACCTATCAACATGTAGATTCGTGAATGTTCACAGCACCTGTCTCTATGACCTATCAAAATGTAGATTTGTGAATGTTCACAGCACCTACTCATCCTGTATTTACAAGGTGTATTTACATCGCTTGTGTCCTTCCCCAGAGGTATATTCTGACATACATAGCTATGCATAAACCACTGTCTTCTCACCGGGCTATGACTGGCCATCTTCATAGTCTATAACAGTGTCTCACACAGAGGAAATTAACCCCACAGTTTGTGGGAGCAGAGTGGAAAGGTCACAGTGTGTGTGTTACATAAATATCACTGTATCATAGCCGTTGGAAAGTCTAGGCGCTCCAGCCTCATGTAGAGCCCAAATCATAAGCTAACACATTTGCCACTGCTGCAGGCACTCTCCACTACATGACTCATGCTGGGTAAACATGCAAGGTGCCAAAGGTTGGCTGGGCTGGGAGGGGGGAAATATGTATTATTATTATCACATATATATGTAGGCATCCATTAGGCAGAGAAATGTACAACAAAATGTGGATTTCTCCATTAGTATGGATCATAAACTCCTTGAGGATATCCAGGGCAAGATCATCTATGATAATGGTGCTCTGCAACAACCTCCAATGGTATGAGACAAATTGAACTTTGCTAAGTGTACATTTGTTTGTGCCCTGATTCACAAAGTAACGCTTTCATTAATTATCACCCGTGGTGCAAAAGTCACTAAAAGCTTTATAGAAATACTTATTGCCACAATGATAATAACCATGTTATCAATGGCCTACAAAAGACTCTTGACATTGACCATCAACAATGTGACTGTTTGCCTCTGCCCTAAACAATTACAAACAGTCGCAGACTGCCAGGGCATAATGTTGACCTCAGAAGAAAACGAGTTCACTGTTATTTGAAAATATCATAATAATTTTCCCTATCAATACAATGACTCAATACATAATAACAAAATTGACATTATTCACCAATGCCGATACAGTCTCCATTCCATAAATTCTTCATATACCTGATAAGAGTTTAGTTTAGGTAAATTCCACGATAACAGAGTGATGCTGAGACTCAATTTTTCTCTTTAAAATGTATGCCATATACCTATAAGCAGAAGTGTACATTTAACAATTTACACTAAAACACATTTACTTGCGGAGCAGTGCAATTTCAAAGTTTTGTAACAACATCTCCCTCAGTTTAAGTGATCACATTTTCCAAAAACTCTTTTAAATATCTACTCCTAATTAAAATTCAAAGATGTCTGTAGAAAGAATGGGGTGTCAGCTATGACATGATAGTTTGTGTTTGAAAAAATCTATTTAGGTTATTGAACAACAGTAGGTGAAGTGAAAATACACCCGGTAACAGTCCTTGATCTGTACTACACAGATTCTCATTGTCATTCTCTTCATTGTGATGTGTCCTAAACAGGTACACAAAGGTAGAAAAATGCAATATCCTCCTTTGAATGTTTTGGGTATTATTCACACACTGGCTATTATTATAATATGCTCCGCCCCCAAACAAGAACAATTTTGGTTGGTCCAGACCGGACCGAACCTGTACCCATCAAAGATGTCTGTGTTTCACAAGTTTGGACATCACAGTACAGCACAGTAGAGCACAGTATAATACAGTACAGTACAGTACAGTACAGTACAGCACAGTAGAGCACAGTATAATACAGTACAGTACAGTACAGCACAGTAGAATACAGTACAGTACAGTACAGTACAGTACAGTACAGTACAGTACAGTACAGTACAGTACAGCACAGTAGAGCACAGTATAATACAGTACAGTACAGTACAGCACAGTAGAGCACAGTATAATACAGTACAGTACAGTACAGTACAGCACAGTAGAGCACAGTAGAATACAGTACAGTATAGTACAGCACAGTAGAGCACAGTATAATACAGTACAGTACAGTACAGTAGAGCACAGTATAATACAGTACAGTTCAGTACAGTACAGTAGAGCACAGTATAATACAGTACAGTACAGCACAGTATAATACAGTACAGTACAGTACAGTACAGTAGAGTTCAGTACAGCACAGTACAGTACAGTACAATACAATACAGTACTGTAGAGCACAGTATAATACAGTACAGTACAGTAGAGCACAGTATAATACAGTACAGTACAGTAGAGTTCAGTACAGTACAGTACAGTATAATACAGTACAGTAGAGTTCAGTACAGTACAGTACAGTATAATACAGTACAGCACAGTACAGTACAGTAGAGTTCAGTACAGTACAGTACAGGACAGTATAATACAGTACAGCACAGTACAGTACAGTAGAGTTCAGTACAGTACAGTACTGCACAGTACAGTAGAGCACAGTATAATACAGTGCCGTACAGTACATCACAGTACAGTACAGTAGAGTTCAGTACAGTATAATACAGTACAGTACAGTACAGCACAGTATAATACAGTGCAGTACAATACATCACAGTACAGTACAGTAGAGTTCAGTACAGTACAGTACAGCACAGCACAGTATAATACAGTAACGTACAGTACAGTACAGTAGAGCACAGTATAATACAGTACAGCACAGTACAGTATAGTAGAGTTCAGTACAGTACAGTACAGCACAGTATAATACAGTACAGCACAGCACAGTATAATACAGTACAGTACAGCACAGTAGAGCACAGTATAATACAGTACAGTACAGTAGAGCACAGTATAATACAGTACAGTACAGTAGAGCACAGTATAATACAGTACAGTACAGTACAGTACAGCACAGTAGAGCACAGTACAATACAGTACAGTACAGTACAGTACAGTACAGTAGAGCACAGTATAATACAGTACAGTACAGTAGAGCACAGTATAATACAGTACAGTACAGCACAGTATAATACAGTACAGCACAGTACAGTACAGTAGAGTTCAGTACAGCACAGTACAGTACAGTACAATACAGTACTGTAGAGCACAGTATAATACAGTACAGTACAGTACAGTACAGTAGAGCACAGTATAATACAGTACAGTACAGTAGAGTTCAGTACAGTACAGTACAGTACAGTATAATACAGTACAGCACAGTACAGTACAGTAGAGTTCAGTACAGTACAGTACAGCACAGTACAGTACAGTAGAGTTCAGTACAGTACAGTACAGCACAGTACAGTACAGCACAGTATAATACAGTGCAGTACAGTACATCACAGTACAGTACAGTAGAGTTCAGTACAGTACAGTACAGTACAGCACAGCACAGTATAATACAGTAACGTACAGTACAGTACAGTAGAGCACAGTATAATACAGTACAGCACAGTACAGTACAGTAGAGTTCAGTACAGTACAGTACAGCACAGTATAATACAGTACAGCACAGCACAGTATAATACAGTACAGTACAGTACAGTACAGCACAGTGTAATACAGTACAGCACAGTACAGTACAGTAGAGTTCAGTACAGTACAGTATAGCACAGCACAGTAGAGCACAGTATAATACAGTGCAGCACAGTACAGTACAGTAGAGTTCAGTACAGTACAGTAGAGCACAGTACAGCACAGTATAGTGCCTGGCCGTGCAGTCATGGGTGAACAGGAAGTACAGGAGGGGGCTGAACACGCACCCCTGAGGGGCCCCTGTGTTGAAGATCAGCGTGGCGGATGTGTTGTTACCTACTCTCACCACTTGGGGGGCGGCCCGTCAGGAAGTTCAGGATCCAGTTAAAGAGGGAGGTGTTTAGTCCCAGGGTCCTTAGCTTATTGATGAGCTTTGAGGGTACTAGGGTGTTGAACGCTGAACTGTAGTCAATGAATAGCATTCTCACATAGGTGTTCCTTTTGTCCAGGTGGGAAAGGGCAGTGTGGAGTGCAATAGAGACTGCATCATCTGTGGATCTGTTATGGCGGTATGCAAATTGAGTGGGTATAGCGTTTCTGGGATGATGGTGTTGATGTGAGCCATGACCAGACTTTCAAGGCACTTCATGGCTACAGACATGAGTGCTACGGGTCGGTAGTCATTGAGTCAGGTTACCTTAGTGTTCTTGGGCACAGGCACTATTGTGGTCTGCTTAAAACATGTTGGTATTACAGACTCGGACAGGAAGAGGTTGAAAATGTCAGTGAAGACACTTGCTAGTTGGTCAGCGCATGCTCGTAGTACACGTCCTCGTAATCCGTCTGGCCCTGCGGCCTTGTGAATGTTGACCTGTCTAAAGGTCTTACTCACATCGGCTGCTGCGAGGTGATCACACAGTCTTCCGGTACAGCTATTGCTCTCATGCATGTTTCAGTGTTATTAGCCTCGAAGCAAGCATAGAAGTAGTTTAGCTTGTCCGGTAGGCTTATGTCACTGGGCAGCTCTTGGCGGTGCTTCCCTTTGTAGTATGTAATGGTTTGCAGGCCCTGCCACATCCGACGAGTGTCAGAGCCGGTGTAGTACGACTCAATGTTAGTCCTGTATTGACACTTGGCATGTTTGATGGTTCATCGGAGGGCATAGCGGGATTTCTTATAAGCTTCTGGGATAAAGTCCCGCTCCTTGAAAGCGGTAGCTCTAGCCTTTAGCTTAGTGTGGATGCTGACTGTTGTCATGACGTTGGCCTGTGGGTAAGGTTTATGACCCCCCCCCCCATAAATACCTTTCTCCCCTCTCTCTCGTGACTCTATTGAAGGACTCTTGAATAGCCTTTGTTAAACATAGAGAGTCTGGGAACATCAAACAAGTGCGGGGAAAGGAACCATATTTCGGTAATAGAATCAGTTGAAAATATGCATTGGTACTTAATGAATATGACTGATGACAGGACGACATAAACTGTATCTGGCATTATTTGTGAAAAGATTAAATGCAATGAGAGATTTGGGTTTTCATAAAGTTAGAGCTCTGCTCAATCAGTGGCCCGCCCCTGTGAAGAGACATGGGTTATAAACTATGAAACACACCCGTCTCTCCCTCCACTATATAAGCCCTTGACGAAAATGTAACTATCTGTTCCGAGGACGATAGGACGACGGTCCATACGTTGAAAAGGACTAACATGTCAAATACAGAACTAAGCCAACCTCAGCATAAGCTTTGGTTGTGAATGGTATAAACTTTGAACTCTTATTCACTAAAGAAGTGAGACATCCTAGCTTTTGAGTTAGCAACAGCAGCAGTAAATGTGGGCTAGGAAAATACGGATGGCGTATTCGGTTTAACACACAACGACGATACTACAACGTATCCAATTTACCACCAGTGTCATTCTTCCGAGGACAGGAAGATCTCTGTTGGCCAACACAGCCAGCATCCACGAGCAACCTACCGAAGCGCAGCTCAGAGTAAATATTTATTGCATTTTCCATTTCCAAACGGGTGGTAATTCAGAATGCATAAGATATATTTACGATAGCAGAGCTTCTCCCTTTGTTCCTCAGTCTTCCCGCTCTTTCACTAAAACCCAACCCCATTTTATTTGTGTAACCAGCTGTCATATCTGTTCCGACCACCAAGGATGTTTTCTGTATGTCATAATTTGCATTCTGTGTATATGTAATTCTGTGTGATTAGTTAGGTATTTAGTAAATAAATAATTAAACCTAATTTTGTATTGCTGATTCAACTTGTTAGCCAGGGTTCGTGAAGATAACCAAGAATGTACAACTTTCAGATGAGACTGAAAGGTGACGATTAACATTGACTGCTATTGATGTACAATATTACTAGGTCTTTCAGAGTTTATTCGGAAGATAACAGCTCTATAAACACTCTTTCGTGGTTCTCCGACTTTCTAGTTAATTACATTTACATGATTAGCGGAATCAGGTAATATTAATTAAAGAGAAAGGATTTTATAGAATAGCATGTCATATCACTTAATCCGGCATAGCCAAAGACACAACACTGTAATCCATGGCTTCTGGTTGGGGTATGTACGTACGGTCACTGTGGGGACGACATCATCGGTGCACTTATTGATGAAGCCAATGACAGATGTGGTGTACTCTTCAATGTCATTGGAGGAATCCCAGAACATATTCCAGCCTGTGCTAGCAAAACAGTCCTGTAGCTAGTTGTTCCCTTCCTGTGCTAATTGTTTCCCTTGCTGTGCTAGTTGTTTGCCTTCCTGTGCTAGTTGTTTCCCTTCCTGTGCTAGTTGTTTCCCTTCCTGTGCTAATTGTTTCCCTTTCTCTGCTAGTTGTTTCCCTTGCTCCATTTTGTGGAGTGATTGATATGGCTGCTTCGTGAGGGCAAAGTGTTGTTGGGAACAGAAGGTTGATGGTTCATGCACAGTTAGCAACAGGGACAGATACTAATGTGCTATATGAATACTTATTTCCCATTATTTTTTACATTGATTTATCCAGCATATATTGGTGTGATATTGCCTATGATAGCAGCACTAATGTAGCCATATACTTATTGCATAATTACACAAAATGATTGCATGGCACTTGTGTGCTTAAGTGCATTGAGACAAAATGGTGGTATAGGGAACCTTGCTTGGTGTTGAATGTTGAATCTGAGTGGCTTTTATTTCCTTCACTACAAAGTGTGGGCAGATGTTATTGGGTACCATTAGGGAACCACATCCACTCTCAATGGCTCTGTTTGGGAGGAGTTGTTTGGGTAGAATCAGGTTTCTTGTTGCTGTAATGTTTTTATCTTAGTTTGTAGATATAATTGAAACATGGCTTCTGAACTCATTATGAGCTGTAATAACGTGTGATGACAATAACGCAGCTCTTTGATCTATTGGAAGCCTTTTAATGTGGAGCGGGAGTACAAGGGGTTGGCTGGCGTTTATTGAGTTTAGATAATAGATTAACTGAACTGGAGTCGGGGTCAGGGTGTGAGTTAGGGTTATGTCCTGGTCATAAGACATTACATCATGTACAGTACCAGTCAAAAGTCTGGACACACTTACTCATTCAAGGGTTTTTCTTTATTTTTACTATTTTCTACATTGTAGCATAATAGTGAAGACATCAAAACTATGAAATAAGACATATGGAATCATGTAGTAACCAAAAATGTGTTAAACAAATCAAAATATAATTTATATTTGAGATTCTTCAAAGTAGCCACCCTTTGCCTTGATGACTTGCACACATTTGGCATTCTCTCAACCAGCTTCATGAGGTAGTCACCTGGAATGCATTTCAATTAACAGTAATACCCTAACAGGGGATCTGTTAACAGTAATACAGTAACAGGAGCTCTGTTAACAGTAATACACTACAGTAACAGCAGATCTCTTAACGGTAATACAGTAACAGGGGATATGTTAACAGTAATTCAGCAACAAGGAATATGTTAACAGTAACACAGTAACAGGGATCTGTTAACAGGTGTGCCTTGTTAAAAGTTATTTTGTGGAACTTCTATCCTTCATAATGTGTTTGAGACAATCAGTTGTGTTGTGACAAGGTAGGGGTGGTATACAGAAGATAACCCTATTTGGTAAAAGACCAAGTCCATATTATGGCAAGAACAGTTCAAATAAGCAAAGGGAAACAATAGTCCATCGTTAATTTAAGGCATAAAGGTCAGTCAATGTGGAACATTTAAAGAATTTTAAAAGTTTCTTTAAGTGCAGTCGCAAAAACCATCAAGCACTATGATGAAACTGGCTCTCATGACAATGGCCACAGGAAAGGAAGATGCAGAGTTATCTGTGCTGCAGATTATATGTTTATTAGGGTTAACTACACCTCAGATTGAAGCCCAATTAATTTCTTCACAGAGACACGTCTCAACTTCAACTGTTCAGAGGAGACTGCATTAATCAGGCCTTCATGTTTGAAATGTTGCAAAGAAACCATTACTAAAGGACACCAATAAGAAGAAGAGACTTGCTTGGGCCAATAAACACGAGCAATGGACATTAGACTGGTGGAAATCTGTCCTGGTGAGTCTGTTGATTCCAAATTTGAGATTTTTGGTTCCAACCACTGTGAATTTCTGAGACGCAGAGTAGGTGAACGGGATAATCTCCACATGTGTGCTTCTCACCGTGAAGCATGGAGGAGGAGGTGTGATGGTGTGGGGGTGCTTTGCTGGTAACACTGTCATTGATTTTTTTAGAATTCAAGGCACACTTAACCAGCATGGCTACCACAGCATTTCGCAGTGATTCGCCATCCTATCTGCTTTGCATGTAGTGGGGCTATCATTTATTTTTCAACATGACTATGTGTCCCAAAAACACACCTCCAGGCTGTGTAAGGGCAATTTGACCAAGAAGGAGAGTGATAGAGTGCTGAATTAGATGACCTGGCCTCCACAATCACCTGTCCTCAACCCATTTGAGATGATTTGGGATGAGTTGGACCATAGAGTGAAGAAAAAGCAGCCAACAAGTGCTCAGCATATGTGGGAACTCCTTCTAGACTGTTGGAAAATCATTCCTCATGAAGCTGGTTGAAAGAATACCAAGAGTGTGCAAAGCTGTGTCATCAAGGCAAAGGGTGGTTATTTTGAAGTATCTCAAATGTTAAATATATTTTGATGTCTTTAACACTTTTTTGGTTACTACATGATTCCATATGTCTTATTTCATAGTTTTGATGTCTTCACTATTATTCTACAATGTAGAAAAAGTAAAAAATAAAGAAAAGTCCTTGAATGAGTAGGTGTGTCCAAACTTTTAACTGGTACTGTATTTGTCAGCAGTTTTAATTGCTGAACAAACGCAATTACATATTTGCGATTTTGTTAAACTGATTGAGACCTTGTGTTGTCTAATGTTTTTTCCATGTTATCTTTTGATGTATGTTGAATTATTATCAGGTGATATCCATTTTAAACACCACAACGACTTGGCAAGGCCTTGCACATCACAACAGCACCAATTGGGGGAAAATAGCCTGACACCGTATGTCATGCCCTCTTAGATAAAAGAAGTCTGTAGCCCCAAAAGTGGAGGGCTTAGAAGGACTCAGAGTAACATCCCTCGCTGCCGTTACATCTTCTCCCTTCTAGCAATATCAGCGAGGGTCCTCATTGGGCGTGTAGCCATCAACAAACAGTCCAGTGTTGTCGATTTCCGCAAAGCAAATTCCACCATGCTGAAAACCCTTCATGCACAATTGCGGGTCTGTGAGAGTGGCAGCTATGTCCTCATAGCCTGTGGCAATCGGCTGGAGAGGACAATGACACAGAACTGACCCGAATTGGCTCAAAGAAACAGCAGATGTCAAACTGAACTAGTGCTTGACCGATTGTCGCAACGGTTGTTTTTCAGTCCCTCAAACTTTGGCAGACACGAGGTCTCGACTGGTCTTCTGAATGGCTGATATATATAAAGATTTCTCCCCACAATTGTTTCTGGGATCATGGCCAAGTTCAAGTAACGGTTCTCACAGTGTATCTATTGTAGACAAGGGTATTTTTGTTCTGAACAGGAGGTCTATTTAGAAATAGGGAGATATGATAAGTATGTCCATCATCGCTTAAGCATGAGAGCAGAGTCAGTACACTACAGCGCAGAGTACAAGTCAGTTTTATTGCTGAGGCCTATCACCATACTTCCTCACCAGCACATAATTAAGCTTTTCAATGGAAGCCTTTCTTTTTTACGAAAACAACAAATTGGCGTAATCTCACTCTACCACATTCATGCCGCAAAACTTGTTCCATTAACACAAAAGTTAACCACCACATCACAAGCATAGACCACATTATTTCATGCCCCAACATGCTAATCTTGAACCCACTTTAAACAAACTACAACTAATAAAGGCTTTATAGCTTTATAGAGCATGGATAAACCCTCTATAAGGCATATGTAAATGTCATGCTAGAATAACCATGGCAAAATGGTTTTGCCACATGTGTAATTACCTTGTATGTACTATAATGCCTGCGTATACATGATTTGTGAAAAACGTATGTAGTGCTTATGAAAACTTTACGAATTGCATTATGAAGCCTTTTTTGTGTGATATTAATCTCAATATGAGCTTTACACCACCACACAAAGAAACCGCTACCTCTTCATCATCACTGTCTTCCTCTTCAGTGTGTTTACTTCCTTGTTCATCATGTTCCCTCTCTCTCAGGCCAAGCTCCTCTTCCCTCTAATGCAAATGGAATGAAATATTAATGATGAAACTTAATTGCTTTCTTTTGTTGAGATGTCGCACTAACCTCAACGCCGGCCAGTAATTGACACCTGTGGGATCTGGGAGATCAGAAATACTCCTTGTTACGTCACTTATATTTTAAATTCTTTAACCCTCGGTACACAGTGTGTGTGCGTGTGTGTGTATTAAGGTAAATTTGAACTCAAAAGCTGAGTCATGTTGACGTTGTTTACAATTCCCATAAACATAAAACTCGAAACATTCCAAATGAATGAAAATGCACACAATGTACACACAAACACATAATTGTATTGTTTTTTATGTGTTATACAGTGCCTTCTGAAAGTATTCATACCCTTGACTTCGTCCACATGTTGCTGTGTTACAGCCTGAATTCAAAATGGATTCTATTGATTTTTTTATCTTCCCAATCTACACCCAATACCCCATGCTGACAAAGTGAAAACATGTTTTTAGAAATGTTTGCACATTTATTAAGACTGAAATACAGAAATATTTAATTTACATTAATATTTGCAGCCTTGAGTCAATACTTTGTAGAAACACATTTGGCAGTGATTACAGCTGAGACTTTCTGGGTAAGTCTCTAAAGGCTTTCCACACCTGGATTGTGTAACATTTGCCCATTATTCTTTTAGAAATTCTTCAAGCTCAACCTCATGATTTTAATTGTTTTTATGTTTTGTTGTTTCTTGGTTTTATATCTTGTTTTTTCATGAAAATGTAATTTTTTTCTTACAATATTATTTCTTCCCCTATGTCCTTGGTTTGGTTGTTGATTGTTACTAGACAACTGTTTTCAGGTCTTGCCATGGATTTTTAAGTAGATTTAAGTGAAAACTGTAATTTGGCCACTCAGGAACATTCATTGTCTTCTTGGTAAGAACCTCCAGTGCAGACTTGGCCTTGTGTTTTAGGTTCTTGTCCTGCTGAAAGGTGAATTCATCTCCCAGTGTCTGGTGGAAAGCAGACTGAAGCAGGTTTTCCTTTGCCTGTGCTTAGCGCCATTCCGTTTACTTTTTCTCTTGAAAACTCCCCAGTCCTTAATGATTATAAGCATACCCATAACATAATGTAGCCACCACTATGCTTGAAAATATGGAGAGTGGTACACGGTAATGTGTTGTTTTGGATTTGCCCCAAACATAACACTTTGTGTACAGGACAAAAAGCTATTTGATTTGCCAATTTGTTTTGCAGTATTACTTTAGTGCTACTTTAGTGCTTCAAACCGGATGTATTTTGGGGAATATATTTTATTCTGACAGACTTCCTTCTTCCCTCTGTCATTTAGGTTAGTATTGTGGAGTAGCTACAATGTTGTTGATCCATCCACAGATCCATAGCTCAGTTTTCTCCTATCACAGCTATTAAACTCTGTAAATGTTTTATAGTCACCATTGGCCTCGTCGTGAAATCCCTTTTCTTCCTCCTCGGCATCTGAGTTAGGAAAGACATCTGTATCTTTGTAGTGACTGGGTGTATTGATACACCATCCAAAGTGTAATTAATAACTGCACCATGCTCAAAAGGATATTAATCGTCTGTTGTTGTTTTTTTTTACCCATCTACCAAATAGGTGCCCTTCTTTTCAAGGCATTAGAAAACATCCCTGTTTTTTTGTGGTCGAATCTCTGTTTGAAATTCAGTGCTCGACTGAGGGACCTTACAGGAAATTGTATGTGTGGGGTACAGAGATGAGGTAGTCATTCAGAAATCATGTTAAACACTATTATTGCACTAATAGTGAGTTCATACAACTTATTACGTGAATTGTTAAACATATGTTTACTCCTGAACATATTTAGGCTTGCCATAACAGTGGTTGAATAATTATTCACTCGAATAATGAATTTGTTTTTTAAAAACCACTTTCACATTATTTGGTATTGTGTTTAGGCCAGTGACAAAAAAAATCTCATTTTAATCCATTTGAATTCAGGCTGTAAAGCAACAAAACTTGGAAAAAGTGAAGGGAATAAGGAAGGGAAAAAATGAAGTGCCCTGTATATTTTACTTAGGGACCCAAGACATGACATCATGATTTTCTGGCTGGTCAACCAATAATACTTGACCTTTTTGTCAGCATCAGTCTGATGACATCATTTCTAAGCGCCAATGCAAGGATGATTGACCTAAGTCTGACATGGAGGCAGAGAGTAGACTGTTAATCAAAGTTCTGTGCCTTTGGAAAGTTAAGATGTACGAGAGTGTGGCTCAAGGAGAAAACGGGTCTGGAAGGATACACTTAAAGTGAGGCAACCCAAGTAGCTATTAGTATGAAGCTGATACATGTTAGTGATTCTAGTGCCATACAGTCATACACAAGTGTGAATATGAAGGAAACCCATCTTTGGATTCATCCAAAGTGATTGCAGTCTAACCAAGGTTATTTTATTGTTTATTACTTTTTTCCATCTCACTCTGCTGTCAGACAGTTTCCTTCCATTACATTGTTCGTAGAGGCTCTGAATAATTTATTCTATCTGGGTTATTTCTGCATTTGCTTATTTATGAAGGTAGTGTATGTGTAGAGTAACAGCAAGATTGGATGCTTGCGAGGTAAATGACACCATCCAACGAGGACATGGCAGCGCAGGCGTTTTAGATTGTAATAGTGTAATGGAATTGGATTCTGTATGAGTCGTCATTTCCTTCGCTTACAAAGAGGCCGTGACCAATCAGTCTTGCATGGAAGGCCGGGCAAACAGGGGGATGATTGTTCCCCCTGTCCCCCTCGACTCTCACTTCAATTGTTCCTATCTCTCCACTTCACTCGTTCGCAGAACTCCTAGAAGCCACGGACAGAGCCCGCAGGGGAAAGCTTTCCTCACCAACCCGGCTGATCTCATTTCAGATCATCTGGGTGTGCCTGGGATCTGGATATCCATGGGATCTGTGTGTTCCTGGGATCTGTGTGTTCCTGGGATCTGTGTGTTTTTGGGATATATATGTTCAAGGGATCTATGTTGTCCTGTGATCTGTGTGTTCTTTGGATCAGTGTGTTCTTTGGATCTGTGTGTTCCTGGGATCTGTGTGTTCCTGGGATCTGTGTGTTCATGCTCAAATCCCTCTAAATCCAAGAGTAGATACAGTCAGTATGGGCCAATATGAGGGGAGAAGAGGAGGAGTGGTGGGTTCGTCAGGCTTTCACACTTCTTATCGCAAGTCGGCCCAAGGCAGCCTAATCTCTTGTGTGAATGCTTCTGAAACAAGGAAGCAGCCCACGGCCGACCTAAATCTTTGATGCCCCCCGAGGCATTAAAAGCACAGCCAATAATGTGGAGATATAGGACTGCCACTGAAAAATATTTACCAAATAAGCATTTAGGCTACTCGTCCATATTTATGAACGTGTTCATATCACAGTTAAATGATTTATTTGTTTGTATTTTAGAATGGGAGAGATAATCCAGATGAAATACTGTAGCTGCTGGCGACTTGAATGGTCGTGTTGGTTTAAATTCTCCCAGAATAAAATTGGATGGTGTTTTGGTTTTATGCAGTCCTCATGAAACAAGGCTCTTTGACTCGACTGCGAGAAAGAGAGAGAGAGAGAGCGGAAAGAGAGAAATAATGTTACCAGTCTATGTCATCCCTGCATATACAGTATTCAATGTATCCAAAATATACTATAATGCTCTCAGAAGACTCTGGTCTATTGAAGAGAGAGGGGCTAAACAGCAGATACCACCACTAAGAGTTCATTGGCACTTGTGCAGTCACCTGCCATAGGAGGTTTCATTGACTTGACACATTGGCAGTCAGTCAAAGGGATTACTGTTGTGATCCTACCCAGACTGTCCCTGGGGGCTGGGGGAGGTAACACTGACCTGCCGCATTCCTGCCAAAAGGAGACACCGTCAGGTTAATAATTATTCGCACCCTTGACAAAGATGATCAATAAAGACTGTATAAAATAAATAATACAAATAATGATCTATATTGTGTACAAAAAGAGGAACATTTTTATTGTTTTATACTAATACAATTGCTAAGAGAAAGAGAGTAACAAGTAATCATAGTTTTTCTCAAAAAGATAGGGGTCAAAATGATTAGCACCCGTTTTCAATACATTTCAATCAAATCAAATTGTATTTGTCACATGCGCCGAAAACAACAGGTGTAGACTACAGTGAAATGCTTAATTACAAGCCCTTAACCAACAATCAGTTTTACGATAAAAATAAGTGTGTGGAAGGTATTTATTAAATTAACTGAAGTAAACAATAAATAAATAAAATGAAAAAATTAAGAAAATAGAAAAATAACAATTAGTTAAAGAGCAACAACAAAATAACAGTAACGAGGCTTTATACAGGGGGTACCTGTAGATGTACATGTAGGTAGAGGTAAAGTGATAGATAATAAACAGAGAGTTGCAGCAGCATAAAAATGGGGGGTCAATGCAGATAGTCTGGTTAGCCATTTGGTTAGCTGTCCAGTAGTCTTATGGATTGGGGGATAGAAGCTGTGTAGAAGCCTTTTGGACATTTGGACCAATCCCTCGCCTTGACAATCTCTCACCTCCCCTTCACCTGTTTTATAAGATTGGAGACCACATTGGGAGGGATCTTAGACCATTACTGAATGCAGAATCTTTCCAGATCCTTGAAATCCTTGATATCATTTGTCTGCGCATATGGACTGCCCTCTTCAATTCAAACCACAGGTTTTCACCGGGGTTCAAGTTCGGAGACTAAGATGGCCATTGCAAAATGTTGATTTTGTGGTCAGTTTCTATTTCCATTTCTATGTGGATTTTGATGTGTGCTTGTCTTGATGGAAGATCCATAACATTTCTAAAAAAGAATGCTGTTGACCTTAACAAGGGCCCCAGGAAGCAAAATAGCTCCATGAAATCAAAGAGACACCAACATATTTTACCATAGGTATGAAGTAATTTGACATAGCGCTTGTTAAACAGAATCTCTTTCTCTGATCAATTGTAATAGTATAAAGTAATATCATTTCCCAATTTTTTGAGCATACAACATAGCTCAATATTTGTATGATTAATTTGATACAGTCCTTTTTGCTCATCTAATGGACCTGACTATATGCTTACCCCCCACCCAAATAGTTCCTCTATCTATATGTCCTATCTCGCTCTCCCCCTCTCTCCCTTCCTTTTTCTCCCCCCTCTCTTTCTCCCTTCCTCTCTCTCCCCCTCTCACCCTTCCTCTCTCTCCCCCTTCACCCTATCTCCCTCACTCTCTCTCCCCCTCTCCCCCTTCTTCTCTCTCTCCCTTCCTCTTTCTCCCCTCTCTACCTTCCTCTCTCTCCCCCTCTCTCCCTTCCTCTCTCTCCCCCTATCTCCCTTCCTCTCTCTCCGCCTCTCTCCCTTCCGCTCTCTCCCCCTCTCTCCCTTCCTCTCTCCCCCCTTCTCCACCTTCTTCTCTCTCTCTTCCTCTCTCTCCCCCTCTCTCCCTTCCTTTCTCTACCCCTCTCCCTTCCTCTCTCTCCCCCCTGTCTCCCTTCTCTCCCTTCCTCTCTCTCTCCCTTCCTCTCCCCTCTCTCCCTTCCTCTCTGTCTCCCCCCTCTCACCATATCCACCTCTCATGCATTCAGGCTGACTCAACATTCCATCTGCCTGACTTACCACCGTAGGTTTGTCCACATGCTCAAACCCATGATCAATATCAATCATCCATCATCAGTGTGAAGCATGACTCAAGGCCACCATGGTCTGTGAATACGGATCTGAAAATAACATCTTCAACCCGTAGTTTAGACTTCTCAAGGTTTAATCGTCTTTTTTTCTGGATTGTATATTTCTGTTACTTTGGTGGGTGGGAGATAAGTGCTGTATGTCCATGTAGTGGGTGGGTCTCACATCAAGTACATTTTTTATTTCAACTTTATTTAACCAGGTAGGCCAGGTAGGCCAGTTGAGAACAAGTTCTCATTTACTGCGATCTGGCCAAGATAAAGCAAAGCAGTGCGACAAAAACAACACATGGAAAAACAAACCTACAGTCAATAACAAAAGAGAAAAAGTCTATATACAGTGTATGCAGATGGCGTAAGGAGGTAGGCAATAAATAGGTCATAGTAACGAAGTAATTACAATTTAGCAAATTAACATTGGAGTGATAGATGAGCAGATGATGATGTGCAAGTATCAATACTGGTGTGCAACAGAGGAAAAAGTAAATAAAACAATATGGGGATGAGGTAGGTAGTTGGATGGGCTCTGTACAGACACACAGAGAGTGAGAGAGATAGTCATTTACTGTGAACAAATTGATGGCCAAACACAAGAACATCAACTATCCAATGCTCTAAATGATGTTGACTCTGAAACACCCCACCCCTTTTCCTCCAAAAGGTCACTGAAGGCTCACAATCAGTCAGGCCTTTCAATCATCTTGCTACAATAGGACACAGTGAGTTTATGTTCCATCAGCGTTAGGGCCGGCCCTAGCCTTTTGGGGGCCCTAAGTTACATTTTGGTGGGAGGCCTCCCCATCTCGCAGGCAAAACACTTTAGTGGCCCCACTTTTGATGCAATTTTATCACAAATTTGTTGCAATTCTACACATTTTGCAATGACTTATGCCATGTTAATATGATATCTGAATGAGAATGACTAACATAATCAATGGGTGACCCCTGGAGGTCAGAAAACCTGGGCACGTCACCTTCTTGCTCATTTGATAATTCAACCATGATTACTACAAGTTTAGATAGCTGGCTAGACTAACTTACCAATCTAAAACATTTTAACTGACCTGGGCTAATTGAGTGACTTTTAGGGACGACATAGCAAGAGAAAAACTTGATGCGCCACCTTATTTTTTGGGCCTGTCACGTTCGTTTGTATGGAGGAGACCAAGGCGCAGCGTGATATGAATACATCTTCTTTAATAAGACGAAGAACACTTAAACAAACTATACAAAATAACAGCACAAACGTGAAGCTATACTATAAATGTGCATACACAGGCAACCAGACATAGACAATAACCCACGAAATACCCAAAGAGGATGGCTGCCTAAATATGGTTCCCAATCAGAGACAACGATAAACAGCTGCCTCTAATTGAGAACCAATCTAGGCAACCATAGACATACATAAACACCTAAATAGTAAACGACCCCATAAACCTACAAAACCCCTAGACAGTACAAAAATACATACATCACCCATGTCACACCCTGACCTAACCAAAACAATAAAGAAAACAAAGAATACTAATACCTCTATCGGCCAGGGGCCCTAAGCGACCACTTATATCGCTTATGCCTAGAGCCATCCCTGATCAGAGTATATGTAAAGAAAAGGTATGCAGATTAAATCATGATCTGCATAATCATGACAATATACTTCAGTCCTGTGTTCATTGCAAAGACCTACAGGGAAGTTCTTTAGAAATACTGGTGGATGAAAATGGTAAAACAGTTGCATAGTATTTGCATATCTCAAGTGCAGTACAGTATATCCTGAACATATTTAGCAAAAAACAAAGCGCTTGTTTTGATAAAGACAAAGTTCCCATAGTTCGTTAGAGTACTCCATTTAGGCTCTGTTAACGTTGCTCATAAAGTGTCAATTTGAGTAACTTTACCTCCCCCCACAATAGACACAGTATGTTTTGAGCACAACTGAGGGCCTTACATTAACCGGACGAAGACAGCTGACAAGTATGGTTCAATTATCTACTTGCTAAATGTGTGCTCAATACCTCCAGAGATGTATTTACTGAATTACCGAAGGGTAAAATAAGTACATTTTTATGGTATATTTTAATTATAACTGTAAAAAAAAATCGGTTTTCTTCGGGTGAAAGAGAGTCGGACCGAAATGCAGCGTGGTTAGTTCGATACATCTTTAATGAAGACGAAACACGAACAAAACAAAAACAATAAACGTAACGTGAAAACCGAAACAGCCTAAACCGGTGCAAACTAACACAAAGACAGGAACAATCACACACGAAACACTCAAAGAATATGGCTGCCTAAATATGGTTCCCAATCAGAGACAACGAGAATCACCTACCTCTGATTGAGAACCGCCTCAGGCAACCATAGACTTTGCTAGAACACCCCACTAAGCCACAATCCCAAAACCTACGAAAAACCCCCATACATAAACACAACACAAAATAAACCCATTTCACACCCTGGCCTGACCAAATAAATATAGAAAACATAAAATACTAAGACCAGGGCGTGACACCTGAGGATACTTGAAGCAGACTTTTGGATAAAACAAAGAAATTATGCCAATGGTGTGCCAAAAGTTTTTCATAAGAAATGGTAAGAAAATAAAATGGTAAGACAATAGACTCTTGGTGTATTCATTTTTCCTTGTGTCTTTTGCATCAGGAATAATTCAAATCTATAAAGGATTTTGATCCATGCAATGTGAAGGCTTCTCTAATCAAAATCATTTCCTGTCAGGATTCAAATCTTTGAAATACAGTAAGTATTTTACAAGATCTAAGATTTCGTAAGATGTTTATATTGGCTTAGTCTACAATTGGATCATGACAACAGATTTGTTTAAGGTAATGTTACTGCACAAAAATACTTTGACACCTGGAAGTGCTGTCCAACTGTTTTAAATGGGTTTTTACCTTGGATGAGTATTTGGCCGCTAATTTCAACTGAATCTGACTTCTAGAATCTGACTTCTTTTATAGAAAGGTAGCAAAGTGCAGCTCATCAAAGTCAAACATCTGTATGGATAATGTTGTCCTGTAACCATATGTTAGTTGGTAATCACCTTTCATATGTTAGTTGGTAATCACTTTTCATATGTTAGCTATTAATCACCTTTCATATGTTAGTTATTAATCACCTTTCATATGTTAGTTATTAATCACCTTTCATATGTTAGTTATTAATCACCTTTCATATGTTAGTTATTAGTCACCTTTCATATGTTAGTTGGTAATCACACAAACTTTAAACTGTGCAAACTGTAGACGCAAATCTCAACGTTGTGATAAGGCACAACCTTTGTGGCAAATTCATTGTAGATCCATTGTTGAACGTGAGTGTAGACTAAGCCATTGTCTTCTTGACATATTGTTTAGATTGGCTGAGAGATTATGACAGTTATTAAAGCTGTGGTGTTATACGTTTATGTATATACACATCGTACCACAGTGTTTTGATGAGTGAGTCTATCACAGGGCCTTATCTACCAATCTATCTCCAGCTCAATAGAATCATCAACTATTGATTGGAGTGAGGCAGAGCCAATGTGTTTCTGTCCTGACCACTTCAGTCCACCCTGGGTTCCAACAATGAACAGTTCATTTGACACACCAGACTTGAGATGTGGGTTTTTACGCAAGGATTGAATCCTTGCCTTTGTGAGTGATAAGTAAGGTAAGGCAGAATCATTCTAGACTGAATTTGTTTCGAAAATTACAACACAGGTTCGTTGATTGAATAGATGAATTTAAAACAACCATTTTGAAAAGAGAACTTCCACTCAGATTATTTTGATAAAGGATAGGCAGAGAGGACATCTGTCTGTAGAATATGAACAATTCCCCTCCATTTTGGCTTGCCTAGTTAAATAAAGGTTCAATAAAACATTTAAAAATGAATCAATTATTTGAAAAAGGAGCTTGTCTATCTCTGTGATATGGTGTGAAAGTGCTTTAGCCTGCACTGCACTATCTGAATAGGAGCCTCTGCCAGATGAACAGATATGAAGATGATATGTTGATAGATTTTTTGAGAAGTGGATCTTTAGTTTCTCCTTGAATGGCTCCGGCTGGGAAGAAGCAGCTTTTCACTTCAACTTGATAAATGTTTTCCCCCAATGCAGAAATGTAACGATAAAGGAGAAAATGACCTCAATGATTTCTTTCATTGAAATTGAAAAAGGGAATTGGCTCCGTTTGTCGCAGAGTGAAATAAAGACGCCAAATGAATAGCTCCGCTGTTGCTGTGCACATTTGGAAAATGAGATGAATACAGACCCCAAAAATACCATTTGGAGCATGTATTCAAATGATCTCACATCCTTGGTCTGAAAAGAACGGTATACAGCGGTGTGTTCAAGGATCACTTCAACATGAAAAAGAGGCTTTTGTCATGAATGTCATTTTCAGAAACGGCACACTCTTTTCCTTTTAGTGGCATCTCTTTGAGTATTAGCAAACACACACATACACACAAATACACAAGCATGCACGCACATACCCATGTGGACGGTTGGGAGTGCGACCCTTGTAAAGGACAAGTCTGGCATCAAGGACCTTTTGCATCAAGGACCTTTTGCCAAGGCTCTCATGTCTCAGAGAGAGAAGAACACATCCTCAGAACAGTATGGACTCTTTCCATATCTCAGTGAGAGGGAAAGAGTCTCGCTCCCAGGGTGAATACGGCTGTGCCGGAGAAAGGTCCAGGGCATGAATTACACACAGACACACACACACACACACACTAACACACACACACACACACACACACACACACACACACACACACACACACACACACACACACACACACACACACACACACACACACACACACACACACACATACACACACACACACACACACATACACACACAGAGACATAAACACTGACAAACACACTCACAAACACGCAAATGGGTTATACTACTTGAAGGGTAGAAATAATGTCACTACTCCTACCGAAGGTGGCTTCTCTTCCTGTTCGGGCGGTGCTCGGCGGTCGTCGTCACCGGTCTCCTAGCTGCCACCGATCCCTTTTTACGTTTAGTTGGGCTATTTAAGCTGGTCGGCCCGTCTGCTATTTGTGCAGGCTTACTTTTCCCACTGTCTTTGTGTGTGGTAGTGTATTGGTAGCGTATTTAGTTTTGGGGTTTTCCCTCTGGACATGTTAGGTCCTGGTTTTGGGTATCGTGTTTGTTGCGCCCGTGAGTTTTGGAGCGCACAATTTTCCCCATGCCTAAATAAAGCACTACTCAGTATTTTCTGCCTCCTGCGCCTGACTCCACACCCACTACGCTTAAATGCATCACAGAAGCCCGCACCTACCAAGAATGGAGTCAGCAGGAGCTGCGTCCTCCACCTTACCACCATCCTCCATCGGATTGGGTCTGCAATGGACCAAATGATGGTGCGAATGGACCGATGGGAGAGGAGTGGTCTCCCCACCTCATCTCCGTCTCCTCCGATGAGTCAACCTACTCCTCCGGCCGCATCCGGCTCCAACGCACTTCGTCTTGCACCCCCAAGAGAGTACGATGGAGCGGTGGCTGGGTGCCAGGGGTTTTTACTCCAGCTCGAGTTGTACCTGGCTACCCTGAGGCCGACTCCCTCGGGGGAGGAGAGTGTGAGCGTCCTCGTCTCCTGCCTGACGGGCCGAGCTCTGGAGTGGGCCAACACTGTTTGGAATTGCCCAGACTCTGCGAGGGATCACTATCCTGAGTTCACTATCCCGAGGTTGCGCATGTGTCTCTGGTGCGCAAGGTGCTTGGGAGACTGCTGGAGCATGACCTATACGTTAAGGCTGAGAAGTGTGTGTTCTCCAAACGAGCCATCTCCTTCCTGGGTTATCGCATTTCCACCTCGGGGGTGGTGATGGAGTGTGACCGCGTTAAGGCTGTGCATAATTGGCCGACTCCAACCACGGTGAAGGAAGTGTAGCAGTTTTTAGGGTTTGCCAATTACTACCGGAGGTTTATCCGGGGTTTTGGTCAGGTGGCGGCCCCCATTACCTCACTGCTGAAGGGGGGCCCAGTGCGTTTATGGTGGTCGGCAAAGGCTGACAGAGCCTTCAATCGGTTGAAGGTGCTGTTCACTGATGCACCCTTGTTGGCGCACCCGGACCACTCTTTGGCGTTCATGGTGGAAGTGGACGCCTCCGAGGCTGGGGTTGGGGCCGTGCTATCACAGCGCTCGGGTACGCCACCGAAACTCTGCCCCTGCGCTTTCTTTTCGAAGAGGCTCGGTGCGGCGGAGCGTAACTATGATGTGGGGGACCGGGAGTTGTTAGCTGTAGTCAAGGCCCTGAAGGTGTGGAGACATTGGCTTGAGGGGGCTAAGCACCCTTTCCTCATCTGGACTGACCACCGTAATCTGGAGTATATCAGGGCAGCTAGGAGACTGAATCTGCATCAGGCAAGGTGGGCCATGTTCTTCACCCGGTTTAGGTTTACTATCTCGTGTAGACCAGGTTCCCTTAACAAGAAGGCCAACGCGCTGTCCCGTCTCTATGTCACGGAGGATCGGCCCATCGATCCCACTCCCGTCCTTCCAGCTTCTAAGCTGGTGGCACTGGTGGTATGGGAGGTGGACGCAGACATTGAGCGGGCGTTACGGGTGGAACCTGCGCCTCCAAAATGTCCTACAGGTCAGAAGTACGTGCCGCTTGGTGTCCGTGATCAATTGATTCGGTGGGCTCACACACTACCCTCTTCGGGTCATCCTGGGGTGGCGAGGACAGCGCAGTGTTTTAGGGGGAAGTACTGGTGACTCACCTTGGTTAGGGACATGAGGTTCTATGTCTCTTCCTGTTCGGTGTGCGCCCAGAGTAAGGCTCCTAGGCACCCTCCTAGAGGGAAGTTACAGCCCCTTCCCTTTCCACAGTGGCTGTGGTCTCACCTGTCAGTGGACTTCCTGACCGATCTTCCCCCGTCTCATGGGAACACTGCGGTCCTGGTTGTTGTGGATCGGTTTTCTATGTCCTACCGTCTCCTCCCATTTACCAGTCTCCCTATGGCCCTACAGACAGCGGAGGCCATATTTACCCACGTCTTCTGGCACAACGGCGTGCCGGAGGACATCGTCTCTGATCGGGGTCCCCAGTTCACGTCCCGAGTATGGAGGGCATTGATGGAGCGGCTGGGGGTCTCGGTCAGTTATCACCCCGAGAGTAATGGGCAGGTGGAGAGAGTGAACCAGGAGGTGGGTAGATTTCTGAGGTCGTATTGCCAGGACTGGCCAGGGGAGTGGTCAAGGTACGTCCCATGGGCGGAGTTGGCTCAGAACTCACTCCGCCACTCCTCCACAAACATGTCACCATTCCAATGCGTGTTGGGCTACCAGCCGGTCCTGGCACCGTGGCATCAGAGTCAGACCCAGGCCCTTGCGGTGGAGGAGTGGGTGCAGCGCTCCAAGGGGACCTTTCCCACTGTGTTTGTGTGTGGTAGTGTATTGGTAGCGTGTTTCATTTTGGGGTTTTCCCTCTGGACTTGTTAGGTCCTGGTTTTGGGTATCGTGTTTGTTGCGCCTGTGAGTTTTGGAGCGCACGATTTTCCCCGTGCCTAAATACAGCACTACTCAGTACTTTCTGCCTCCTGCGCCTGACTCCACACCCACTACGCTTAAGTGCGTCACACATAATGCATTCACTAGATCTTTTTGAAACATGTCATGACACAATTTTGCAGACAACCATTCATGAGAGGTGTTCGACATAAAATATGTTTGGTACTGCGAGAGTAAAAAAATATATATTACAAAAGTTTCCTTTACACAATGGTTGAATGATGATGTCGAATACATATGTTTACTGAGGACATAATTAGAAATATAAGATGAAGTCAATGGAAATATCCACCAGTGACACCATTATTTAGAGAAGCTCTTCATAAAGTAGCTGTGTCTGAAACCCAAACACACATTATATAGAGAAGCTCTTCATAAAGTAGCTGTGTCTGAAACCCAAACACACATTATATAGAGAAGCTCTTCATAAAGTAGCTGTGTCTGAAACCCAAACACACATTATATAGAGAAGCTCTTCATAAAGTAGCTGTGTCTGAAACCCAAACACACATTATATAGAGAAGCTCTTCATAAAGTAGCTGTGTCTAAACACAAACACAAACACACATTATATTCAAAGTAGGCCAAAACAACAGCAACATGAAATGTGTTAGGGAAAGCAATTTTTTTTGTAAACGTTTGAAGTAGACCACATAGGCTTCCCCTCGGGGGGAATGGACCAATGGATGGCAGGGGGATTGTGTCCCACACAAAGATGACACCAAACAGAGAGGGGGAGGGGGGGGGGTACAGAGGATGGTGCACAAGTTCAGAGGGTGGATGTAGATTGTAGTCTAAATCAGTTTATCCCCAGGGCAGGAAGATGACCTTTCCATCCACCATGCAGCAAGATCAATACAGGCCTTTCAGGCCCCAGAGTGGCTGGCATCCATCAGGCTTGGATTGGGCTTGAAGTGGCTGGGGGCTAGAGGATGGGAGGGCACACACCAGGCTCCAGAGCCCCAGGGCCTGCATCTGCTAGGGGGTCACCCTCCCAGGGAGAGAGGCCCACCACAAAGCCTCCATGAAACCAGAGAGGGTGGCTGCGTGTGTGTGTGTGTGTGTGTGTGTGTGTGTGTGTGTGTGTGTGTGTGTGTGTGTGTGTGTGTGTGTGTGTGTGTGTGCGCGTGTGTGTGTGTGCGCATGTGTGTGCGTGACTGGCAGGATGGACGATTGAAGGGGGCATAAATAGTTGCTAATTAGAGAGCCATATCTGTTAGGAGTTGTTCTTGAAAGGTAGTTCAAATTGTACGCTACTAGTTCACCCAGTTATTTACTCCACTAGAGGGTCAGGAGTCAGGACCCATATAGTTTGCAGGTGAACAATGTCTCGAAACATGTCCTTCTCTAGGGTACGAATGTTTAAAAGGCTTTAGCCGGTCAAGCAGCATTTAAGTTTGTGAACCAGTGATGTAGATGATATGTTTTTAATGAGCACCACCACTGACAAGAGGAAGTCTCCTTCGGTGAACCCATTTCCCTCACCAACCTCGATGACGTAGCAGTAATGCTGAGGTGCGAACCCTGATATTACTGGCAGGTACATTTTTCAGCTCCCCAATGCGATGCACTTCTCCTTCATATTATATTTGACAGAACTTAATGAGGCAGAAGCAAAAATTGAAAATACTGATGTAAAAGCTGTGAAAAGATGTGGTGTTTCATGTTCCTTTGAAAGAACAATAATTATTAGCATGATGGAGTAGCCGTTTAAACCGTTTCAAGATAATTCAGTAAGTCTTAGGCAGACCACAAACAGTAGCCTGTAATCGAAGTCGGTAACAGTTGAACCCCAGCCACAGAAATAATGCATTGTTTACTCTGTATAAAAGGAAGAAAATGGTTGTTTCATCATCATATTATTTATTTGGGAGAACCGGCCATTAAATGTGTTCCTCTGAAGAAAAAAAGACCCCATCAGCATCTTTCCTGGGTAGAGAGTAAAAGAGTTTATTACCTGTAAGGAAAGTTATGGTCCTATTAAATGTAGATTCAAATTGGTCTCTTGTTGGCGAGGAGGCTGTATCTGCCAAGTTGATGAAAGGCGCAGGGTGGAAGATACTAAGAAAGGTCAAACATCTTGCCTCAAAAATTAAAGGGGATTTTTTTCTCATTCCTCCTCTTTAAGATGGCAGGGTCCTCACATTAATGTTGAGTATCCTCTGTGTGTGTGTGTGTGTGTGTGTGTGTGTGTGTGTGTGTGTGTGTGTGTGTGTGTGTGTGTGTGTGTGTGTGTGTGTGTGTGTGTGTGTGTGTGTGTGTGTGTGTGTGTGTGTGTGTGTGTGTGCGTGTGTGTGTGTGTGCGTGCATGCGTGTACGTGTGTGTGTGTGTTTGCACGTCTTTGTGTTGTACCCAAGGGTGATGTGTAAAGGTGTAGTGACGTTTTGTGGATTTAGATATATCTATCTATTATTTGAAATCCTAGACAGTAAACAAAACAATGTAGTATATTGTATAGATCAGTAAAAACAAATAAAGCTATTAAAACACCTGACCTTAGAGATCCTTTTTATGTCTCTATTTTGCTTTGGTCAGGGCGTGAGTTGGGTGGGCATTCTGTTGTGTTCTATGTTTTCTGTTTTTGTGTCTGCACCAGACAGAACTGTTTCGGTTTCATTTCGTTCTCTTTGTTGTTTTTGTCATTCAGTGTTCTGTTCTATTAAATAATCATGAACACGTACCACCCTGCACCTTGGTCCACACCTTCTTCCAACAACCGTTACAAAACTACCCACCACCAAAGGACCAAGCAGCGTGGTGTAATGGCCTCCTGGACATGGGAGAAGATCCTGGATGGGAAGGGACCCTGGAGGCAGGCTGGGGAGTATCGCCATCCAGCGGAGGAACTGGAGGCAGCTAAGGCTGAGCGGCAACACTACGAGGGAACATGGCTGGCAAGGAAGCCCAAGAGGCAGCCCCACAAAAAATGTTTTGGGGGCACACGGGGAGTGTGGCAGAGTCAGGATGGAGACCTGAGCCCACTCCCCGTGCTTACACTGGCAAGCATGTGACTGGTCAGGCCCCGTGCTATGGGGTGATGCGCACTGTGTCTCGGCCGAGCATTCATGGGCCGGTGTGCTCCGTGCCAGCGTCCCGCATTTGCCGGGTGGAAGCTGGCATCCAGCCAGAATGGGTGGGGCCAGCTCTGCGCTCAAGACTGCCAGTGCGCCTCCACGGCCCAGTGTGTCCGGTGCCTCTGCCAAGGAGGAGGCCGCCTGTATGTCTCCCCAGCCTGGTGAGTCCTGTGCCAGTCTCCTGTCCGGAGCTTCCAGAGTCACCCTCCTGTCCGGAGCTTCCAGAGTCGCCCTCCTGTCCGGAGCTGCCAGAGTCGCCCTCCTGTCCGAAGCTGCCAGAGTTGCCCTCCTGTCCGGAGCTGCCAGAGTCGCCCTCCTGTCCGAAGCTGCCAGAGTCGCCTTCCTGTCCGGAGCTGCCAGAGTCGCCCTCCTGTCCGGAGCTGCCAGAGTCGCCCTCCTGTCCGGAGCTGCCAGAGTCGCCCTCCTGTCCGGAGCTGCCAGAGTCGCCCTCCTGTCCGGAGCTGCCAGAGTCGCCCTCCTGTCCGGAGCTGCCAGAGTCGCCCTCCCGTCCGGGGCCCCTGCGAGGGTCCCCACTCCAGGGGTCCACATCCCGCACCAGAGTCGCCACTGCGGATAGATGCCCACCCAGACCCTTCCCTATAGGTCTAGGTTTTGCGGCCGGAGTCCGCACCTTTGGGGGCGGGGGGGATACTGTCACGCCCTTTGGGGTGGGCATTCTGTTTTGTTCTATGTTTTCTGTTTTTGTGTCTGCAAATAATCATGAACACGTACCACTCTGCAACTTGGTCCACACCTTCTTTCCAACAACCGTTACACACCTACATGTTTTACTAGCATAACATCTGTCAGTAGCACTTTATTTGGATAGTCCATCTGTAGATGCTCTAAAGACTATCAGTAACATTTCAACTATCTACTAACCCTAGCCCTAGCCCTATCCCTAACTCAAGACGTAATCCCTTTTCCTAACCCAAAACTTAACCCTTAGCCTTAACCCTTACACTTACCCTAACCCTTATTCTAAACCATACCGTAAAGCTAACTCTAACCTTAGCAACCAGTTGCTTATCATCAGATAGTTCGTTGACAGTATGGCCAAGTATAGCATCTACAGATGGACAATGCAGACTATCCAAATGAAGTGTGACCTGTGTGTCCCTCAGTTTTATGTTATTGGTGTTACCACCTTGAAAATCACTGATCACAAAGATATACAAAGATCTTAGGAATTCTATTCAGTGGCAAACAAATTATTTTAATTTTTAAAATTATTGATGACCTTAGATTTGAGCATATGTGGCCTCCATTTAAAATAAATCCTTAATTATCTAAAATGTCTAATTGGTGTTACCACTCCCTGGTGGCACAGCGTTATAATAATAGTACAAATTATTGATTTAGAATAGGAAGATGTACCCACAGATATTTAAAGAAATACTAAATTATCTCTCTCACTCTCTCTTTCACTCTTTCTCAACCTCGATGTTTGTCAGTTCTGCTGCCAGTGTTAGCAGCAGGAGTTGTGAGGGAAGCTTGGCTAATTTCAGTCATTTTCTCGCTGCGGCATGAATCATTTGGATCACACTGAGCTCAGAAACCTACAATTCCTCCTTTTCTCTACATGTCAATTACAGTTGCTAGACTTGAAAGCCAAAGGCCCACACTCTTAACAAAGACCAACATGAATCGTAAAGGCAGAGGGAAATGAAAGACTGCCTGATTAAAATCATATTATATCATAATTGCAGGACGTCTGAAAACACATAAAAAGGGTTAAAAGATGGTTGTGAGATAATGCACAGAATGGCGCTGGAATGTATGGCAGCCATTTTTTGGGCTCCTGACCAATACTGCTATTTTGTGTGTTAGTCTGTGCTGATCTTAAACTTTTTTTGTACGTAATACTTCTGCCATCGTTTCCTATGACTGAAAAGAGTTTCTGGACATTAGAGCAGCCATCACTAACCTTGAGATGGATGAACATTTCTACGTGTGGTTTGGAAAGAAGAATGTCCCTCTCCCCACAGGTGTTATTACAACCTCTGAGGGTTTAGAGCTTGAGGTAGTCACCTCTTACAAGTACTGGAAGTATGGCTAGACGGTACACTGTCCTTCTCCCAGCACATATCAAATCTGCAGGCTAAGGTTAAATCTAGACATGGTTTCCTCTATCGTAATCACTCCTCTTTCACCCCAGCTGCCAAACTAACCCTGATTCAGATGAACATCCTACCCATGTGTAACCGATGTGAAATGTCTAGCTAGTTAGCGGTGGTGCGTGCTAATAGCGTTACAATCGGTGATGTCACTCGTTCTGAGACCTTGAAGTAGTTGTTCCCCTTGCTCTGCAAGGGCCGTGGCTTTCGTGGAGAGATGGGTAACGATGCTTCGTGGGTGTCAGTTGTTGATGTGTGCATAGAGTCCCTGGTTCGTGCAGAGGGTCCCTGGTTCGTGCCTAGGTAGGGGCGAGGAGAGGGACGGAAGCTATACTGTTACACATGCTAGATTAAGGAGACATAATTTATAAATTGGCAGGTAAGGGTGCTCTCGAGCGGCTAGATGTTCTTTACCATTCAGCCATCAGAAATGCCACCAATGCTCCGTATAGAACACATCACTGCACTCTATACTCCTCTATAAACTGGTCACCTCTTTAAACCCGTCGCAAGACCCACTGGTTGATGCTCATTTATAAAACCCTCTTAGGCCTCTCTCCCCCCTATCTGAGATATCTACTGCTGCTCTCATCCTCCACATACAACACCCATTCTGCCAGTCACACTCTGTTAAAGGTCCCCAAAGCACACATTCCTGGGTCACTTGTCTTTTTAGTTCGATGCAGCTAGTGACTGGAAAGAGCTGCGCAAACACTCAAACTAGACAGTTTTATCTCAACCTCTTCATTCAAAGACTCAATCATGGACACTCTTACTGACAGTTGTGACTGCTTTGCCGTGATGCATTGTTGTCTCTACCTTCTTGTCCTTTGTCCAGTATAAAATCGAGCACAAAGCCATGCAATCTCCATAAAGAACATTGGCAATAGAATGGCTTTACTGAAGAGGTCAGTGACTTTCAATGTGGCACCGTCATAGGATGCCACCTTTCCAACAAATCTGTTCATGAAAATTCTGCCATGCTAGAGCAGCCCCGGTCAACTGTAAGCGCTGTTATTGTGAAGTGAATTTGTCTAGGAGCACCAATGGCTCAGCTGTGAAGTGGTAGGCCACACAAGCTCACAGAACGGGAATACCGAATAGCGTAAAAAACTAGCGTAAAAATCTGTCCTCGGTTGCAACACTCACTACCACATTCCAACTGCCTCTTGAAGCAATGTCAGCACAATAACTATTTGTCGGAAGTTTCATGAAATGGGTTTCCATGGCCAACTAGCCACACACAAGACTAAGATCGCCATGTGCAATGCCAAGCATTGGCTGGAGAGGTGTAAAGCTCGACGCCATTGGAAACACATTCTCTGGAGTGATGAATCACGCTTAACCATCTGTCAGTCCGATGGACGAATATGGGTTTGGCGGATGCCAGGAGAACGCTACCTGCACCTATGCATAGTGCCAACAATAAAGTTTGGTGGAGGAGCAATAATGATCTAGGGCTGTTTTTCATGTTTTGGGCTATGCCCCTTAGTACCAGTGAAGGGATTTTTTTTTGTGATATCCAATTGCTAGTTACGATCTTGTCTCATCGCTGCACTCCCATCCTAGTCTCCATAGCAACATGATCTGGTACAGGATATGAGCACTACTCCAACACCAGCATTAAGTTTGCCTAAGACATAACGGTGGTAGATCTGATCACCAATGAGGATGAGACAGCCTATAGGGAAGAGGTCAGAGAACTGGCAGTGTGGTGCCAGGACAACAACTTCTCCCTCAATGTCAGCAAGACAAAGGAGCTGATCTTGGACTACAGGGAACAGAGGGCCGAGCACGCCCCCATTCACATCAACGGGGCTGTAGTGGAGAGGGACGAGAGTTTGAAGTTCTGTGTCCGTATCACTAAGGATTTATCATGTTCCAAACACACCAAAACAGTCGTGAAAAGGGCACGCAACGCCTCTGCAAACCTCCGAATGCTGAAAAGATTTGGCATGGGCCCTCAGATCCTCAAAAGGTTCTACAACTCCACCATTGAGAGCATCTTGGCTGGCTGTATCACGGTATTGCAACTGCTTGGCATACGACCGCAAGGCGCTACAGAGGGTAATGCGTATGGACCAGTACATCACTGGGGCCGAGCTCCCTGAAATCAAGGACATCTATACCAGGCGGTGTCAGAGGAAGGCCCTTAAAATTGTCCAAGACTCCAGCTCTCTCTGCTACCGCACGGCAAGTGGCACCAAAGTCTGGAACCAATCACAACCCTGAACAGCTTCCACCCCCAAGCTATAAGACTGCTAAGGGCCTGTAAGTAAGCATTTCCACATCTGTTGTTTACGAAGCATGTGACAAGTACAATTCGATTTTTATTTGGTTTGATTTGATGTTGATAGTCTCGAGGAAGGAATATCACTTGCTCTGCTTGTGAAGTCAGAGTGTCAAGTTAATTCCCCAGGCTGTGAACAGACAAAATGTTATTGAAAAAGGAAACCCAGGGTACATGCTTAGTTGGCTGCATCTGCCTCGGACCACCTGGTAACCCCTGTAATGGTGCGTGATAAAGCATGTGGCGTCCAACCGAACATCTCCCTGTGGTTTTCATCTGGGGAAGTCTGGGATTAAGGCTGCCCTTTCGCTTGACATTTGAAAAGGATAGGATGTATGTGGAAGGATATGAGCATGGGTCCAGTCAAGTGCAAGCCCTCTGATGGAGGATGAGGGCAGGAATGGAGTGGCTCCCACTGATAATAATATAAGGACTACAAAAGAGAAGAGAAGATACATCGGGGAATATAAAATTGGAATTGGCGGCAGCAGCAGAACCAAGATTAAAAGATGAAAATCAGAGGAAAGTAATTCAACAATAAACAACAACAAAAGACTCCATGACTTGTAGTGACCGTGCACTCCACAGGGGGTAAAGAGCATCACTCCTTTGTGTGAATAAGTCATGTAAAATGTTTGACCACCAAATCACTGAAGTGTGTACCCCATGCTGTTCTGCTACACCTGAAAGGTGACCTTAACTATCGATTACCTTTTATTGATTTTAAAGTGGGCAGCAACCTCTCCAATATCCCAGCATCCACTCTGGTATCCTAATGCTATCTATTCATATTTATTTTTCTGGGCTGTTTTCTACCTAGGTTCAGGTCACTCCCTATGTTTTCTACCTAGGTTCAGGTCACCCCCTCTGTGTTCTACCTAGGTTCAGGTCACCCCCTCTGTGTGTTACCTAGGTTCAGGTCACTCCCTATGTTTTCTACCTAGGTTCAGGTCACCCCCTCTGTGTGTTACCTAGGGTCAGGTCACCCCCTCTGTGTGTTACCTAGGTTCAGGTCACCCCCTCTGTGTGTTACCTAGGTTCAGGTCACCCCCTCTGTGTTCTACCTAGGTTCAGGTCACCCCCTCTGTGTTCTACCTAGGTTCAGGTCACCCCCTCTGTGTGTTACCTAGGTTCAGGTCACCCCCTCTGTGTGTTACCTAGGTTCAGGTCACCCCCTCTGTGTGTTACTTAGGTTCATGTCACCCCCTCTGTGTTCTACCTAGGTTCAGGTCACCCCCTCTGTGTGTTACCTAGGTTCAGGTCACCCCCTCTGTGTGTTACCTAGGTTCAGGTCACCCCCTCTGTGTGTTACCTAGGTTCTGGTCACCCATTCTCAATGCAGGCAATGCAGTGCTTTAATTACACAGACTTAGGAACAGACCGGAGCCTAACTTGGCCCGGTGTAACAGAAAAGTCAGCTTGTGCTCGCTCAACCACAGGAGACAGCAAGCAGATGTTGGGACTATAAAGCAAAGGCATGCTTTCTCGTGGGCTGGGTCCTTAAGAGAGGTATGGATAGAGGAGGGCCAGCTGTAAGCACGCTGGGGGAGAAGGGGAGGGTGGAACGGGGAAGGGTGGGGTAATATCTTCCAGGACCAGACAGGGATGAGCTGGCAGGGGTGGTGGAGAGTATCCCTGTGGTGCATGGCCCAATGCATCAGCTTCCTGGGAATGAGGGAAAATGAGGAGAGAGGAATGGAGTGAGAAAGAGAGGGAGGGAGGGAGGGAAGGAAGGAAGGAGAAGGGAGTTATCTGCACCAGCACAGAGGGTGGTCAGTATCGTGTCTGCATGGATCTGGAGGCAACCTGCGCTCTTACTTCGGATGTTTCTGTGTGTTTGCGTCTGTGTATTTGTTTGTGGATTTGCTTGCAAGCTTCCTGTACACACGCATTGTATATCTTATCACACATGTGCGTGTTTTCAATACTGCATCGTGCATTGTAATATACCAGATAGTTGGAGTTCTTGAGGCGAAGGAGGCAAAAGTCAAGAAATTGAAAAGACTTGCAAATAGTTGAGAGGATCAGAGGAAGAAGGTCAATAAATGTATAAGCTACCATTACCAACAGGATAAGTTGCTGCTACAGACCCAGAGGGGCTTCAGATGAGAGTGACCTCAGGGGTGAGCAGCAGGGCTAAGTGTGGGTGGACTCCATGGAAAACCTACCCGCCTCATTCGTTTACAGTGGCCCTACCACAAAGCTGGAGTTCTCACTTCATTCTGACCCTTTCAAGCCCTTCATTCAAATTCCAGACCCAACCCATCACACTGACCTGCAGCAATTGCATTGAAATTATTTATCTTAATGTCTCCTGTTTTTACAATGCAATGCATTAATGCGTTGATTTCAGGTGTACATAAAGGCTATGTTTTCCATGTTAGGTTCAGGGCATTTGTGCTTTGTTCCTAAGGTTACCTGAGTGGCGCAGTGGTCTAAGGCACTGCATCTCAGTGCAAGGAGGTGTCACTACAGGCCTTGGTTCACATCCAGCTGTGATTGGGACTCTCATAGGGTGGTGCACAGTGTTATCTGGGGTAGGCTGTCATTGTAAATAAGATTTTGTTCTTAACTGACTTGCATAGTTAGATAAAGGTTACATTTTTAAAAATCCCAAAATAATGTAGTGTTACCTAAAAACAAATAGAAGAGATGGACGTTTGTAATTCATCAAAGTAATTCAGAGCATGTAAGGCCCTATCTGTTTGAAATGATTTTGTGCTGAAGCGGAAACTGTGACTTCGTTTTTCGCTGGGGGCAGGAAAATGGGTCTTGACAGACAGACGCCGAGGGAATGCGTGGAATGGGATGGGTGAGGGGGTGCAAATTAGAAAAACGACTCCCTCCAGCCTTTTTGTGCGCTTCACATGACTGAATCGATACATCAACAGGCATGCAAATAAGCACTTGCATCCGATTAATAATAGATCAGCTTGCATTTTAGCTACAGCAACCCCCCTGGGGGAAGGTTTTGGGCACTAAGTGTCAGTTGGTAGCAGGGGTTGGTACGCTGATGCCCAAGACTCCGCAGGGAGAATGTGTGGAGAATAAACTCAGGGAAAATAAAGATGTGAAATGTGGGGTTGGTAATGCCCTCATTCACAAGGTATATGTGGAGATGAGGCACAATGAGGACATCCTCTCATTAAGAAAATATCAACTTCATCCTCCTTACCTCACTTGCTCTGCAAAGTATACTGCAAACCACCTCCAAATACCATACCTTAACACGGTGCTCAACCGATCCACAACCCTGCCAGGCAGCCCACCTCCCGGTATTCCCTGCTTCCTCTTCTGCTTGCCACATTATTGAGAAGGTCACAGAATCACCTTTATTCGCCAAGCACATTTACATATACCCAGAATTAGATTTGGTGTAATATTGATGTCACAGTAAACAGAATCAACAGACAGAATATATAGAATACTTTATACAGTATAATTCAGGGATATTCAACTCTTTCCCAACGAGGTCCAGAGCCTGCTGGTTTTCTGTTCCACCTGATTATCAATTGAACCCACCTGGTGTCCCATGTCAAAATCAGTCCCTGATTAGAGGGCAACAATGGAAAAAATGCAGTGGAACTGTCTTCGTGATCCAGAGTTGAGTTTGAAGGGTATAGATGATAAACACAAGGTTTTGTTTTCACAATGAGAAACGCTATTCATCGCCAAAGTCTCATAGAACTGTTGTGTACATTTGAATAAAAGTGTCTAATTGGGGCATTTCCATTCGCACTGCCTCTGGGCTTCATTATAGAAAACAAGATGACCTATGCTGTGGGATCTGGACAAGGCAGCGTGGAGAACAACACCATCCTCAACCCTAAGATGAGCACTCATTTTCTCTCTGCCTTACTCTCTCTCTGATCACCACTCTCCTCCCCAATCATCATCACCTCGGAGAGGATAGTAGAAGAAACATTAGGACGATGTGTCACGTTGGGAGGCGCAGAGGTCCACGCCAAGCACTTGCCTGGACTGCGTAGGTTGGACAATCAGTTAGTTTTATGAGGCCCAGAGTTCATGTCGAGAACTTTATTTCTCATCAATGTGCGTTCAACAAATAGAGGGACGGATGAGGCATATTACGGGAGCTGATTTGTGGGTGGCTGCATAACCCTGTCTTAATGGGAGACAAGTGTAACAATGGCTAGTCATTAGCGAGCTACTTGCTAGTTCTCACCCCCTCAGCTCACATCCCTGTCAAATACAAACCTTGTAGCTGAGCTAGAGAACTGTGGCACCTTTATTTAACTTTCCTTTGTTGCATTGCAGTGGTTTCTGCCTTCCACTCCATAGCCATTATATGTAACTTAATAACTCTATTTCACTATTGCGTCACCTTGTAAACAGAACGCTGCTTGCCACATTGGAAAGGGTGGTAAATACTTGTCAACAGAGAATGATTGACAAATTATTTTATGGGCCATCTCCAGTAAAACTATGACAAACTAGAAAACGTGCATTTCATATTATTGTATGCATTTTACAACCAGAGCAACTAAAGGGAACCAAACAGTTCAGTGTTGACATAATATTATACTGTCTTTCTCTCTGCTAGCACTTGTGTTTACCTCCCTAAAACAACTCTTTATTTAGAATGTGAGATCATAGTGAGATGGGGCTGTTGATAAAGGGAACCGTGATAAGGAATGACTGTTCTTATCTAATTCATCAAAAGGAGGGTAGGTTATATTTTAGGTTAATAAAGAAATATGTGGCTCTAACCATATTCTTAAAAAACATCTAAGCAGACCTGTATCATTACCCTATTCCAAAACAATGTATGTTATAAAAACTGAGATGGGGTGGCATTGGAAGCAGTCATGAATCTGTGTCAAAATAGGAACAGAGAAAGAGTTGGTCTGTTAGTCTAACTGCAGATCTTTTACTATTTCACACTGCACATTTCTGCGGACGGCTTTCTTCTTGTGATTTTGAGCAACATGTTTTTCTAGCTGTGAGACTACTTCTTTACATGTCAGTGGACAATTTACTGTCAAAGCTTTCAGTGGATGTGGGATTATGTTTACTGTCAAAGCTATCAGTGGATGTGGGATTATGTTTACTGTCAAAGCTATCAGTGGATGTGGCATTATGTTTACTGTCAAAGCTATCAGTGGATATGGGATTATATTTACTCTCAAAACTATCAGTGGATGTGGCATTATGTTTACTGTCAAAGCTATCAGTGGATATGGGATTATGTTTACTGTCAAAACTATCAGTGGATGTGGGATTATGTTTACTGTCAAATATATCAATTGCTGTGGGATTATGTTTACTGTCAGAGCCTGTGGGATTATGTTTACTGTCAAAACTATCCATTTCTGTGGGATTATGTTTACTGTCAAAACTATCAATTGCTGTGGGATTATGTTTACTGTCAAAGATATCAATTGCTGTGGGATTATGTTTACTGTCAAAGATATCAGTGGCTGTGCCATTATGTTTACTGTCAAAGATATCAATTTCTGTGGGATTATGTTTACTGTCAAAGATATCAGTGGATGTGGGATTATGTTTACTGTCAAAGCTATCAGTGGATGTGGGATTATGTTTACTGTCAAAGCTATCAGTGGATGTGGCATTATGTTTACTGTCAAAGCTATCAGTGGATGTGGGATTATGTTTACTGTCAAAGCTATCAGTGGATGTGGGATTATGTTTACTGTCAAAGCTATCAGTGGATGTGGGATTATGTTTACTGTCAAAGCTATCAATTGCTGTGGGATTATGTTTACTGTCAAAGCTATCAGAGCCTGTGGGATTATGTTTACTGTCAAAACTATCAGTTTCTGTGGGATTATGTTTACTGTCAAAACTATCAATTGCTGTGGGATTATGTTTACTGTCAAAGATATCAATTGCTGTGGGATTATGTTTACTGTCACAGATATCAATTGCTGTGGGATTATGTTTACTGTCAAAGATATCAGTGGCTGTGCCATTATGTTTACTGTCAAAGATATCAATTTCTGTGGGATTATGTTTGCTGTCAAAGATATCAGTTTCTGTGGGATTATGTTTACTGTCAAAGATATCAGTTTCTGTGGGATTATGTTTGCAACAAAACCTCCTGGTTTTTCTGTTTGCTATTTTGCACAGTGCATGTTTCGTCCTCTTCAGAAGATTGTCATGCGTTTTGCTACTTGCTATTCTTTATAGCAGCAGGTGTGTAAGCAGTTCCACCACTTAGTACCTACTTCAAGGGCTCATTTCATAAAAAATGCTATGATTAGGGTTAGAGTTATGTACGAGAGGCATTTTTTGATGAGCCATAGTTTTTGGACCCTGTGTTTTGAGTGTTTCACAAAGAAATCGTTAAACTTGTGCCACAAATGTCCATTGCAATGCTCGAGTATGGGAATTATGTTGGAAAAACAGACACCCTGCAATCCCTTTTATTTAAATGCAAGATGCATATGATGCCATGAACCTTGAAGTTAGTTTTACAAAAAAAAAACGACATGTTCACAGCCCATGCATGTACACGTCTGTGTGTGTACTAAACACCAAAGAGGGACAGATACTCCTTAGGGTGCCTACTGTTTCCTGTGTGTGTTTCAACTCTATTCAACTCTACAGTGGTCTGACCATCACAAACATGCACACCACCACCAACACCTCCAAAAATCAAACATCTTTTGTATTCCCCAGCTCATCCACATGACAGTCTTTACTTAGAAAGGCACAGTGAAAATGAGCAATTATGAGCCTGAACGTGGGTAAGGAGAGCATTTTCTGCTTATTACAGGCATTTCTATTGGTGTGTAAAGGTAATTAAGCTTGCTGCCTCAGTGGTGGTGAGTTGACTCTCTCTGCGCCCCCTCCCTCCCCCCGGTGTTCACTTTGAAACGGGCGAGCAGTGTCGTTGTGGCCTTGAGGCAGGAGCAGTACACGTTCTCCTGCAGATGGGGAATCTCGAACTGTTCCCTTTTTGATGTGCAACATGAAAGTTGCAAGGATCTCCTTCATGTGTAGAAGCGTCTGCCCGAGTGAGAAGAAAATAGGATTAGGTTTCCAAAGGCAGAGGGGTTATTGCGCGCCACTTGCAAAGATTATCAAGATCAATATTTTAAAAGAGCGCCCTGGCTAAATAGATGAGGGTTATTCTCAAAGCTATTTCATCATTACAAGACCACAGTTGGTCTTGTCTCATTTAAAATGGTGAATCAGACTATTCAATACCATTTCTTTACAAAGTCAGCTTGCTCAGTGGTGAGTCACCAGTGTGAGGATATTGTGTAATCAGTCCTTTCTCCTAAATGCTGTCTTTACAGTCAGGGTAACCTGAGACATGAAGGTCAGATCAGGTGGAGTTTCAAACTCAATGCCCTATTTTCTACCAAAACTGAACTCTCTACATTGTAAGCTAAGAACATGCCCAGTCCATTTGATGATACAGAGAGGTGTATGGGCACAATGGTGCATAACATACAGAGTATGTTTTCAAAAGGGTCAAAGCTAGTTGTTGAGACTTCCTTGAGATTCATGGCAGAGGAACACAGAAAAGGCATTAATATGGATGTCCACCAGGTGCTTTGCGCCCTATCCTCTCCACCTCTCTTTGTGTATCGGCTCAGGCTCAGTTTGCAGTGCATAACTTTAGCCACGTGGCAGCTACCTCTAAACATGCCAGGGTCATTAATAAACATCATCAGATGGCACATCGTTCCTTTATACAGCAGGGAATTCGAAAGGAATTGCCACATGCTTTTGGTCATTGGGACAATATTGCAAAGCATCCCCATCCTCATCTGCTCTGCAGCCAGATCCTATCATATTGAGATCAGGTGATAGAAGAAATACATATTTTAATGTTGTAAATATATAATCAATATTTCAAAATCATGGAACTGGTTATAAACCACAATTTTGTCATACATTTTTACACTACTTTAATAACATTAGTACTGCTAACACTACATTAATAACCTTAGTATTGGTAACAATACGTTAATAATTGTAGTACTGCTAACACTACTTTAATAACCTTAATATTGGGAACACTAAGTTAATAACTGTAGTACCTGTTATACTATTTTAATAACCTTACTATTGGTAACACTAAGTTAATAACCATAGTACCTGTTACACTATTTTAATAACCTTAGTATTGGCAACACTCTGCTAATAACCTTAGTATTGGCAACGCTACGTCAATAACCTTTGTATTGGCAACGTATTAACATAGTGTTACCAATACTAAGGTTATTAACATAGTGTTACCAATTCTAAGGTTATTAACAGAGTGTTACCAATTCTAAGGTTATTAACATAGTGTTACCAATTCTAAGGTTATTAACATAATGTTACCAATACTAAGGTTATTAACATAGTGTTACAAATTCAATGTTATTAACGTAGTGTTACAATACCAAGGTTATTACCGTAGTGTTACCAATACTAAGGTTATTAACATAGTGTTACAATACCAATGTTATTACCGTAGTGTTACAATACCAATGTTATTACCGTAGTGTTACAATACCAAGGTTATTATCGTAGTGTTACAATACCAATGTTATTACCGTAGTGTTACAATACCAAGGTTATTAACGTAGTGTTACAATACCAAGGTTATTACCGTAGTGTTACCAATACTAAGGTTATTAACATAGTGTTACAAAACCAATGTTATCAACGTAGTGTTACATAACCAAGGTTATTGCCGTAGTGCTACCAATACTAAGGTTATTAACAGAGTGTTACCAATTCTAAGGTTATTGCCGTAGTGCTACCAATACTAAGGTTATTAACAGAGTGTTACCAATTCTAAGGTTATTAACATAGTGTTACCAATTCTAGGGTTATTAACATAGTGTTACCAATACTAAGGTTATTAACATAGTGTTACCAATACTAAGGTTATTAACAGAGTGTTACCAATTCTAAGGTTATTGCCGTAGTGCTACCAATACTAAGGTTATTAACATAGTGCTACCAATACTAAGGTTATTAACATAGTGTTACCAATACTAAGGTTATTAACATAGTGTTACAATACCAAGGACACAATGATGATACAACAGACACAATGATGAGACAACAGACACAATGATGAGACAACAGACACAATGATGAGACAACAGACACAATGATGAGACAGCAGATGCAATCATGAGATGGCAGACACAATGATGAGACGGCAGACAGAATGATGAGACGGCAGACACAATGATGAGACGACAGACACAATGAAGAGACGGCAGACACAATGAAGAGACGGCAGACACAATGATGAGACGGCAGACACAATGATTGATCTCTCCCCTATGTCTTTGCCCCTGGCTTTTCTAATCACCAAACAATAAACAACTCACTGGTAAATGTCAAATCCACCGAAGGAGTGGGAAAATCTATCAGATTGATCTGGAGATGAGTGTTTGATGCACCTGTCAATCACTGTGATTGATGGACCTGTCCGGCCTGTCACATTAAAGGTTAACGTGGGAGGTGCTAGAGGAAGGGGACTCCAGTCCAGTATCCCTTTATTGTCACATCGAGCTGTGAAGATTGTGAGACTCTCATTGATCCTCTTCCATTGTAATTGTTCGGAGAAAACAGGTTATGGCCTTAAAAGACAAGGGTAGAAATTAAACAAACAGTGACCCTACACTCCTGTGAACTCTGAGCATGATCAATAGGCACAGCTAGATTCAAAAAGCATATGGATCTCAGTTGAAGACCCCCTCACACCTTTCAAAAGGTGTTGTGGCACAGCACAGCATGAAGGTGATGAGTTTGTGTGTTTGTGTGTGTGTGTGTATGTGTGTGTGTGTGTGTGTGTGTGTGTGTGTGTGTGTGTGTGTGTGTGTGTGTGTGTGTGTGTGTGTGTGTGTGTGCATGCGTGTGTGTGCATGCGTGTGTATGTGCATGCATGTGTGTGTGTTGCATAAGTGTCTGTGGGTGTATGCGAGGGACCTATACCCTTTTGTGCTGGAGGAAAAAGGAATACATAATAGATGTAACCTATGTGAATGAGAGGACTGAGATTCTCAGGGGTATGGAGGTTTACAGGGTATGGCGGTGTACAGGGTATGAAGGTGCACAGGGTATGGAGGTGTACAGGGTATGGAGGTGTACAGGGTATGGAGGTGTACAGTGTATGGTGGTGTACAGGGTATGGTGGTGTACAGGGTATGGAGGTGTACAGGGTATGGAGGTGTGCAGGGTATGGAGGTGTACAGTGTATGGTGGTGTACAGGGTAGGGAGGTGTACAGGCCATGGGGGTTTACAGGGTATGGTGGTGTACAGGGTTTGTTGGTGTACAGTGTATGGTGGTGTACAGGGTATGGAGGGGTACATGGTATGGAGGTGTACAGGGTATGGAGGTGTACATGGTATGGTGGTGTACAGGGTATGGTGATGTACAGGGTATGGTGGTGTAAGAGGTGTGTGGTATACAAGGTGTGGTGGTATACAAGGTGTGGTGATATACAAGGTGTGGTGGTGTACAGGGTATGGTGGTGTACAGGGTATGGTGGTGTACAGGGTATGGTGGTGTACAGGGTATGGTGGTGTACAGGGTATGGTGATGTACAGGGTATGGTGGTGTAAGAGGTGTGTGGTATACAAGGTGTGGTGGTATACAAGGTGTGGTGATATACAAGGTGTGGTGGTGTACAGGGTATGGTGGTGTACAGGGTATGGTGGTGTACAGGGTATGGTGATGTACAGGGTATGGTGGTGTACAGGGTATGGTGGTGTACAGGGTATGGAGGTGTACAGGGTATAGAGGTGTACAGGGTATGTTGGTGTACAGTGTATGGTGGTGTACAGGGTATGGAGGTGTACATGGTATGGAGGTGTACAGGGCATGGAGGGGTACATGGTATGGAGGTGTACAGGGTATGTTGGTGTACAGGGTATGGAGGTGTACAAGGTATGAAGGTGCACAGGTATGGAGGTGTACAGGGTATAGAGGTGTACAGGGTATAGAGGTGTACAGGGTATGTTGGTGTACAGTGTATGGTGGTGTACAAGGTATGGAGGTGTACAGGGTATGGAGGTGTACAGGGTATGTTGGTTTACAGTGTATGGTGGTGTACAGGGTATGGAGGTGTGGTGGTGTACATGGTGGTGTACAGGGTATGGTGATGTACAGGGTATGGTGATGTACAGGGTATGGTGGTGTAAGAGGTGTGTGGTATACAAGGTGTGGTGGTATACAAGGTGTGGTGATATACAAGGTGTGGTGATATTTATTTATTTTATTTATTTATTTATTTTACCTTTATTTAACCAGGTAGGCAAGTTGAGAACAAGTTCTCATTTACAATTGCGACCTGGCCAAGATAAAGCAAAGCAGTTCGACAGATAAAACGACACAGAGTTACACATGGAGTAAAAACAAACATACAGTCAATAATGCAGTATAAACAAGTCTATATACAATGTGAGCAAATGAGGTGAGAAGGGAGGTAAAGGCAAAAAAGGCCATGATGGCAAAGTAAATACAATATAGCAAGTAAAATACTGGAATGGTAGTTTTGCAATGGAAGAATGTGCAAAGTAGAAATAAAAAATAATGGGGTGCAAAGGAGCAAAATAAATAAATTAATTAAAATTAAATACAGTTGGGAAAGAGGTAGTTGTTTGGGCTAAATTATAGGTGGGCTATGTACAGGTGCAGTAATCTGTGAGCTGCTCTGACAGTTGGTGCTTAAAGCTAGTGAGGGAGATAAGTGTTTCCAGTTTCAGAGATTTTTGTAGTTCGTTCCAGTCATTGGCAGCAGAGAACTGGAAGGAGAGGCGGCCAGAGAAAGAATTGGTTTTGGGGGTGACTAGAGAGATATACCTGCTGGAGCGTGTGCTACAGGTGGGAGATGCTATGGTGACCAGCGAGCTGAGATAAGGGGGGACTTTACCTAGCAGGGTCTTGTAGATGACATGGAGCCAGTGGGTTTGGCGACGAGTATGAAGCGAGGGCCAGCCAACGAGAGCGTACAGGTCGCAATGGTGGGTAGTATATGGGGCTTTGGTGATAAAACGGATTGCACTGTGATAGACTGCATCCAATTTGTTGAGTAGGGTATTGGAGGCTATTTTGTAAATGACATCGCCAAAGTCGAGGATTGGTAGGATGGTCAGTTTTACAAGGGTATGTTTGGCAGCATGAGTGAAGGATGCTTTGTTGCGAAATAGGAAGCCAATTCTAGATTTAACTTTGGATTGGAGATGTTTGATATGGGTCTGGAAGGAGAGTTTACAGTCTAACCAGACACCTAAGTATTTGTAGTTGTCCACGTATTCTAAGTCAGAGCCGTCCAGAGTAGTGATGTTGGACAGGCGGGTAGGTGCAGGTAGCGATCGGTTGAAGAGCATGCATTTAGTTTTACTTGTATTTAAGAGCAATTGGAGGCCACGGAAGGAGAGTTGTATGGCATTGAAGCTTGCCTGGAGGGTTGTTAACACAGTGTCCAAAGAAGGGCCGGAAGTATACAGAATGGTGTCGTCTGCGTAGAGGTGGATCAGGGACTCACCAGCAGCAAGAGCGACCTCATTGATGTATACAGAGAAGAGAGTCGGTCCAAGAATTGAACCCTGTGGCACCCCCATAGAGACTGCCAGAGGTCCGGACAGCAGACCCTCCGATTTGACACACTGAACTCTATCAGAGAAGTAGTTGGTGAACCAGGCGAGGCAATCATTTGAGAAACCAAGGCTGTCGAGTCTGCCGATGAGGATATGGTGATTGACAGAGTCGAAAGCCTTGGCCAGATCAATGAATACGGCTGCACAGTAATGTTTCTTATCGATGGCGGTTAAGATATCGTTTAGGACCTTGAGCGTGGCTGAGGTGCACCCATGACCAGCTCTGAAACCGGATTGCATAGCAGAGAAGGTATGGTGAGATTCGAAATGGTCGGTAATCTGTTTGTTGACTTGGCTTTCGAAGACCTTAGAAAGGCACGGTAGGATAGATATAGGTCTGTAGCAGTTTGGGTCAAGAGTGTCCCCCGCTTTGAAGAGGGGGATGACCGCAGCTGCTTTCCAATCTTTGGGAATCTCAGACGACACGAAAGAGAGGTTGAACAGGCTAGTAATAGGGGTGGCAACAATTTCGGCAGATAATTTTAGAAAGAAAGGGTCCAGATTGTCTAGCCCGGCTGATTTGTAGGGGTCCAGATTTTGCAGCTCTTTCAGAACATCAGCTGAATGGATTTGGGAGAAGGAGAAATGGGGAAGGCTTGGGCGAGTTGCTGTTGGGGGTGCAGTGCTGTTGTCCGGGGTAGGAGTAGCCAGGTGGAAAGCATGGCCAGCCGTAGAAAAATGCTTATTGAAATTCTCAATTATGGTGGATTTATCAGTGGTGACAGTGTTTCCTATCTTCAGTGCAGTGGGCAGCTGGGAGGAGGTGTTCTTATTCTCCATGGACTTTACAGTGTCCCAGAACTTTTTTGAGTTAGTGTTGCAGGAAGCAAATTTCTGCTTGAAAAAGCTAGCCTTGGCTTTTCTAACTGCCTGTGTATAATGATTTCTAGCTTCCCTGAACAGCTGCATATCACGGGGGCTGTTCGATGCTAATGCAGAACGCCATAGGATGTTTTTGTGTTGGTTAAGGGCAGTCAGGTCTGAGGAGAACCAAGGGCTATATCTGTTCCTGGTTCTAAATTTCTTAAATGGGGCATGTTTATTTAAGATGGTTAGGAAGGCATTTTTAAAAAATATCCAGGCATCCTCTACTGACGGGATGAGATCAATATCCTTCCAGGATACCCCGGCCAGGTCGATTAGAAAGGCCTGCTCGCAGAAGTGTTTCAGGGAGCGGTTTACAGTGATGAGTGGAGGTCGTTTGACCGCTGACCCATTACGGATGCAGGCAATGAGGCAGTGATCGCTGAGATCTTGGTTGAAGACAGCAGAGGTGTATTTAGAGGGGAAGTTGGTTAGGATGATATCTATGAGGGTGCCCGTGTTTAAGGTTTTGGGGAGGTACCTGGTAGGTTCATTGATTATTTGTGTGAGATTGAGGGCATCAAGTTTAGATTGTAGGATGGCTGGGGTGTTAAGCATGTTCCAGTTTAGGTCGCCTAGCAGCACGAACTCTGAAGATAGATGGGGGGCAATCAGTTCACATATGGTGTCCAGAGCACAGCTGGGGGCAGAGGGTGGTCTATAGCAGGCGGCAACGGTGAGAGACTTGTTTTTAGAGAGGTGGATTTTTAAAAGTAGAAGTTCAAATTGTTTGGGTACAGACCTGGATAGTAGGACAGAACTCTGCAGGCTATCTTTGCAGTAGATTGCAACACCGCCCCCTTTGGCAGTTCTATCTTGTCTGAAAATGTTGTAGTTTGGAATTAAAATGTCTGAGTTTTTGGTGGTCTTCCTAAGCCAGGATTCAGACACAGCTAGAACATCCGGGTTGGCAGAGTGTGCTAAAGCAGTGAATAGAACAAACTTAGGGAGGAGGCTTCTAATGTTAACATGCATGAAACCAAGGCTATTACGGTTACAGAAGTCGTCAAAAGAGAGCGCCTGGGGAATAGGAGTGGAGCTAGGCACTGCAGGGCCTGGATTCACCTCTACATCGCCAGAGGAACATAGGAGGAGTAGAATAAGGGTACGGCTAAAAGCTATGAGAATTATACAAGGTGTGGTGGTGTACAGGGTATGGTAGTGTACAGGGTATGATGGTGTACAGGGAATGATGGCTTACATTGTATGTTGGTGTACCGTGTATGTTGGTGTGCGGGGTATGGTGGTGTGCAGGGTATGGGGATGTGCAGGGTATGTTGGTGTACAGGGTATGGTGGTGTACAGGGTATGTTGGTGTACCAGTTATCAAATCAAATCAAATCAAATTTATTTATATAGCCCTTCGTACATCAGCTGATATCTCAAAGTGCTGTACAGAAACCCAGCCTAAAACCCCAAACAGCAAGCAATGCAGGTGGAGAAGCACAGTGGCTAGGAAAAACTCCCTAGAAAGGCCAATACCTAGGAAGAAACCTAGAGAGGAACCAGGCTATGTGGGGTGGCCAGTCCTCTTCTGGCTGTGCCGGGTGGAGATTATAACAGAACATGGTCAAGATGTTCAATGTTCATAAATGACCAGCATGGTCGAATAATAATAAGGCAGAACAGTTGAAACTAGAGCAGCAGCACAGTCAGGTGGAAGTTGAAACTGGAGCAGCAGCATGGCCAGGTAGACTGGGGACAGCAAGGAGTCATCATGTCAGGTAGTCCTGGGGCATGGTCCTAGGGCTCAGGTCAGTTGAAACTGGAACAGCAGCATGGCCAGGTGGACTGGGGACAGCAAGGAGTCATCATGTCAGGTAGTCCTGGGGCATGGTCCTAGGGCTCAGGTCCTCCGAGAGAGAGAAAGAAAGAGAGAAGGAGAGAATTAGAGAACGCACACTTAGATTCACACAGGACACCGAATAGGACAGGAGAAGTACTCCAGATATAACAAACTGACCCCAGCCCCCCGACACATAAACTACTGCAGCATAAATACTGGAGGCTGAGACAGGAGGGGTCAGGAGACACTGTGGCCCCATCCGAGGACACCCCCGGACAGGGCCAAACAGGAAGGATATAACCCCACCCACTTTGCCAAAGCACAGCCCCCACACCACTAGAGGGATATCTTCAACCACCAACTTACCATCCTGAGACAAGGCTGAGTATAGCCCACAAAGATCTCCGCCACGGCACAACCCAAGGGGGGGGGGGCGCCAACCCAGACAGGATGACCACAACAGTGAATCAACCCACTCAGGTGACGCACCCCCTCCAGGGACAGCATGAGAGAGCCCCAGCAAGCCAGTGACTCAGCCCCTGTAATAGGGTTAGAGGCAGAGAATCCCAGTGGAAAGAGGGGAACCGGCCAGGCAGAGACAGCAAGGGCGGTTCGTTGCTCCAGAGCCTTTCCGTTCACCTTCCCACTCCTGGGCCAGACTACACTCAATCATATGACCCACTGAAGAGATGAGTCTTCAGTAAAGACTTAAAGGTTGAGACCGAGTTTGCGTCTCTGACATGGGTAGGCAGACCGTTCCATAAAAATGGAGCTCTATAGGAGAAAGCCCTGCCTCCAGCTGTTTGCTTAGAAATTCTAGGGACAATTAGGAGGCCTGCGTCTTGTGACCGTAGCGTACGTATAGGTATGTACGGCAGGACCAAACCAGAGAGATAGGTAGGAGCAAGCCCATGTAATGCTTTGTAGGTTAGCAGTAAAACCTTGAAATCAGCCCTTGCTTTGACAGGAAGCCAGTGTAGAGAGGCTAGCACTGGAGTAATATGATCAAATTTTTTGGTTCTAGTCAGGATTCTAGCAGCCGTATTTAGCACTAACTGAAGTTTATTTAGTGCTTTATCCGGGTAGCCGGAAAATAGAGCATTGCAGTAGTCTAACCTAGAAGTGACAAAAGCATGGATTAATTTTTCTGCATCATTTTTGGACAGAAAGTTTCTGATTTTTGCAATGTTACGTAGATGGAAAAAAGCTGTCCTCGAAATGGTCTTGATATGTTCTTCAAAAGAGAGATCAGGGTCCAGAGTAACGCCGAGGTCCTTCACAGTTTTATTTGAGACGACTGTACAACCATTAAGATTAATTGTCAGATTCAACAGAAGATCTCTTTGTTTCTTGGGACCTAGAACAAGCATCTCTGTTTTGTCCGAGTTTAATAGTAGAAAGTTTGCAGCCATCCACTTCCTTATGTCTGAAACACATGCTTCTAGCGAGGGCAATTTTGGGGCTTCACCATGTTTCATTGAAATGTACAGCTGTGTGTCATCCGCATAGCAGTGAAAGTTTACATTATGTTTTCGAATAACATCCCCAAGAGGTAAAATATATAGTGAAAACAATAGTGGTCCTAAAACGGAACCTTGAGGAACACCGAAATTTACAGTTGATGTTGATGTACAGGGTATGGTGGTGTACAGGGTATGTTGGTGTACCAGTTATGTTGATGTACAGGGTATGCTGGTGTACCGGGTATGTTGGTGTACCAGTTATGTTGATGTACAGGGTATGCTGGTGTACCGGGTATGTTTGTGTACATGGCATGGTTGTGTTCAGGTAATGTTGGTGTACAGGGTATTGCGATGTGCAGGGTATGGTGGTGTACAGGGTATGGAGGTGTACAGAGTATGGAGGTGTACAGGGTATGGAGGTGTGCAGGGTATGTTGGTGTACAGTGTATGGTGGTGTACAGGGTATGGAGGTGTACAGGGTATGGAGATGTACAGGGTATGGTGATGTACAGGGTATGGTGGTGTACAGGGTATGGTGATGTACAGGGTATGGTGGTGTAAGAGGTGTGTGGTATACAAGGTGTGGTGGTATACAAGGTGTGGTGGTGTACAGGGTATGGTGGTGTACAGGGTATGGTGGTGTACAGGGTATGGTGATGTACAGGGTATGGTGGTGTACAGGGTATGGTGATGTACAGGGTATGGTGGTGTAAGAGGTGTGTGGTATACAAGGTGTGGTGGTAAACAAGGTGTGGTGATATACAAGGTGTGGTGGTGTACAGGGTATGGTGGTGTACAGGGTATGGTGGTGTACAGGGTATGGTGATGTACAGGGTATGGTGGTGTACAGGGTATGGTGATGTACAGGGTATGGTGGTGTAAGAGGTGTGTGGTATATAAGGTGTGGTGGTATACAAGGTGTGGTGATATACAAGGTGTGGTGGTGTACAGGGTATGATGGTGTACAGGGAATGATGGCTTACATTGTAAGTTGGTGTACCGGGTATGTTGGTGTATAGGGTATGGTGGTGTGCAGGGTATGGTGATGTGCAGGGTATATTGGTGTACCGGGTATGTTGGTGTATAGGGTATGTTGGTGTACTGGGTATGTTGGTGTATAGGGTATGGTGGTGTACAGGGTATTGTGATGTGCAGGGTATGGTGGTGTACAGGGTATGGTGGTGTACAGAGTATGGAGGTATACAGGGTATGGAGGTGTGCAGGGTATGTTGGTGTACAGTGTATGGTGGTGTACAGGGTATGGAGGTGTACAGGGTATGTGGTTTACAAGGTGTGGTGGTATACAAGGTGTGGTGGTGTACAGGGTATGTAGGTGTACATGGCATTGTTGTGTACAGGGTATGGTGATGTACAGGGTATGGTGGTGTAAGAGGTATGTGGTTTACAAGGTGTGGTGGTATACAAGGTGTGGTGGTGTACAGGGTATGTAGGTGTACCTGGCATGGTGATGTACAGGGTATGGTGGTGCACAGGGTATGGTGGTGTACAGGGTATGATGGTGTACAGGGTATGGTGGTGTACATGGCATTGTTGTGTACAGGGTATGGTGGTGCACAGGGTATGGTGGTGTACAGGGTATGATGGTGTACAGGGTATGGTGGTGTACAGGGTATGGTGGTGTACATGGCATTGTTGTGTACAGGGTATGAGGGTGTACAGGGTATGGTGGTGTGCAGGGTATGGTGATGTACAGGGTATGGTGGTGTACAGGGTATGTTGGCATACATGGCATGGTGGTGTACAGTGTATGTTGGTGTACCGGGTATGTTGGTGTACAGGGTATGGTGATGTGCCGGGTATGTTGGTGTACCGGGTATGTTGGTGTGCAGAGTATGGTGATGTGCAGGGTATGTTGGTGTGCAGGGTATGGTAGTGTGCAGGGTATTGTGATGTGCAGGGTATGTTGGTATACAGGGTATGTTGGTGTACAGTGTATGGTGATATGCAGGGTATGTTGGTGTTACCGGGTATATTGGTATACAGGGTATGGTGGTTTGCAGGGTATGGTGATGTGCAGGGTATGGTGTTGGAACCTTTGTGAGTGAGAGGACTGCGATTCACAGGGGGGAGGTGGGGAAACCTTTGTGAATGAGAGGACTGTGATTCACAGGGGCGAGGTGGGGGAGCCTTTGTGAATGAGAGGACTGTGATTCACAGGGGCGAGGTGGGGGAACCTTTGTGAATGAGAGGACTGTGATTCACAGGGGCATGGTGGGGGAGCCTTTGTGAATGAGAGGACTGTGATTCACAGGGGCGAGGTGGGGAAACCTTTGCGAATGAGAGGACTGTGATTCACAGGGGCGAGGTGGGGGAACCTTTGTGAATGAGAGGACTGTGATTCACAGGGGCGAGGTGGGGGAACCTTTGTGAATGAGAGGACTGTGATTCACAAGGGGGAGGTGGGGAAACCTTTGTGAATGAGAGGACTGTGATTCACAGGGGCGAGGTGGGGGAACCTTTGTGAATGAGAGGACTGTGATTCACAGGGGCGAGGTGGGGGAACCTTTGTGAATGAGAGGACTGTGATTCACAGGGGCATGGTGGGGGAACCTTTGTGAATGAGAGGACTGTGATTCACAGGGGGGAGGTGGGGGAGCCTTTGTGAATGAGAGGACTGTGATTCACAGGGGGGAGGTGGGGAAACCTTTGTGAATGAGATAACTGTGATTCACAGGGGCGAGGTGGGGGAACCTTTGTGAATGAGAGGACTGTGATTCACAGGGGCATGGTGGGGGAGCCTTTGTGAATGAGAGGACTGTGATTCACAGGGGCGAGGTGGGGAAACCTTTGTGAATGAGAGGACTGTGATTCACAGGGGCGAGGTGGGGGAACCTTTGTGAATGAGAGGACTGTGATTCACAGGGGCGAGGTGGGGGAACCTTTGTGAATGAGAGGACTGTGATTCACAAGGGGGAGGTGGGGAAACCTTTGTGAATGAGAGGACTGTGATTCACAGGGGCTAGGTGGGGGAACCTTTGTGAATGAGAGGACTGTGATTCACAGGGGCGAGGTGGGGGAACCTTTGTGAATGAGAGGACTGTGATTCACAGGGGCATGGTGGGGGAACCTTTGTGAATGAGAGGACTGTGATTCACAGGGGGGAGGTGGGGGAGCCTTTGTGAATGAGAGGACTGTGATTCACAGGGGGGAGGTGGGGGAACCTTTGTGAATGAGAGGACTGCGATTCACAGGGGGGAGGTGGGGAAACCTTTGTGAATGAGAGGACTGTGATTCACAGGGGGGAGGTGGGGGAACCTTTGTGAATGAGAGGACTGTGATTCACAGGGGCGAGGTGGGGGAACCTTTGTGAATGAGAGGACTGTGATTCACAAGGGGGAGGTGGGGAAACCGTTGTGAATGAGAGGACTGTGATTCACAGGGGCGAGGTGGGGGAACCTTTGTGAATGAGAGGACTGTGATTCACAGGGGCGAGGTGGGGGAACCTTTGTGAATGAGAGGACTGTGATTCACAGGGGCGAGGTGGGGGAACCTTTGTGAATGAGAGGACTGTGATTCACAGGGGCATGGTGGGGGAACCTTTGTGAATGAGAGGACTGTGATTCACAGGGGCATGGTGGGGGAACCTTTGTGAATGAGAGGACTGTGATTCACAGGGGGGAGGTGGGGGAGCCTTTGTGAATGAGAGGACTGTGATTCACAGGGGGGAGGTGGGGGAACCTTTGTGAATGAGAGGACTGCGATTCACAGGGGGGAGGTAGGGAAACCTTTGTGAATGAGAGGACTGTGATTCACAAGGGGGAGGTGGGGGAACCTTTGTGAATGAGAGGACTGTGATTCACAGGGGCATGGTGGGGGAACCTTTGTGAATGAGAGGACTGTGATTCACAGGGGCATGGTGGGGGAACCTTTGTGAATGAGAGGACTGTGATTCACAGGGGGGAGGTGGGGGAGCCTTTGTGAATGAGAGGACTGTGATTCACAGGGGGGAGGTGGGGGAACCTTTGTGAATGAGAGGACTGCGATTCACAGGGGGGAGGTGGGGAAACCTTTGTGAATGAGAGGACTGTGATTCACAGGGGGGAGGTGGGGGAACCTTTGTGAATGAGAGGACTGTGATTCACAGGGGCGAGGTGGGGGAACCTTTGTGAATGAGAGGACTGTGATTCACAAGGGGGAGGTGGGGAAACCGTTGTGAATGAGAGGACTGTGATTCACAGGGGCGAGGTGGGGGAACCTTTGTGAATGAGAGGACTGTGATTCACAGGGGCGAGGTGGGGGAACCTTTGTGAATGAGAGGACTGTGATTCACAGGGGCGAGGTGGGGGAACCTTTGTGAATGAGAGGACTGTGATTCACAGGGGCATGGTGGGGGAACCTTTGTGAATGAGAGGACTGTGATTCACAGGGGCATGGTGGGGGAACCTTTGTGAATGAGAGGACTGTGATTCACAGGGGGGAGGTGGGGGAACCTTTGTGAATGAGAGGACTGTGATTCACAGGGGCGAGGTGGGGGAACCTTTGTGAATGAGAGGACTGTGATTCACAGGGGCGAGGTGGGGGAACCTTTGTGAATGAGAGGACTGTGATTCACAGGGGCATGGTGGGGGAACCTTTGTGAATGAGAGGACTGTGATTCACAGGGGCATGGTGGGGGAGCCTTTGTGAATGAGAGGACTGTGATTCACAGGGGCGAGGTGGGGGAACCTTTGTGAATGAGAGGACTGTGATTCACAGGGGGGAGGTGGGGGAACCTTTGTGAATGAGAGGACTGTGATTCACAGGGGGGAGGTGGGGGAACCTTTGTGAATGAGAGGACTGTGATTCACAGGGGCATGGTGGGGGAGCCTTTGTGAATGAGAGGACTGTGATTCACAGGGGGGAGGTGGGGAAACCTTTGTGAATGAGAGGACTGTGATTCACAGGGGCATGGTGGAGGAACCTTTGTGAATGAGAGGACTGTGATTCACAGGGGCATGGTGGGGGAACCTTTGTGAATGAGAGGACTGTGATTCACAGGGGCGAGGTGGGGGAGCCTTTGTGAATGAGAGGACTGTGATTCACAGGGGCAAGGTGGGGGAGCCTTTGTGAATGAGAGGACTGTGATTCACAGGGGCGAGGTGGGGGAACCTTTGTGAATGAGAGGACTGTGATTCACAGGGGCGAGGTGGGGGAACCTTTGTGAATGAGAGGACTGTGATTCACAGGGGCATGGTGGGGGAACCTTTGTGAATGAGAGGACTGTGATTCACAGGGGCGAGGTGGGGGAACCTTTGTGAATGAGAGGACTGTGATTCACAGGGGCGAGGTGGGGGAACCTTTGTGAATGAGAGGACTGTGATTCACAGGGGGGAGGTGGGGGAACCTTTGTGAATGAGAGGACTGTGATTCACAGGGGGGAGGTGGGGGAACCTTTGTGAATGAGAGGACTGTGATTCACAGGGGCATGGTGGGGGAGCCTTTGTGAATGAGAGGACTGTGATTCACAGGGGGGAGGTGGGGAAACCTTTGTGAATGAGAGGACTGTGATTCACAGGGGCATGGTGGAGGAACCTTTGTGAATGAGAGGACTGTGATTCACAGGGGCATGGTGGGGGAACCTTTGTGAATGAGAGGACTGTGATTCACAGGGGCGAGGTGGGGGAGCCTTTGTGAATGAGAGGACTGTGATTCACAGGGGCAAGGTGGGGGAGCCTTTGTGAATGAGAGGACTGTGATTCACAGGGGCGAGGTGGGGGAACCTTTGTGAATGAGAGGACTGTGATTCACAGGGGCGAGGTGGGGGAACCTTTGTGAATGAGAGGACTGTGATTCACAGGGGCATGGTGGGGGAACCTTTGTGAATGAGAGGACTGTGATTCACAGGGGCGAGGTGGGGGAACCTTTGTGAATGAGAGGACTGTGATTCACAGGGGCGAGGTGGGGGAACCTTTGTGAATGAGAGGACTGTGATTTACAGGGGCATGGTGGGGGAACCTTTGTGAATGAGAGGACTGTGATTCACAGGGGGGAGGTGGGGGAACCTTTGTGAATGAGAGGACTGTGATTCACAGAGGGGAGGTGGGGGAACCTTTGTGAATGAGAGGACTGTGATTCACAGGGGCATGGTGGGGGAACCTTTGTGAATGAGAGGACTGTGATTCACAGGGGGGAGGTGGGGGAACCTTTGTGAATGAGAGGACTGTGATTCACAGGGGCATGGTGGGGGAGCCTTTGTAAATGAGAGGACTGTGATTCACAGGGGCATGGTGGGGGAGCCTTTGTGAATGAGAGGACTGTGATTCACAGAGGCATGGTGGGGGAACCTTTGTGAATGAGAGGACTGTGATTCACAGGGGCATGGTGGGGGAACCTTTGTGAATGAGAGGACTGTGATTCACAGGGGGGAGGTGGGGAAACCTTTGTGAATGAGAGGACTGTGATTCACAGGGGGGAGGTGGGGTAACCTTTGTGAATGAGAGGACTGTGATTCACAGGGGCATGGTGGGGGAACCTTTGTGAATGAGAGGACTGTGATTCACAGGGGCATGGTGGGGGAGCCTTTGTGAATGAGAGGACTGTGATTCACAGGGGCATGGTGGAGGAACCTTTGTGAATGAGAGGACTGTGATTCACAGGGGCGAGGTGGGGAAACCTTTGTGAATGAGAGGACTGTGATTCACAGGGGCGAGGTGGGGGAACCTTTGTGAATGAGAGGACTGTGATTCACAGGGGCGAGGTGGGGGAACCTTTGTGAATGAGAGGACTGTGATTCACAGGGGCATGGTGGGGTAACCTTTGTGAATGAGAGGACTGTGATTCACAGGGGCGAGGTGGGGGAACCTTTGTGAATGAGAGGACTGTGATTCACAGGGGCATGGTGGGGTAACCTTTGTGAATGAGAGGACTGTGATTCACAGGGGCATGATGGGGGAGCCTTTGTGAATGAGAGGACTGTGATTCACAGGGGCATGGTGGGGGAACCTTTGTGAATGAGAGGACTGTGATTCACAGGGGGGAGGTGGGGGGAACCTTTGTGAATGAGAGGACTGTGATTCACAGGGGCGAGGTGGGGGAACCTTTGTGAATGAGAGGACTGTGATTCACAGGGGGGAGGTGGGGGAACCTTTGTGAATGAGAGGACTGTGATTCACAGGGGGGAGGTGGGGGAACCTTTGTGAATGACAGGACTGTGATTCACAGGGGGAGGTGGGGGAACCTGTGTGAATGAGAGGACTGTGATTCACAGGGGCATGGTGGGGGAACCTTTGTGAATGAGAGGACTGTGATTCACAGGGGCATGGTGGGGGAGCCTTTGTGAATGAGAGGACTGTGATTCACAGGGGCGAGGTGGGGAAACCTTTGTGAATGAGAGGACTGTGATTCACAGGGGCGAGGTGGGGGAACCTTTGTGAATGAGAGGACTGTGATTCACAGGGGCGAGGTGGGGGAACCTTTGTGAATGAGAGGACTGTGATTCACAGGGGCATGGTGGGGTAACCTTTGTGAATGAGAGGACTGTGATTCACAGGGGCATGATGGGGGAGCCTTTGTGAATGAGAGGACTGTGATTCACAGGGGCATGTTGGGGGAACCTTTGTGAATGAGAGGACTGTGATTCACAGGGGGGAGGTGGGGGAACCTTTGTGAATGAGAGGACTGTGATTCACAGGGGCGAGGTGGGGGAACCTTTGTGAATGAGAGGACTGTGATTCACAGGGGGGAGGTGGGGGAACCTTTGTGAATGAGAGGACTGTGATTCACAGGGGGGAGGTGGGGAAACCTTTGTGAATGACAGGACTGTGATTCACAGGGGGAGGTGGGGGAACCTTTGTGAATGAGAGGACTGTGATTCACTGGGGCGAGGTGGGGGAACCTTTGTGAATGAGAGGACTGTGATTCACAGGGGGGAGGTGGGGGAACCTTTGTGAATGAGAGGACTGTGATTCACAAGGGGGAGGTGGGGGAACCTTTGTGAATGAGAGGACTGTGATTCACAGGGGGGAGGTGGGGGAACCTTTGTGAATGAGAGGACTGTGATTCACAGAGGGGAGGTGGGGGAACCTTTGTGAATGAGAGGACTGTGATTCACAGGGGCATGGTGGGGGAACCTTTGTGAATGAGAGGACTGTGATTCACAGGGGCATGGTGGGGGAGCCTCTGTGAATGAGAGGACTATGATTCACAGGGGCGAGGTGGGGAAACCTTTGTGAATGAGAGGACTGTGATTCACAGGGGCGAGGTGGGGGAACCTTTGTGAATGAGAGGACTGTGATTCACAGGGGCGAGGTGGGGGAACCTTTGTGAATGAGAGGACTGTGATTCACAGGGGCATGGTGGGGGAGCCTTTGTGAATGAGAGGACTGTGATTCACAGGGGCGAGGTGGGGGAACCTTTGTGAATGAGAGGACTGTGATTCACAGGGGGGAGGTGGGGGAACCTTTGTGAATGAGAGGACTGTGATTCACAGGGGGGAGGTGGGGGAACCTTTGTGAATGAGAGGACTGTGATTCACAGGGGCATGGTGGGGGAGCCTTTGTGAATGAGAGGACTGTGATTCACAGGGGGGAGGTGGGGAAACCTTTGTGAATGAGAGGACTGTGATTCACAGGGGCATGGTGGAGGAACCTTTGTGAATGAGAGGACTGTGATTCACAGGGGCATGGTGGGGGAACCTTTGTGAATGAGAGGACTGTGATTCACAGGGGCGAGGTGGGGGAGCCTTTGTGAATGAGAGGACTGTGATTCACAGGGGCAAGGTGGGGGAGCCTTTGTGAATGAGAGGACTGTGATTCACAGGGGCGAGGTGGGGGAACCTTTGTGAATGAGAGGACTGTGATTCACAGGGGTGAGGTGGGGGAACCTTTGTGAATGAGAGGACTGTGATTCACAGGGGCATGGTGGGGGAACCTTTGTGAATGAGAGGACTGTGATTCACAGGGGCGAGGTGGGGGAACCTTTGTGAATGAGAGGACTGTGATTCACAGGGGCGAGGTGGGGGAACCTTTGTGAATGAGAGGACTGTGATTTACAGGGGCATGGTGGGGGAACCTTTGTGAATGAGAGGACTGTGATTCACAGGGGGGAGGTGGGGGAACCTTTGTGAATGAGAGGACTGTGATTCACAGAGGGGAGGTGGGGGAACCTTTGTGAATGAGAGGACTGTGATTCACAGGGGCATGGTGGGGGAACCTTTGTGAATGAGAGGACTGTGATTCACAGGGGGGAGGTGGGGGAACCTTTGTGAATGAGAGGACTGTGATTCACAGGGGCATGGTGGGGAAGCCTTTGTAAATGAGAGGACTGTGATTCACAGGGGCATGGTGGGGGAGCCTTTGTGAATGAGAGGACTGTGATTCACAGAGGCATGGTGGGGGAACCTTTGTGAATGAGAGGACTGTGATTCACAGGGGCATGGTGGGGGAACCTTTGTGAATGAGAGGACTGTGATTCACAGGGGCATGGTGGGGGAGCCTTTGTGAATGAGAGGACTGTGATTCACAGGGGCGAGGTGGGGAAACCTTTGTGAATGAGAGGACTGTGATTCACAGGGGCGAGGTGGGGGAACCTTTGTGAATGAGAGGACTGTGATTCACAGGGGCGAGGTGGGGGAACCTTTGTGAATGAGAGGACTGTGATTCACAGGGGCATGGTGGGGTAACCTTTGTGAATGAGAGGACTGTGATTCACAGGGGCATGATGGGGGAGCCTTTGTGAATGAGAGGACTGTGATTCACAGGGGCATGGTGGGGGAACCTTTGTGAATGAGAGGACTGTGATTCACAGGGGGGAGGTGGGGGAACCTTTGTGAATGAGAGGACTGTGATTCACAGGGGCGAGGTGGGGGAACCTTTGTGAATGAGAGGACTGTGATTCACAGGGGGGAGGTGGGGGAACCTTTGTGAATGAGAGGACTGTGATTCACAGGGGGGAGGTGGGGGAACCTTTGTGAATGACAGGACTATGATTCACAGGGGCGAGGTGGGGAAACCTTTGTGAATGAGAGGACTGTGATTCAAAGGGGCGAGGTGGGGGAACCTTTGTGAATGAGAGGACTGTGATTCACAGGGGGGAGGTGGGGGAACCTTTGTGAATGAGAGGACTGTGATTCACAGGGGCATGGTGGGGGAGCCTTTGTGAATGAGAGGACTATGATTCACAGGGGCGAGGTGGGGAAACCTTTGTGAATGAGAGGACTGTGATTCACAGGGGCGAGGTGGGGGAACCTTTGTGAATGAGAGGACTGTGATTCACAGGGGCGAGGTGGGGGGAACCTTTGTGAATGAGAGGACTGTGATTCACAGGGGCGAGGTGGGGGAACCTTTGTGAATGAGAGGACTGTGATTTACAGGGGCATGGTGGGGTAACCTTTGTGAATGAGAGGAATGTGATTCACAGGGGCATGATGGGGGAGCCTTTGTGAATGAGAGGACTGTGATTCACAGGGGCATGGTGGGGGAACCTTTGTGAATGAGAGGACTGTGATTCACAGGGGGGAGGTGGGGGAACCTTTGTGAATGAGAGGACTGTGATTCACAGGGGCGAGGTGGGGGAACCTTTGTGAATGAGAGGACTGTGATTCACAGGGGGGAGGTGGGGGAACCTTTGTGAATGAGAGGACTGTGATTCAGAGGGGGGAGGTGGGGGAACCTTTGTGAATGAGAGGACTGTGATTCACACGGGGAGGTGGGGGAACCTTTGTGAATGAGAGGACTGTGATTCACAGGGGCGAGGTGGGGGAACCTTTGTGAATGAGAGGACTGTGATTCACAGGGGGGAGGTGGGGGAGCCTTTGTGAATGAGAGGACTATGATTCACAGGGGCGAGGTGGGGAAACCTTTGTGAATGAGAGGACTGTGATTCACAGGGGCGAGGTGGGGGAACCTTTGTGAATGAGAGGACTGTGATTCACAGGGGCGAGGTGGGGGAACCTTTGTGAATGAGAGGACTGTGATTCACAGGGGCGAGGTGGGGGAACCTTTGTGAATGAGAGGACTGTGATTTACAGGGGCATGGTGGGGGAACCTTTGTGAATGAGAGGACTGTGATTCACAGGGGCATGGTGGAGGAACCTTTGTGAATGAGAGGACTGTGATTCACAGGGGGGAGGTGGGGGAACCTTTGTGAATGAGAGGACTGTGATTCACAGGGGCATGGTGGGGGAACCTTTGTGAATGAGAGGACTGTGATTCACAGGGGCATGGCGGGGGAGCCTTTGTGAATGAGAGGACTGTGATTCACAGGGGCATGGTGGAGGAACCTTTGTGAATGAGAGGACTGTGATTCACAGGGGGGAGGTGGGGGAACCTTTGTGAATGAGAGGACTGTGAATCACAGGGGCATGGTGGGGGAACCTTTGTGAATGAGAGGACTGTGATTCACAGGGGGGAGGTGGGGGAGCCTTTGTGAATGAGAGGACTGTGATTCACAGGGGGGAGGTGGGGGAACCTTTGTGAATGAGAGGACTGTGATTCACAGGGGCATGGTGGGGGAGCCTTTGTGAATGAGAGGACTGTGATTCACAGGGGCGAGGTGGGGAAACCTTTGTGAATGAGAGGACTGTGATTCACAGGGGCGAGGTGGGGGAACCTTTGTGAATGAGAGGACTGTGATTCACAGGGGCGAGGTGGGGGAAACTTTGTGAATGAGAGGACTGTGATTCACAGGGGCATGGTGGGGTAACCTTTGTGAATGAGAGGACTGTGATTCACAGGGGCATGATGGGGGAGCCTTTGTGAATGAGAGGACTGTGATTCACAGGGGCATGGTGGGGGAACCTTTGTGAATGAGAGGACTGTGATTCACAGGGGGGAGGTGGGGGAACCTTTGTGAATGAGAGGACTGTGATTCACAGGGGGAGGTGGGGGAACCTTTGTGAATGAGAGGACTGTGATTCACAGGGGCGAGGTGGGGGAACCTTTGTGAATGAGAGGACTGTGATTCACAGGGGGGAGGTGGGGGAACCTTTGTGAATGAGAGGACTGTGATTCACAAGGGGGACGTGGGGGAACCTTTGTGAATGAGAGGACTGTGATTCACAGGGGGGAGGTGGGGGAACCTTTGTGAATGAGAGGACTGTGATTCACAGAGGGGAGGTGGGGGAACCTTTGTGAATGAGAGGACTGTGATTCACAGGGGCATGGTGGGGGAACCTTTGTGAATGAGAGGACTGTGATTCACAGGGGCATGGTGGGGGAGCCTTTGTGAATGAGAGGACTATGATTCACAGGGGCGAGGTGGGGAAACCTTTGTGAATGAGAGGACTGTGATTCACAGGGGCGAGGTGGGGGAACCTTTGTGAATGAGAGGACTGTGATTCACAGGGGCGAGGTGGGGGAACCTTTGTGAATGAGAGGACTGTGATTCACAGGGGCGAGGTGGGGGAACCTTGTGAATGAGAGGACTGTGATTTACAGGGGCATGGTGGGGGAACCTTTGTGAATGAGAGGACTGTGATTCACAGGGGCATGGTGGGGGAGCCTTTGTGAATGAGAGGACTGTGATTCACAGGGGGGAGGTTGGGGTACCTTTGTGAATGAGAGGACTGTGATTCACAGGGACATGGTGGGGGAACCTTTGTGAATGAGAGGACTGTGATTCACAGGGGCATGGTGGGGGAACCTTTGTGAATGAGAGGACTGTGATTCACAGGGGGGAGGTGGGGAAACCTTTGTGAATGAGAGGACTGTGATTCACAAGGGGGAGGTGGGGGAACCTTTGTGAATGAGAGGACTGTGATTCACAGGGGGGAGGTGGGGGAACCTTTGTGAATGAGAGGACTGTGATTCACAGGGGCATGGTGGGGGAACCTTTGTGAATGAGAGGACTGTGATTCACAGGGGCATGGTGGGGGAGCCTTTGTGAATGAGAGGACTGTGATTCACAGGGGCATGGTGGAGGAACCTTTGTGAATGAGAGGACTGTGATTCACAGGGGGGAGGTGGGGGAACCTTTGTGAATGAGAGGACTGTAATTCACAGAGGGGAGGTGGGGGAGCCTTTGTGAATGAGAGGACTGTGATTCACAGGGGGGAGGTGGGGGAACCTTTGTGAATGAGAGGACTGTGATTCACAGGGGCATGGTGGGGGAACCTTTGTGAATGAGAGGACTGTGATTCACAGGGGCATGGTGGGGGAGCCTTTGTGAATGAGAGGACTGTGATTCACAGGGGCGAGGTGGGGAAACCTTTGTGAATGAGAGGACTGTGATTCACAGGGGCGAGGTGGGGGAACCTTTGTGAATGAGAGGACTGTGATTCACAGGGGCGAGGTGGGGGAACCTTTGTGAATGAGAGGACTGTGATTCACAGGGGCATGGTGGGGTAACCTTTGTGAATGAGAGGACTGTGATTCACAGGGGCATGGTGGGGGAGCCTTTGTGAATGAGAGGACTGTGATTCACAGGGGCATGGTGGAGGAACCTTTGTGAATGAGAGGACTGTGATTCACAGGGGGGAGGTGGGGGAACCTTTGTGAATGAGAGGACTGTGATTCACAGGGGGGAGGTTGGGGAGCCTTTGTGAATGAGAGGACTGTGATTCACAGGGGGAGGTGGGGGAACCTTTGTGAATGAGAGGACTGTGATTCACAGGGGCGAGGTGGGGGAACCTTTGTGAATGAGAGGACTGTGATTGACAGGGGGGAGGTGGGGGAACCTTTGTGAATGAGAGGACTGTGATTCACAAGGGGGACGTGGGGGAACCTTTGTGAATGAGAGGACTGTGATTCACAGGGGGGAGGTGGGGGAACCTTTGTGAATGAGAGGACTGTGATTCACAGAGGGGAGGTGGGGGAACCTTTGTGAATGAGAGGACTGTGATTCACAGGGGCATGGTGGGGGAACCTTTGTGAATGAGAGGACTGTGATTCACAGGGGCATGGTGGGGGAGCCTTTGTGAATGAGAGGACTATGTTTCACAGGGGCGAGGTGGGGAAACCTTTGTGAATGAGAGGACTGTGATTCACAGGGGCGAGGTGGGGGAACCTTTGTGAATGAGAGGACTGTGATTCACAGGGGCGAGGTGGGGGAACCTTTGTGAATGAGAGGACTGTGATTCACAGGGGCGAGGTGGGGGAACCTTTGTGAATGAGAGGACTGTGATTTACAGGGGCATGGTGGGGGAACCTTTGTGAATGAGAGGACTGTGATTCACAGGGGCATGGTGGGGGAGCCTTTGTGAATGAGAGGACTGTGATTCACAGGGGGGAGGTTGGGGAACCTTTGTGAATGAGAGGACTGTGATTCACAGGGACATGGTGGGGGAACCTTTGTGAATGAGAGGACTGTGATTCACAGGGGCATGGTGGGGGAACCTTTGTGAATGAGAGGACTGTGATTCACAGGGGGGAGGTGGGGAAACCTTTGTGAATGAGAGGACTGTGATTCACAAGGGGGAGGTGGGGGACCTTTGTGAATGAGAGGACTGTGATTCACAGGGGGGAGGTGGGGGAACCTTTGTGAATGAGAGGACTGTGATTCACAGGGGCATGGTGGGGGAACCTTTGTGAATGAGAGGACTGTGATTCACAGGGGCATGGTGGGGGAGCCTTTGTGAATGAGAGGACTGTGATTCACAGGGGCATGGTGGAGGAACCTTTGTGAATGAGAGGACTGTGATTCACAGGGGGGAGGTGGGGGAACCTTTGTGAATGAGAGGATGTGATTCACAGGGGGGAGGTGGGGGAGCCTTTGTGAATGAGAGGACTGTGATTCACAGGGGGGAGGTGGGGGAACCTTTGTGAATGAGAGGACTGTGTTTCACAGGGGCATGGTGGGGGAACCTTTGTGAATGAGAGGACTGTGATTCACAGGGGCATGGTGGGGGAGCCTTTGTGAATGAGAGGACTGTGATTCACAGGGGCGAGGTGGGGAAACCTTTGTGAATGAGAGGACTGTGATTCACAGGGGCGAGGTGGGGGAACCTTTGTGAATGAGAGGACTGTGATTCACAGGGGCGAGGTGGGGGAACCTTTGTGAATGAGAGGACTGTGATTCACAGGGGCATGGTGGGGTAACCTTTGTGAATGAGAGGACTGTGATTCACAGGGGCATGGTGGGGGAGCCTTTGTGAATGAGAGGACTGTGATTCACAGGGGCATGGTGGAGGAACCTTTGTGAATGAGAGGACTGTGATTCACAGGGGGGAGGTGGGGAAACCTTTGTGAATGAGAGGACTGTGATTCACAATGTGGAGGTGGGGGAACCTTTGTGAATGAGAGGACTGTGATTCACAGGGGGGAGGTTTGGGAACCTTTGTGAATGAGAGGACTGTGATTCACAGGGGCATGGTGGGGGAACCTTTGTGAATGAGAGGACTGTGATTCACAGGGGCATGGTGGGGGAGCCTTTGTGAATGAGAGGACTGTGATTCACAGGGGCATGGTGGAGGAACCTTTGTGAATGAGAGGACTGTGATTCACAGGGGGGAGGTGGGGGAACCTTTGTGAATGAGAGGACTGTGATTCACAGGGGGGAGGTGGGGGAGCCTTTGTGAATGAGAGGACTGTGATTCACAGGGGGGAGGTGGGGGAGCCTTTGTGAATGAGAGGACTGTGATTCACAGGGGCGAGGTGGGGAAACCTTTGTGAATGAGAGGACTGTGATTCACAGGGGCATGGTGGGGGAGCCTTTGTGAATTAGAGGACTGTGATTCACAGGGGCATGGTGGGGGAACCTTTGTGAATGAGAGGACTGTGATTCACAGGGGGGAGGTGGGGGAACCTTTGTGAATGAGAGGACTGTGATTCACAGGGGCATGGTGGGGGAACCTTTGTGAATGAGAGGACTGTGATTCACAGGGGCATGGTAGGGGAGCCTTTGTGAATGAGAGGACTGTGATTCACAGGGGGGAGGTGGGGGAGCATTTGTGACTGAGTTGACTGTGATTCACAGGGGCATGGTGGGGGAGCCTTTGTGAATGAGAGGACTGTGATTCACAGGGGGGGGGAGCCTTTGTGAATGAGAGGACTGTGATTCACAGGGGGGAGGTGGGGGAGCCTTTGTGAATGAGAGGACTGTGATTCACAGGGGGGAGGTGGGGGAGCCTTTGTGAATGAGAGGACTGTGATTCACAGGGGGGAGGTGGGGGAGCCTTTGTGAATGAGAGGACTGTGATTCACAGGGGGGAGGTGGGGGAGCCTTTGTGAATGAGAGGACTGTGATTCACAGGGGCATGGTGGGGGAACCTTTGTGACTGAGTTGACTGTGATTCACAGGGGCATGGTGGGGGAGCCTTTGTGACTGAGTTGCCTGTGATTCACAGGGGGGTGGTGGGGGAGCCTTTGTGAATGAGAGGACTGTGATTCACAGGGGCATGGTGGGGGAACCTTTGTGACTGAGTTGACTGTGATTCACAGGGGCATGGTGGGGGAGCCTTTGTGAATGAGAGGACTGTGATTCACAGGGGCATGGTCGGGGAGCCTTTGTGAATGAGAGGACTGTGATTCACAGGGGCATGGTGGGGGAACCTTTGTGAGTGAGAGGACTGTGATTCACAGGGGGGAGGTGGGGGAACCTTTGTGAATGAGAGGACTGTGATTCACAGGGGCATGGTGGGGGAGCCTTTGTGAATGAGAGGACTGTGATTCACAGGGGGGGGGGGTGGGGGAGCCTTTGTGAATGAGAGGACTGTGATTCACAGGGGGGAGGTGGGGGAGCCTTTGTGAATGAGAGGACTGTGATTCACAGGGGGGAGGTGGGGGAGCCTTTGTGAATGAGAGGACTGTGATTCACAGGGGGGAGGTGGGGGAGCCTTTGTGAATGAGAGGACTGTGATTCACAGGGGGGAGGTGGGGGAGCCTTTGTGAATGAGAGGACTGTGATTCACAGGGGCATGGTGGGGGAACCTTTGTGACTGAGTTGACTGTGATTCACAGGGGCATGGTGGGGGAGCCTTTGTGACTGAGTTGCCTGTGATTCACAGGGGCATGGTGGGGGAGCCTTTGTGAATGAGTTGACTGTGATTCACAGGGGCATGGTGGGGGAGCCTTTGTGACTGAGTTGCCTGTGATTCACAGGGGCATGGTGGGGGAACCTTTGTGACTGAGTTGACTGTGATTCACAGGGGCATGGTGGGGGAGCCTTTGTGAATGAGAGGACTGTGATTCACAGGGGCATGGTCGGGGAGCCTTTGTGAATGAGAGGACTGTGATTCACAGGGGCATGGTGGGGGAACCTTTGTGAGTGAGAGGACTGTGATTCACAGGGGGGAGGTGGGGGAACCTTTGTGAATGAGAGGACTGTGATTCACAGGGGCATGGTGGGGGAACCTTTGTGAATGAGAGGACTGCGATTCACAGGGGCATGGTGGGGTACAGGGCATAGACCTCTCCTTCAAGCCTGACATTCAGAGGAATCGGCCAGGTGAAGACATCCAGACTGTCTATTATCCAAGATCAGTGAAATGAACGTAACACAAAGCTCAATTAATACTAGGACTTCAAGGTTTTTTGCCTGCCACATTTTCATTATTGTGAGACCACCAAATCAATGGGGGTGGATGGTGAGTCGAGGTCTCAATGAAGAAGTGGTTAAATCAGAGGTAAACAGGTACTGTATGTATTGGACAATGTTACCTCAAACCACCTTCAAGGGGAAGATTGACCCGAGTAGTAGTATTTACTGGCATCTGTTCTCTCTTTGGGTAAAGGGCATTTCCACCGTAGCGGATTTACTCTGAGTCTCAGTTTTTTCACTTTGAAATGTATGCCAAACAAAAACCATTGATTTCAATATTAAACAAACCATGCAACTCCAGGGTAGCCTAGTGGTTAGAGCATTGGACTAGTAACCGAAAGGTTGAACATTCGAATCCCCGAGCTGACAAGGTACAAATCTGTCGTTCTGCCCCTGAATAAGGCAGTTAACCCACTATTCCTAGGCTGCCATTGAAAATAAGAATTTGTTCTTAACTGGCTTGCCTAGTTAAATAAAGGTAAAATGCACAAGGACTACTTCTAATAGTTTCCACTGAAAAATGTACAATAACACATTTAGTGGAAGAATTAAGGTAAGGTATCCCTCAGGTTCTTATGCGATCATAAATATCTGCTCCGAATTAAGATTCAAATATGTCCGCAGAAAGATTTGGGTGTCCGCTATGACATGACACCTTGAGTTTGAAAAAAATCTATTTTGGTTATTGAACTACAGTAGGTGAAGTGTATATACACCCCCGTAACAAAATGTCACAATTACATAATGGATACCTGATCTGTACTACTCAGAAATCTCCTCCTTTATCTCATCCTTTATCACCTCAGATAGTCCGTGAAGGAAGGTATTGCAAAGGGACTCCAGATTCCAGGCATTCTCGGGCGGCCAACGTGCAAAAATCTACAGCTTAGTCTGCCACACTACGGGAATCTTGCTGTAATTCAAGAAGCTTACGGGCAGCCTCTCTCCCGGATACCGGAGAATCGAACACCTTCCTCACCTCTGCCATAAAATCCTCCAGATTACGACAAATGACTGATTGTTGCTCCCAAATAACCTTCACCCAGGAGAGCGCCCTTCCCGACATTAGCGTAATAATATATGATATCTTAGATCGGTCCGAAGGGAACGAAGATGGCTGTAGCTCAACAATAAGGGAGCATTGAGAAAGAAAACCCTGGCAGGTACCAGGATCTCCAGAGTATCGCTTCGGAGGAGGTAAGCAAGGTTCCTGGGGAGCCGGGGTAGGCTGTACCAACTCAACACTCATAGTTGAGGGTTGAGGGTAGTTGAAGGTTCTCACCGGTGGTAGGCTGCCTATGAGCTAACTCCCTGATTTGCTCCATAAATCGCCTTAAACCCCTGGTTGTGGCGTTCCGTCAGGGAACAAAGCCCTTCCAGAAGGTCCTGTAGTAGCTCCTCATGCCTCCCAATGGTGGCTCCCTGCAGGGAGACGGTGTGGTGGAGCTGGTCCAAGCCTGCTGGGTCTGTCATGGCCTGTTCGTACTAAAGGGCTCAGGGCCAGACCCAGATGCAGACACGGGAGACAGATGCTTTGAGTGTTTGATAGTTATTATTTCCAAAAGGGGTAGTTAAGAGAATAGTCATGGACAGGCAAGAGGTCAAAACAAGATCAGAGTCCAGGGGGTAAAGAGTGGCAGGCAGGCTCGAGGTCAGGGCAGGCAGACTGGTCAGGCAGGCGGGTACAGAGTCTAGAAAACAGGCAAGGGTCAAAATAGAGAATGGCAAAAGCAGGAGCACAGGAAAAACACGCTGGTTGACTTGAAACAGACAAGACGAACTGGCACAGAGAGACAGGAAACACAGGGATAAATACACTGGGGAAAATAAGTGACACCTGGAGGAGGTGGAGACAATCACAATGACAGGTGAAACAGATCAGGGCGTGACACCAGCAGCATTGCAGTTCTTGACACAAATTGGTGTGTCTGGCACCTACTACCATACCCCGTTCAAAGGCACTTAAATCTTGTGTTTTGCCCATTCACACTCGGAATGGCACATATACACAATCCATGTCTCAGTTGTTTCAAGGTTAAATAATCCTTCTTTAACCTGTCTCCCCTTCATCTCCACTGGATTTTACAAGTGCCATCAAATAAGGGATCATAGCTTTTACCTGGATTCACCTGGTCATTCTATGTCATGGTAAGCATTTCACTGTAAGTTGTTGTATTCGGCGCACGTGACAAATAAACTTTGATTTGATTTGTTCTTAATGTTTTGTGGACTCCGTGTTTGTTGGTCCTCAATAAATGCCCTAAAACAATATTTGCTGTAAGTCTTTCACTGTCTTGATGCAAACCTGGTAATGTTACATACTGTATCTTCTGCCTATAACCAACTATTCATAATACAACACAACAGAAGAAACACAACAGAAATCATAGACCCATTAGATATCATAACCTGGATGTTTCATAACATCACCCAGGAGCGGTAAAACACATTTAGTGTGCACCATAAAGCAAACACACTCCCACTAATAGATATCTATTTGTTCATGGGCAAGGGGAGACAGCTTAATAACAGAGCCACTGGCAACAACTTTAAAGAGGGAGGGGGGGATGAGGGAGGAGAGGTGCCCAGGGGACCAAGAGGCTAAAGCATCTCAAATGAAAACATTTAAAAGGTACAGAAAAGGTACCGAATCAATTTCATCTCCAGTGCTGCATGGCGACCATGTTGGTGTTGTATTGGACAGCAGGGAATGAGGCTTGACCAGATTTCAGCTAAAAATGCACCATTGTAACCACTCAGGGGTTTTAGGAAAAGCAACAGTTGGCCACTGTTCACTCAATACTTAACAGATATCATAGTTATGGGCAGCATGTTGCCATCCTTTTCATTAGTTTGAAGATTATGCAAATGTATTTATGTTTACTTTGGATGTTGCTTTTGTACCCCTATCCTTTCTTTCTTATACAGGCATTTTAACACATAGTTAAACTGAGTCATGAACATAGCATGGTAGGCCATATCCATGTTGCCACAGCAAGGATTCCTACAGCAGGGATTCCAGATGGTGGAAATAGCTTGTGATGAGGAATTGGGAGTGAATGTGTTGGAACAACTGTTTTATATTTGAAGACCATCTTTGTTTTTGAGGTAACATACACATTAGTTGTACTGACAAAGCCAGTGGATAGATCCAATCATTACTTTGCATCATCTGTCCATTTGCCATTGTCCTACTGTATCCTGATTCACAAGCACTATAGATCAATGCATGTTGATATGCTAAGTAGGCCTGGCTGTAATAACAATGGGAATTAGCTTGTAAAAAGTGATTATTCACGGCTAATGAACAATGCTAATGGGAATGGCTAATTGCAGTTGCCCAGTCATGGTGATGAAGAGTGTCTTCAGAAGTAAAATGAACTTTATTCTTAAATTACAGGCCCTCTGTTGCAGATTCGCCTGTCCTATTATGTGCTAATTAGCTGACACTGGGGACAGTTTAGTTAACGAGCCCTGGATGATTTTAACCTTCCACATGGTGGAAGATCGACTCACTTCTGCGCACATGCACACGCAAACACGCTGAGGCTACCTGCATGCACATGCTAAGACACTGCTGTGCTAATTGGCTTGAAGTCATTCTTTATATAGTGTCGGTATGGAGCCACGCTTTTACAAAATACCATGCCCTTTCACTCAGATTCACACAGCTGTCAACACGTATAGTCTCAAAGAGTTTGTAGTAAAAGTTTGTGAGGATCTTTTCATGCAACGTAAGTAAATGCAAGTTGTGATGTCCTTGTCAACCTAGATGGTTTCTAACATTAGATGACTCTGTGTTGTTGTTAGATGTAAATGATAGCATAATGCATATATCATTACATCACCAAGTCAAGCCAAGCACAACCTAATAAGAGGTAGCAAACAATTCAGAAAAATTGCCCTGCCTTGCACTTATATCTTGCTAGCACATTCGTCTTTGATCAACTTACGGGACACTGGTATGAGTCAGGCCCTCTGAAACAAACTCCTGTAGCAACCTGATGCTCCAAAGTGCAGTATCCCCCAGGACACTGGTATGAGGCGGGCCCTCTGAAACAACCTCCTGTAGCAACCTGATGCTCCAAAGTGCAGTATCCCCCAGGACACTGGTATGAGGCGGGCCCTCTGAAACAACCTCCTGTAGCAAAGGCAGTCTCACTTTTTTAACGGGATAGACACGGATAACAGGGGCGGCAGATGAGTGAGATAGACAGAGTAAGGACTTAACCCTGCTTAGCTTCAGATGAAAGCCAGCAGATTGAATGCAGCTTTGTAGCATTGCTGAAAGCTGTTTGTTGGGGTTATGAGTGTGTAAAGGGAAGCTGTTTGTTGGGGTAATGAGCGTGTAGAGGGAAGCTGTTTCTTGGGGTTATGAGTGTGTTGAGGGAAACTGTTTGTTGTGGTTATGAGCATGTAGAAGGAAGCTGTTTGTTGTGGTTATGAGTGTGTAAAGGGAAACTGTTTGTTGTGGTTATGAGCGTGTAGAAGGAAGCTGTTTGTTGTGGTTATGAGCGTGTAGAGGGAAACTTTTTATTGGGGTTATGAGTGTGTAGAGGGAAGCTTTTTGTTGCGGTTATGAGCATGTAGAAGGAAGCTGTTTGTTAGGGTTATGAGGGTCCTACTCATATACCCAACAAACAGTTTCCTTCATAACCCCAACCCACAGCTTCCCCCTACACGCTCATAACCCCAACCTAAAATGACAATATATAGAAACAATATCAGGCATGATTTCCCTCAGGGCAGATCCGCTGTACATGTAGGCATGTACTGTATGAAGTAAATTGTACTGTGCTAAGTTTGTTCACCTCAATCAAAAATAACAATGAATCCAGACAGGCAATGCTCTACATGTGGGAGCAGTATCTGATCTATCTAACGAGTGAAACGCTTCATGTTCATCACAAACTACCACCTGTTAACACAAATGCCAAACGTGACAATGCCCCAGTGAGGCTTGAGTGTCATAGCCAACATGTGTTCAGAAACAGATTTAAATTCCAAAGAAAAAAGATGTTGTTTACATATACCACTGAACCATCTGTTGGGTGTTAATCCTTCTACACCAGGGGTAGACAAATACATTCAGCCACGGGCCGATGTTTGACGGAGCGGATGGTGGGATGGTTTATATCTTGATTATATTGAAACACAATCACGTCTCTTTCTAATATTGTGTGAAAAGATATCTTACATTTTGCTAAATTCTTGGTGATTTTGCAGCATTTCCCCCCCTAAAACCTAAAAACATTAGGGGTCCAAACAAAATCACTTGTGGCCCAAAGCCACATGTTGCAAACCCCTGAACAACACACTGATAACTCCAAAAAACAGCTTCCCTCTACACACTTAGAACCCCAATAAAAAGCTTTCTCTACACACTCAAAACCACAACAAACAGTTTCCCTCTACACATTCAGAAACCCAACAAACAGTTTCCCTCTACACTCTCATAACCCCCCCAAAAAGCTTCCCTCTACACCCTCATAACCCTATGAAACATCTTCCTTCTACATGCTCATAACCGCCACAAAAAGCTTCCCTCTACACACTCATAACCCCAACAAACAGTTTCCCTCTACACACTCATAACCCCAACAAACAGTTTCCTTCTACACTCTGAGTAGGAAGCTGTTGGTTGGGGTTATGGGTGTGTAGTGGGAAGTGGGAAGCTGTTGGTTGGGGTTATGAGTGTGTAGTGGGAAGTGGGAAGCTGTTTGTTGGGGTTATGAACGTGTAGTGGGAAGCTGTTTGTTAGGGTTAAGAGCGCATAGAGGGAAGATGTTTGTTGAGGTTATGAGCGCATAGAGGGAAGATGTTTGTTAGGGTTAAGAGCGCATAGAGGGAAGATGTTTGTTGAGGTTATGAGCGTGTAGAGGGAAGGATTAACACCCAACAGGTCACAGATGGCTCAGTGGCTCAGTAAACAATACCTTATTTAGTGTTGAATACGGATTTGGCTCTGAACAGATGTTGGCAATGACACTCAAGTCTCTCTTGGGCATCGTCACATGTTTGGCGTTTGTGTTTACAGGTGGCAGTTTGCGATGAACATGAAGAGTTTCACTCGTTAGATACATCAGATACTGCACCCACATGTATAGCAATGACTGTGTGGTTGTATGTTGCACATTTGTATGAATATTACAGATCGAAAATTTCGATTTGCATCACTCTTCAAATTACATTGATTCTTCTTGAGACCCGATATGACCCCTTGTATCCATAGATAGATATTCAAACAGAAAAAATACATGATCAAATATTCTTGACTGACTTGTATTATATCTATGAAGTACCTTAGTCCACCTTCGCTAAGAGCAAGCCTGTACGTAAATGCCTCAAGGTAAAGGTAAATATGGACGGAAACAAATTGTCACAAAGTGGGATTGTGAAGCTTGAAGGTTTCCGAGGCTACAGGCACTGTCACTCTTTGTTAGGTCATCTATCTGTCGAGTTTCTCGTCCCCCCACTGAATCTTCTGAGGGTGCCGTGACAACCTTTGCTCATCCGTGGAAAATTCCATTACCCGCCGTTACGGAATGACTAATGATACTGCCCTCTCCTCAACCGCTGTGTACATACAATACAGATGCAGGGTCTTAATTCTAACCAGACATTTTTGTATATGTTGATACATTTTTCGTAAGGGAAAATCAAGTCGGAAATTTAAAAGTGGAAATTACAAAGTTCAGAAGCCTTTTTAAACCTCAAGTACACTACAGGTTTTAAAGAACATTTATCCTGCAACAGGGTGATCAAATTAAGATCCTACATCTGTAAGCAGACAAACCCCTGTGTGTCTCTGTGCAGTTTTCTTTCCTGAAAAGGTTAATAGCACCAAGTCTCTCAAAAGCTATTGTGGTACTACACCTTGGAAAGATATTGGCGATGTGGGAGGGCAATTGTCCATGGGAGATAAGCAACCATATTCTACTCAAGTAGTTATAGGGGTTTTGAGGGGTGAAGACATTTCCATGATGAATAATAGATAATATACTTACCACACAAGCACAATAATGGGGGTCAGAGGTTAAGGATGCCAACTGTAAAGAAATGTGTACTAACCCAATCACAAGGACAAAATAAATTAATTAACGGCATCTTCCTCTACTCTCTCTCTCTCTCTCTCTCTCTCTCTCTCTCTCTCTCTCTCTCTCTCTCTCTCTCTCTCTATATGCCTGGCAGTGATTATGTTTTTCCTCTCCTTTTTTTGTGTTTGATTCCTCAGAAACAATAGATTAAAGGGAATGGGCGACTTAATTCAAAATGAAAGCTCAACTCCATTTTCTTACTATTCTCTTTGAAGTTGTTTTTTACCCACCACTACTATACTTCCTCATGTATATTTTCATCACCATTTCGTTATTTCAAAATGTTCTGTGCTCTCATTACTTTGACAATTTATTTTAGTTGCTGTCAAAAAAATAAGGAATAATCACAATCCAAAAGGGGGAAATGTTATTGTTTGATCTGATTTCCTTCACACCCCACCCCAACACTCAGTTGTACATATCTTGCAGTGCTTTCAAAAGAGAAGTGGAAGAAGTGATTTCTCTTCCTGACTTTTTCAAAGGTCCTTTCATCTGAGAATTTTGACGTAATTTACTAGTCAGACTGACTAGTCGCATGGTGCAATGTCAGGAAAGGTACAGTACATCACAAGCAGAGAAAAGTTTATATCTCACATGTCGGTTCTGCTAGATTGTCCAATTGAATGATGTGAAGTGCCTTGGATATTAATGGATGTGTACATAATAACATATATGGCATGTCACCTAAAATACTGTAGACAAACATATAAAACATTTTCTTAAGATTTGACCCGATGGCTGCAACAAGATGGTTTTAGTTATTTGACTTCAGATTCTGACATTTATCTATGTTTCTCCAAAGGTCAAAAGTTAATGGTTAAGATTTTTTTGGATAGGGTTAAAACATACATTTTAGGCATTCATTGCATATGGTTAAGTTAAGGGTTAGGGTTTGGGACAGAGTTAAAACATTAAGTTTAGCCATTCATTCTGAATGGTTAAGTTAATGATTAAGGTTTAGGATAGAGTTAAAACATTAAGTTTAGGCATTCATTCCTCAACCCTAGACCCACTCCTATATGCATACCGCCCAAATAGATCCACAGATGATGCAATCTCTATTGCACTCCATACTGCCCTTTCCCACCTGGACAAAAGGAACAGTGATGTGAGAATGCTATTCATCCCCTCAAAGCTCATCACTAAACTAAGGATCCTGGGACTAAACCTCTCCCTCTGCAACTGGATCCTGGACTTCCTGACGGGCTGCCCCCAGGTGGTGAGGATAGGTAGCAACACATCTGCCACACTAATCCTCAATACTGGAGCTCCCCAGGGGTGCATACTCAGTCCCCTCCTGTACTCCCTGTTCACCCACGACTGCATGGCCAAGCACAACTGCAACCCCATCATTAAGTTTGCAGACGACACAACAGTGGTAGGCCTGATCACTGACAACATGAGACAGCCTATAGGGAGGAGGTCAGAGACCTGGCCTTGTGGTGCCAGAATAACAACCTATCCCTCAACGTAACCAAGACTAAGGAGATGATAGTGGACTACAGGAAAAGGAGGACCGAGCATGCCCCCGTTCTCATCAATGGAGCTGTAGTGGAGCAGGTTGAGAGCTTCAAGTTCCTTGGTGTCCACATCAACAACAAACTAGAATGGTCCAAACACACCAAGACAGACATGAAGAGGGCATGACAAAGCCTCTTCTCCCTCAGGAAACTAAAGAGATTTGGCATGGGTCCTGAGATCCTCAAAACGTTCTACAGCTGCAACATTGAGAGCATCCTAACTGGTTGGCTGGGGTCATTCTGAATGGTTAAGTTAACGGTTAAGATTTGGTATAGGGTTAAAACATTAAGTTTAGACATTCATTCTGAATGGTTAAGTTAACGGTTAAGATTTGGGATAGGGTTAAAACATTAAGTTTAGACATTCATTCTGAATGGTTAAGGTTTGGTATAGGGTTAAAACATTAAGTTTAGACATTCATTCTGAATGGTTAAGTTAACGGTTAAGATTTGGGATAGGGTTAAAACATTAAGTTTAGACATTCATTCTGAATGGTTAAGTTAATGGTTAAGGTTTGGTATAGGGTTAAAACAAAAACAAAAAAAACAAATGTCTACCACTGGGATTGAACACCCAACCTTCTGATCCAGAGTCATGATGGCAATAGTGCTCACTGTTTCCCCTAGTGGCCAGTTATGAATGCATATTCCGACGTCCTCAGGACATGGATACGCGTCCAATTTCGAAGTCGATTGTGAGCGATCTGGCAGATTCACACCAGTGTTTAATATGATGGATTTATTTGATTTATTTTATTATATGGAAATGACTCAACGTCTCAGTGTGCCATGCATAGGCAGCCATGAAATTACTTTCACGTTGAATAATGTCATCATATGCAAGATCACCTATGGTTTTGTCCACATGCAGATGATGGTATATGCACTGTGAAGAACCCGGATGTCCTGGGCTAGCGTGGTTACCAGTGGAGGCTCCTCAGAGGAGGAAGGGGAGGACCATCCTCCTCAGTGAATTTCATATTTTTTTTGTAAAATATAAAAAAGTTATTATTTTTAGATAAGACTATACTAAATATATTCACATAACCAAATAATTTATTAAAACACACTGTTTTGCAATGAAGGTCTACAGCAGCGTCAACAGCACTCTGTACGGTAGTACCATGGTTTAGCCGGAGGACAGCTATCTTCCGTCCTCCTCATAGGAGGCTCATAGTTTAGCCTACTCAAAACACCCTGCTCAAACAGAGGGATACTATGTTAGCTAGCTGGCTATGACTTTCCAACACAACATTGAAACTCTTCCAAGTCAGGGTAAGCTTTTGGTTCTTCAGATTTTCTGCCACCAGGGCCCGCGGTGTAACTGCTAAACTGCTAACTCACTATACACTAAAGTTACTGCATGATTGTAGAGGGTTTGCTAACGCGTTAGTTCTATTAGCTATGTTGACTATGACGTTACTTTAGCTAATATGGTGACAACGATGTAGGCTGTGTGTAGCGTTTAGCGGTTATGATATGAAGGTTTGGCCTGGAAAGATTTCTTTGCCTGGTCACATACAGCTGGTGTGTTGTGCATTGAAGTCCACAAATTAAGGAAAAGGAGGATGCAAGAAGGAATACAACGTGGCTGCCATGAACTGTGTTTACTCGTGACCAGGGGTGTATTCATTCTGCCGATTCTTAAACAGAAGCAAACACAATGAAACGGTAATAAACATAACAGAATTTTTCCAATAGAAACTCTTGTTTGCAACTGTGGAACTAATGATTACACCCTACATCAGCTAGATGCATGCAAGAGTTTGCAAGGCGGTATTGAATGATTTCCGTGTGCACCATAGTTGTAAATCTTTCATTCATAGGCTAGTTTGTATCAATCTCCTGATGGGTATAGGGAACATTTTTGTATCATGTAGTAGCCTAAACCTAAAGCCGGTTGTCTTGGATGGCGCCCATCCTACGTCAGGCCTCTGCCGGATCGTCAAGTTTTTACCCTCAGCCAGCTCGTCAGGCTGCTACGCCTCAGCCGGATCATTGGGCTCCCATGCCTCAGCGGGATCGTCAGGCTTTCACGCCTCAGCCGGATCGTCGGGCTCCTATGCCTCAGCCGACTCGCCAGGCTCCCATGCCTCTGCCGGTTCGTCTGGATTTTACGCCCTGCCGGCTTGTCCAGCACTCGTGCCTCAGCCGGCCTGTCAGGCTCGCCCAGGTGGGAAGCTGGGTGGCGCCCCTAAGGGGGGGAATACTGTCACACCTGCCCCCTCTCCCCCTCCCTGGTGTTCCAAGGCACCAGGCTTCCCAGCATTATGCACTCCTGCCATAAATCATTACACACACCTGCCATGTCCCCTTCACGCGCATCAGTAATTATTGGACTCACCTGGACTCAATCACCTGTGTCATTACCTCCCCTATATATGTATTTTTCCAAGCTCTGTTCCCCGCTTCAGGATTAATGTTCGTTTGCCTTTGCATACCCGGTTCTGACGCTGTCTATGGCCTGTTTAATGTCTGTTCCGTAATCAAATGTTCAACCTGCTTCTCTTCTCCAGCGTCGGTTCTTACAACACCTGTCAGGTGGAGGATCTTGGCAAAGGAGAAATGCTCACCAATAGGGATGTAAACACATTTGTGGACAAAATCTGAGAGAAATAAGCTTCTTGTGTGTATGGAAAATGCTCACGAAACATGGGATCAACACTTTACATGTTGCATTTATATTTTTGTTCAATGTACATTGTTGAGGTATATACTCTCTCTCTCTCTCTCAATTCAATTCAATTCAATTCAATTCAAGGGCTTTATTGGCATGGGAAACATGTGTTAACATTGCCAAAGCAAGTGAGGTAGACAACATACAAAGTGAATATATAAAGTGAAAAACAACAAAAATTAACAGTAAACATTACACATACAGAAGTTTCAAAACAGTAAAGACATTACAAATGTCATATTATATATATATACAGTGTTCTAACAATGTACAAATGGCTAAAGGACACAAGATAAAATAAATAAGCATAAATATGGGTTGTATTTACAATGGTGTTTGTTCTTCACTGGTTGCCCTTTTCTCGTGGCAACAGGTCACAAATCTTGCTGCTGTGATGGCACACTGTGGAATTTCACCCAGTAGATATGGGAGTTTTTCAAAATTGGATTTGTTTTCGAATTCTTTGTGGATCTGTGTAATCTGAGGGAAATATGTCTCTCTAATATGGTCATACATTGGGCAGGAGGTTAGGAAGTGCAGCTCAGTTTCCACCTCATTTTGTGGGCAGTGAGCACATAGCCTGTCTTCTCTTGAGAGCCATGTCTGCCTACGGCGGCCTTTCTCAATAGCAAGGCTATGCTCACTGAGTCTGTACATAGTCAAGGCTTTCCTTAATTTTGGGTCAGTCACAGTGGTCAGGTATTCTGCCGCTGTATACTCTCTGTGTAGGGCCAAATAGCATTCTAGTTTGCTCTGTTTTTTTGTTAATTCTTTCCAATGTGTTAAGTAGTTATCTTTTTGTTTTCTCATGATTTGGTTGGGTCTAATTGTGCTGCTGTCCTGGGGCTCTGTAGTGTGTGTTTGTGTTTGTGAACAGAGCCCCAGGACCAGCTTGCTTAGGGGACTCTTCTCCAGGTTCATCTCTCTGTAGGTGATGGCTTTGTTATGGAAGGTTTGTGAATCGCTTCCTTTTAGGTGGTTGTAGAATTTAGCAGCTCTTTTCTGGATTTTGATAATTAGTGGGTATCGGCCTAATTCTGCTCTGCATGCATTATTTGGTGTTCTACGTTGTACACGGAGGATATTTTTGCAGAATTCTGCGTGCAGAGTCTCAATTTGGTGTTTGTCCCATTTTGTGAAGTCTTGGTTGGTGAGCGGACCCCAGACCTCACAACCATAAAGGGCAATGGGCTCTATGACTGATTCAAGTATTTTTAGCCAAATCCTAATTGGTATGTTGAAATTTATGTTTCTTTTGATGGCATAGAATGCCCTTCTTGCCTTGTCTCTCAAATCGTTCACAGCTTTGTGGAAGTTACCTGTGGTGCTGATGTTTAGGCCAAGGTATGTATAGTTTTTTGTGTGCTCTAGGGCAACAGTGTCTAGATGGAATTTGTATTTGTGGTCCTGGTGACTGGACCATTTTTGGAACACCATTGAACACCATCCTTGGTTGGTGACAGAAGCACCAGATCATCAGCAAACAGCAGACATTTGACTTCGGATTCTAGTAGGGTGAGGCCGGGTGCTGCAGAATTTTCTAGTGCCCGCACCAATTCGTTGATATATATGTTGAAGAGGGTGGGGCTTAAGCTGCATCCCTGTCTCACCCCACGACCCTGTGTGAAGAAATGTGTGTGTTTTTTGCCAATTTTAACCGCACACTTGTTGTTTGTGTACATGGATTTTATAATGTCGTATGTTTTACCCCCAACACCACTTTCCATCAGTTTGTATAGCAGACCCTCATGCCAAATTGAGTCGAAGGCTTTTTTGAAATCAACAAAGCATGAGAAGACTTTGCCTTTGTTTTGGTTTGTTTGGTTGTCAATTATGGTGTGCAGGGTGAATACATGTTCTGTTGTACGGTAATTTGGTAAGAAAAGCCAATTTGACATTTGCTCAGTACATTGTTTTCATTGAGGAAATGTACGAGTCTGCTGTTAATGATAATGCAGAGGATTTTCCCATGGTTACTGTTGACGCATATTCCACGGTAGTTATTGGTGTCAAATTTGTCTCCACTTTTGTGGATTGGGGTGATCAGTCCTTGGTTCCAAATATTGGGGAAGATGCCAGAGCTAAGTATGATGTTAAAGAGTTTTAGTATAGCCAATTGGAATTTGTTGTCTGTATATTTGATCATTTCATTGAGGATACCATCAACACCACAGGCCTTTTTGGGTTGGGGGGTTTTTATTTTGTCCTGTAACTCTTTCAATGTAATTGGAGAATCCAGTGGGTTCTGGTAGTCTTTAATAGTTGATTCTAAGATCTGTGTTTGATCATGTATATGTTTTTGCTCTTTATTCTTTGTTATAGAGCCAAAAAGATTGGAGAAGTGGTTTACCCATACATCTCCATTTTGGATAGATAATTCTTCGTGTTGTTGTTTGTTTAGTGTTTTCCAATTTTCCCAGAAGTGGTTAGAGTCTATGGATTCTTCAATTGCATTGAGCTGATTTCTGACGTGCTGTTCCTTCTTTTTTCGTAGTGTATTTCTGTATTGTTTTAGTGATTCACCATAGTGAAGGCGTAGACTCAGGTTTTCCGGGTCTCTATGTTTTTGGTTGGACAGGTTTCTCAATTTCTTTCTTAGATTTTTGCATTCTTCATCAAACCATTTGTCATTATTGTTAATTTTCTTCGGTTTTCTATTTGAGATTTTTAGATTTGATAGGGAAGCTGAGAGGTCAAATATACTGTTAAGATTTTCTACTGCCAAGTTTACACCTTCACTATTACAGTGGAACGTTTTACCCAGGAAATTGTCTAAAAGGGATTGAATTTGTTGTTGCCTAATTGTTTTTTGGTAGGTTTCCAAACTGCATTCCTTCCATCTATAGCATTTCTTAATGTTACTCAGTTCCTTTGGCTTTGATGCCTCATGATTGAGTGTTGCTCTGTTTAAGTAGACTGTGATTTTGCTGTGGTCTGATAGGGGTGTCAGTGGGCTGACTGTGAACGCTCTGAGAGACTCTGGGTTGAGGTCAGTGATAAAGTAGTCTACAGTACTACTGCCAAGAGATGAGCTATAGGTGTACCTACCATAGGAGTCCCCGCGAAGCCTACCGTTGACTATGTACATACCCAGCGTGCGACAGAGCTGCAGGAGTTGTGACCCGTTTTTGTTGGTTATGTTGTCATAGTTGTGCCTAGGGGGGCATATGTGGGAGGGAATGCTGTCACCTCCAGGCAGGTGTTTGTCCCCCTGTGTGCTGAGGGTGTCAGGTTCTTGTCCGGTTCTGGCATTTAGGTCGCCACAGACTAGTACATGTCCCTGGGCCTGGAAATGATTGATTTCCCCCTCCAGGATGGAGAAGCTGTCTTCATTAAAATATGGGGATTCTAGTGGGGGGATATAGGTAGCACACAGGAGGACATTTTTCTCTGTTAGGATAATTTCTTTTTGAATTTCTAGCCAAATGTAGAATGTTCCTGTTTTGATTAATTTAATGGAGTGAGTTAGGTCTGCTCTATACCAAATTAGCATACCCCCTGAGTCCCTTCCCTGTTTCACACCTGGTAGTTTGGTGGATGGGACTACCAGCTCTCTGTAACCTAGAGGGCAACCAGTGGGTCCATCTCCTCTATACCAGGTTTCTTGCAGGATGACAATGTCTGTATTACCGATTTCTTTGGTGAAGTCCGGGTTTCTGCTCTTTAGGCCAAAGGCAGATGACCTCAGGCCTTGGATATTCCAGGATAATATAGTGAAGGCTTTTTGTTCCATAGAGTGTCCAATGTTGTTGGTCGTGGTTTAGCCTCAGGCCAGTAAGTGTGAGCAGAGCCTGCTGAGCATCTGGTACATGCCATTGGCTTGGGCGAGTGTGAGAGTGGGGGTTGGGACTGTTTGCCCGCTCACTACCTGGGCGTATGTGTCTCTCTCTCTCTCTCTCTCTCTCTCTCTCTCTCTCTCTCTCTCTCTCTCTCTCTCTCTCTCTCTCTCTCTCTCTCTCTCTCTCTCTCTCTCTCTCTCTCTATATATATATATATATATATATATATATATATATATATAGTGTATATACCTCAACAATATCGATGTCACATAACCTGGCCTAAAATAAGTTAAATAACCTGTCCAAACCAATTCACCACCAGATATGACTGCTACTCTTTAGACAACATTTGACATCAACAATGACGATGACAACCAGTCAAACAACCTCACTTATGTTTATATAGAATCTATGTTAAAATCCAGACGCAGGCATGCATGCACACAAACACACACACAAAACAAACACACTTGTTTGGGGCAGTAGATGTGCACACATCAATACATCTTTAAATGTATTTTAAGATCTAGAACAGTAATACACAAAACATACCTCACAATAGAAAGTAGACTTTACTTATAATAATGCGGTCATGTTTTTATCATGGATAACAATCAGTCATATCTTTACTAGAATCTAAGGCACAGTAAAAAACTTGTATGTTAGACAAGAAGCCAATACTAGTTATAGTTCTGTGCAAAACACTAGACATTCACAAAGCGTAAGCATTGGGGATAAAAGCATGCACTTTTAATTGCAGAAGCTGTAGTATGCCTGTCTCACTGATGGAATATCAGCCTCCCGCCTTGTAATGAAATTATGATTTCTCTTCAGTTGGATTTTTCTGTTTGGAGGTGGACATGGGTGAGAGAGTGGGGACCGAGGAAGAAGAGAGAGAGGGGAGGCGGGACGTGGTATCCAGTTGTAATAATTAGAGATGTTATGAAGGTGACAGAATGTGCGGTGGACCCGTGTCTCGGTATATTTACACACTGCACTAACGGCACCGCTAATTACCGTCATGGCTGGAAGATCAATGGCCATCATCTCGCTTTCCCGGAGGAAGTTTCTCCGGGACTCTTAGTAATGAACATGTCGACGTGTTCTTCCACTCCTCCTTCTTCCTGATGATCAATGGTGTTCCGGATGGGTTCTAATGACCTTCCAGCTCTGGCAACCTTCCTATTTGATCAACAGAGATCTGCTTCCCCACTCTGGAAAACAACAAATGAAGACAAAGGGGGTTTTGGAGGATCTTTTTGACTTTGTTGGTGGGTTCATTTTACCCTTTTTTTGGTAAACTTAGCACAGTACAACTTACTACATACAGTCCACGTACAGTACATGTACAGCAGTTCTGACCTGAGCCAAATCATGCTTGATATTGTTTCCATATATTGTCATTGATCATTGAGTCGGTGTATTAATTGAGCTACAGTGTGCAACCAGTATGTGCATTCAGTCCAGGAGGCAAAATGATGTCTTACTACGCTTATTACCCTATTATTCATAGACCCAACCATCAATCTCTACAGGCATTGATCACTGGTGTGTTTAGTGGGGAGTCACTGACAATACAGGAGATAAACCTTTGGCCATCAGCTTAACTGTGAGGCATTTGGGAACCCAAGTGTGCTCCCCCTGATACCACAGCGATAGATAACACCCCTCATCCTCTCAAACGCTTCATCCCAGGAAACACATTGCAGAGCAGATGGTAAACTCTGCCACTCTCCTTCATGCCAAGCCACCAGTATTAACTCATCACTCTGTTCACCATTTATCTTACCAGGAGCCTTAAGGGGCCACATTGGAACAGCAGCGTCTTAGGCTAGTGGCCCTTTCACTGCTACCCAGTCCACTCCCTCCTTACCTTGGTTGTAAGATGTCCATAATTTCACTATTATATCCTGTTAGCTGGATGTGTTGTATGACTGTACTTGCTGATGTGAGATGAGAGCTCCACTGTGAACCAGTTATGTTCTGTGTGTGTGTCTGTTTGTGTGTGTGCATGTGTGTGTGCATGTGCATGTGCGTGCGTGCGTGTGTGTGTGTGAGTGAGTGAGTGTTCTTACTTTTCCACTCAGCGAGGAAGTATAGGATCATATTTACTGGCCTTGAACTATGAGGACTGTATTCACTGTAATTTTAGAAAAGAGGTGAAAAGAAAACAGGCAAAGCAGGTAGAAAAGTATCTTCATCACATTTTCAGTTAAACTGCCAATCTCATTCACAGTGCTCAATTCATTCATTTGGAATCTTACTGTACAAAGCTTCTATTTGAATCTCATTATCTTTTTGGCAGCCTCCTTTCAAGAATAAAAACCAATTAAGGTCAGGGTTGCCTTTCAACAGAGCCTATATTTGTCACAAGGACAGATTGAATAGTTGTTTTATAAACCACGCAGATGGAATGAAAATGGTCTAGATACCTTCACAAAGTCAGTGTGTGGGGTTTGTAGCCCATAACACATTTAACATCTCACCTTTTTTGAACTAGGCAAGTCAGTTAAGAACAAATTCTTATTTACAATAATGGCATACCAGGGAACAGTGGGTTAACTGCCTTGTTTAGGGGCAGAACAATAGATTTATACCTTGTCAGCTCAGGGATTTGATCCAGCAACTTTTCAGTTACTAGTCCAATGCGCTAACCGCTAGGCTACCTGTCACCCCAGGTAACCTAGTGCAACACATGCATTCTTTAAAGGGCAACAATGTTACGGTTTTCTAGGTGTGAAGGATAGTCGGACCAAAATGCAGCGTGTAGATTGCGATCCATGTTTAATGAACAACGTGAAACACGAATAAACACAAAACACTACAAAACAAAGAACGTAACGAAAACAGCCTATACTTGTGTAAATAAATAAAGAGATAGGGACAACGACACTAAGGACAATCACCCACGACAAACTCGAAGAATATGGCTGCCTAAATATGGTTCCCAATCAGAGACAACGATAAACACCTGCCTCTGATTGAGAACCACTCCAGACAGCCATAGACTTTGCTAGATAACCCCACTAGCTACAATCCCAATACATACACACCACAACCCCAAGACAAAACACACCACAATACAAAAACCCCATGCCACACCCTGGCCTGTCCCAATACATGAAGATAAACACAAAATACTTAGACCAGGGCGTGACAGAACCCCCCCCCCCTAAGGTGCGAACGCACCTCAAAACAATAGGGAGGGTCCGGGTGGGCGTCTGTCCATGGTGGCGGCTCCGGCGCGGGACGTGGACCCCACTCAGTCAATGTCTTAGTACCCTTTCCTCGCGTCCCTGGATAGTCCACCCTTGCCGCCGACCATGGCCTAGTAATCCTCACCCAGAACCCCACTGGACTGAGGAGCAGATCGGGACTGAAGGACAGCTCGGGACTGAGGCAGCTCGGGAGTGAGAGGAAGCTCGGGAGTGAGAGAAAGCTCGGGAGTGAGAGAAAGCTCGGGAGTGAGAGAAAGCTCGGGAGTGAGAGAAAGCTCAGGAGTGAGAGAAAGCTCAGGCAGGTAGGTAGATCTACCAGATCCTGGCTGGCTGGTGGTTTCAGCAGATCCTGGCTGACTGGCAGATCTGGCGGATCCTGGCCGACTGGCGGATCCTGGCCGACTGGGTGATCCTGGCCGACTGGCAGATCCTGGCCGACTGGCAGATCCTGGCCGACTGGCAGTTCTGGCAGATCCCGGCTGACTGGCGGATCTGGAAGAGTCTGGTTGACTGGCAGATCTGGAAGAGTCTGGTTGACTGGCAGATTTGGAAGAGTCTGGTTGACTGGCAGATCTGGTTGACTGGCAGATCTGGAAGAGTCTGGTTGACTGGCAGATCTGGAAGAGTCTGGCTGACTGGCAGATCTGGAAGAGTCTGACTGACTGGCAGATCTGGAAGAGTCTGGCTGACTGGCAGATCTGGAAGAGTCTGGCTGACTGGCGGATCCTGGCAGACTGAAAGATCTGGCTGCTCCATGTTGACTGGCGGCTCTGGCTGCTCCACGCTGACTGGCGGCTCTGGCTGCTCCATGTAGGCTGACAGCTCTGGTGGCTTCTTACAGACTGGCAGCTCTGGCGGCTCCGTGCAGACTGGCAGCTCCTTGCAGACTGGCAGCTCCTTGCAGACTGGCAGCTCCTTACAGACTGGCAGCTCCTTGCAGACTGGCAGCTCCGTGCAGACTGGCAGCTCCGTGCAGACTGGCAGCTCCTTGCAGACTGGCAGCTCCTTGCAGACTGGCAGCTCCTTGCAGACTGGCAGCTCGGGCTGCTCCATGCAGACTGACAGCTCTGGCTGCTCCATGCAGACTGACAGCTCTGGCTGCTCCATGCAGACCGACAGCTCTGGCTGCTCCATGCAGACTGACCGCTCTGGCTGCTCCATGCAGGCTGGCAGCTCTGGCTGCGCTGAACAGGCGGGAGACTCCGGCAGCGCAGGAGAGGAGAAAGGCTCCGGCAGCGCTGGAGAGGCGAGGCGCACTGTAGGCCTGATGCGTGGTGCTGGTACTGGTGGTACTGAACCGAGAACACGCACAGGAAGCCTGGTGCGGGGAGCTGCTACCGGAGGGCTGGAGTGTGGAGGTGAAACAGGATGGGCTAGACCGTGAAGGCGTATTGGAGATCTTGAGAGCAGTGCTGGCACAGGACGTGCAAGGCTAGGGATGTGCACAGGAGGCCTGGTGCGTGAGGCTGGCACCAACTTCACCAGCCGACTAACACGCACCTCAGGACGAGTATGGAGCGCTAACCCAGGTGCCATCAAATCCCCGACACGTTCCGTCGGGCGAATTCCATGCAAAAAGCACCAACACAGCAACTCCCTCATTTCTCTCTCCTCCAATTTCCCCATTAACTCCTTCACAGTCTCTGCTTCGCTCACCTCCAACACCGGCTCTGGTTCTGGTCTCCTCCTTGGCTCCTCACGATAAACAGGGAGAGTTGGCTCAGGTCTGACTCCTGACTCTGCTACACTCTCCCTGAGCCCCCCCCCCCCAAGACATTTTTGGGGCTGACTCTCAGGCTTCCTTCCGAGTCCCAATGCTGCCTCCTCATACCGGCGCCTCACCGCTTTTACCGCCTCCAGTTCTTCTTTGGGGCGGCGATATTCTCCAGGCTGAGCCCAGGGTCCTTCTCCGTTTAGGATTTCCTCCCATGTCCAGAAATCCTTATTGCGCATCTCCTCTTTGGGCTGCTCCTGCCTGTTGACACGCTGCTTGGTCCGTTGGTGGTGGGTGATTCTGTTATGGTTTTCTAGTTGTGAAGGATAGTCGGACCAAAATGCAGTGTGTAGATTGCGATCCATGTTTAATGAACAACGTGAAACACGAATAAACACAAAACACTACAAAACAAAGAACGTAACGAAAACCGAAACAGCCTATACTTGTGTAAATAAATAAAGCGATAGGAACAACGACACTAAGGACAATCACCCACGACAAACTCAAAGAATATGGCTGCCTAAATATGGTTCCCAATCAGAGACAACGATAAACACCTGCCTCTGATTGAGAACCACTCCAGAAAGCCATAGACTTTGCTAGATAACCCCACTAGCTACAATCCCAATACATACACACCAAAACCCCAAGACAAAACACACCACAATACAAAAACCCCATGCCACACCCTGGCCTGACCCAATACATGAAGATAAACACAAAATACTTAGACCAGGGCGTGACAAACAATCCCTGCTAGCTGGAACACTTGAAATGTTGTTCCAAACACTTCACACCAAATTACCAAATCAACCATTGGTAGCACAGGATGACTTGTAAATGCACTGTCCCCATATGGCCAAATTAACTTTGGAAAAAACTAAATCATAATCAAAACATAAAGTAAAGTACTACAGCTAACATTTCTCAATCCTTTTTGTAGTTTAATGTTTATTAGACACAGAAGAAAGATAGGAAAGTAAGGAGGAGAGAGTGTGTTAGAATGCTGTGGGACACATGAGGTTGGTGGCACCTTAATTGGGGAGGATGGGCTAGTGGTAATGGCTGGAGCGGAGTTGGTGGAATGGTATCAAATATATCAAACACATGGTTTCAAACACCTTGTTTTGATGCCATTCAACTCACTCCGTTCCAGCCATGATTATGAGCTGTCCTCCCCTCAGCATTGGATTGAAACCCACACCAGCATACTGTACATGTTCTCTGAAGGCAGTAGCAGTAACCGCATGTCCACCCCAGGGCACATATTAAACACTTTTATTCAAAGTGATGTACAGTTCCCATATGCATTCACATAGTGTAAATGTGACCCACGGAGCATTGCTAACCCAGTTTCCGATAGAAGCAAAGAGAACTAATGCTGGCCTGAGATGATGCTGTATATTAAGCACGTACTCCGTTGACTGGAGTGATTTCTCATGACAGGCTTTTACTGGGAGGCAGAGCAATGGTGACACGGCTGAGGAGTGGAGGAAAATACTGAGAGCCCCACAGCCATTTCATGTGAGGGAATCTAGACAGCCCAGTGCTAAGACTGAGGGGGAGGGATAAACGCAAACATGGACTCGGGAGGTTTCTGGCCCATTCCAGTGGCAGCTCTGGCAAACATTAAGAGATGTAAAGTGGATGTTAATTATGTAGCGCCACAGGGGGGCAAATGTTCATTATTTCCAAAGTAATTACAGCAATTTTTTGATATTTGTGACCCTAATGGACACCTTACTATGGGGTTTGAAATGGCTTGTGATGTAATTGATTTGAAGTGTTGAGGAGAATGTTGATGGTGCATTCAAGGACAAAATTCAATCTTGAATCGGCTTCCTATTTCGCAACAAAGCATCCTTCACTCATGCTCCCAAACATACTCTCGTAAAACTGACCATCCTACCGATCCTTGGCTTCGGCGATGTCATTTACAAAATAGCCTCCAACACTCTACTAAACAAATGTGATGCAGTCTATCACAGTGTCATCCATTTTGTCACCAAAGCCCCATATACTACCCACCACTGCAACCTGTATGCTCTCGTTGGCTGGCATTCACTTCATACTCGCCGCCAAACCCACTAGCTCCAGGTCATCTACAAGTCTCCTCTAGGTAAAGCCCCGTCTTATCTCAGCTCACTGGTCACCATAGCAGCACCCACCCATAGCAGGCGCTCCAGCAGGTATATCTCACTGGTAACCCCCAAAGCCAATTCTTCCTTGGCCACCTTTCCTTCCAGTTCTCTGCTGCCAATGACTGGAACAAACTGCAAAAATCACTGAAGCTGGAGACTCATATCTCCCTCACTAGCTTTAAGCACCAGCTGTCAGAGCAGCTCACAGATCACTGCACCTGTACATAGCCCATCTGTAAATAGCCCGTCCAACTACCTCATCTCCATACTGTATTTATTTATTTATCTTGCTCCTTTGCACCCCACATTCATCTTCTGCACATTCCAGTGTTTAATTGCTATATTGTAATTACTTCGCCACCATAGCTTATCTATTGCCTTACCTCCCTTATCCTACCTCATTTGCACACACTGTATATATACTTTTTCTACTGTATTATTGACTGTATGTTTGTTTATTCCATGTGTAACTCTGTGTTGTTGCATTTGTCGAACTGCTTTGCTTTATCTTGGCCAGGTCGCAGTTGTAAATGAGAACTTGTTCTTAACTAGCCTACCTGGTTAAATAAACGTGAAATAATTAATTTTTTTTAATTGTTATTTTTTAAATTAAAATAAATATGTTAGAGTTTTAAAGATACTTGGGGGTCGTCCACATACATGCACAGTTATGCACGAACCTACTACCCCAGACATCTCTCTCTAGTCTTACACATACACACTTGCATGCACACACCCACAACGTTGTCCCTCAACCCCAAGTGTTGACTCTACCCCTCTCTTAACCTGCTGGTACTCAAACAACTTTACATCACCTGAGCTAACCCCGGCGTTTGATCTGATGGGTATTCAAAGGGAAAACTTCTCCTTAAGTGCTTTGGAGAATAATCCTTTTAGTCAAGGCCTCTGATGCTTTTTTTCATCCGAAGTGGATTTTTTTCAGCCAGAGCGACTGATCAAATAGGCTCTGGAAATATTCCGCTGTGAGACTCTGACACAAGGGAGATGGGTGTGCAACCCCCCCATTCAAACTCCCATGAATCACTCACAATGACCTTTCCTCTAGGATCCACAAACGGTCGCCATTGTCTTTGCAACTCAAAAAGCCCTTTGAATGATAGATGTGACACCCAGTGGTAATTCTGTGGCCCTTTATCTACTGTGATGTTTTGGATGGCACAATATGGGACTGTGTGGGTATTCCTTTCTGAAACAGAGTGAGAGTGGGCATCTTTTAGATCACAAAGCAGGTAGAAGTATTTAACTTTCCCCTTGAGGATGTAAACAGACCGACTTTCTCCACAGCTGGGCGAACTGATAACATGTTTATGAAAAAGGGATTTGCATCTGAGGACAATTTAACAAAAAGGTCTCCGTTCCACGAATATCTTAAAGAGACGGAATGTAATGTGCAATGAGCCCGCCATTTTTCAGGTGAAAGCAACAGCAATGCATCTAAAATAATGACTGACTTTCTCAATTATGTACAGCTAATTCCTACTAGGTTATATACAACGGTGAAAAAGGCCTTTATAGCATGTTCATTTTTGACACATTTTGCATACTGCTAAACTTTAGATTATTGCGAACACAAAACACCAACTAAATAGGACGTAGTGTGACAAATTGGTCATCTAAGGCTAACCTTACATACAGAACACACAGAACCATCCCACTGCAGACAAAAGGGAAATTCAGCCCCCTGGTTCTCCAGGATTGATGGAGAGCCAGGACAGGTTGAGAGTGCTGGAGAAAAGAGGCCTGGAGCATACAGGAACACAGAGATGAGATGAGCTCACAAGAGATGAAAGGCTGGCAGGACGGTAGCTAGCTCTGAGAAACACGCTGTTGGGTAAGATTAAACATCAGCGCACTAGATCGAAGGGTCTGAGATGGAAGGCCTGAGGATTTCTTCCTCGTTCCCTGGTTTGGAGTGATCAGAGTAGTGAGATGACTGGTGTCAAAGGGAGAGAGAGAGAGAGAGAGAGAGAGAGAGAGAGAGAGAGAGAGAGAGAGAGAGAGTGAGTGACTGAGTGAGAAAGAGAGAGAGAGAGAGAGAGAGATGGATGACATACACCAGCTGTTAGGTGTCACTCTGGCTTGCCCAAGGTGGCTGTTTGATGAGGTGCCAGAGGTGGACACAAGGCTGATTAGACAGCTTTTTCTCTAATCCTGCCAGTCCACCTCGGTTTGACTGACCAGCTGTGTATGTGTGTGTGTGTGTGTGTGTGTGTGTGTGTGTGTGTGTGTGTGTGTGTGTGTGTGTGTGTGTGTGTGTGTGTGTGTGTGTGTGTGTGTGTGTGTGTTTGTGTGTGTGTGTGTGAGTGTGTGTGTGTGTGTGTGTGTCTGTGTGTGTGTGTGTGTGGGCATGCGGGTGTGTGTGTTGCATACGTGTCTGTGGACGTATGCGAGCCATCTATACCCGTTTGTACTGGAGGAAAATAGAATACATAATAGATGTAACCTTTGTGAATGAGAGGACTGAGAGTCTCAGGGGCACGGAGGTGTACAGGGTATTGTGGTGTACAGGGTATGGTGGTGTACAGGGTATGTTGGTGTGCAAGGTATGGTGGTGTACAGGGTATGGAGGTGTACAGGGTATGGAGGTGTACAGGGTATGGTGGTGTACAGGGTATGTTGGTGTACAGGGCATGTTGGTGTACAGGGTATGGTGGTGTACAGGGTATGGTGGTGTACAGGGTATGGTGGTGTACAGGGCATGTTGGTGTACAGGGCATGTTGGTGTACAGGGTATGGTGGGGTACAGGGCATGGTGGTGTACAGGGCTTCGTGGTGTACAGGGCACGGTGGGGTACAGGGCATGGTGGTGTACAGGGACGGTGGGGTACAGGGCATGGTGGTGTACAGGGTTTCGTGGTGTACAGGGCACGGTGGGGTACAGGGCATGGTGGTGTACAGGGTATGGTGGTGTACAGGGCTTCGTGGTGTACAGGGCACGGTGGGGTACAGGGCATGGTGGTGTACAGGGACGGTGGGGTACAGGGCATGGTGGTGTACAGGGTTTCGTGGTGTACAGGGCACGGTGGGGTACAGGTTATGGTGGTGTACAGGGACGGTGGGGTACAGGTTATGGTGGTGTACAGGGACGGTGGGGTACAGGTTATGGTGGTGTACAGGGCACAGAGGTGTACAGGGTATGGTGGTGTACAGGGTATGGTGGTGTACAGGGCACGGTGGTGTACAGGGCATGTTGGTGTACAGGGCACGGTGGGGTACAGGTTATGGTGGTGTACAGGGACGGTGGGGTACAGGTTATGGTGGTGTACAGGGCACAGAGGTGTACAGGGCATGATGGTGTACAGGCATAGACCTCCAGTACGCATTGGTTGAATCTCAATATTAAATTCAATATGACACCAATGTCCATTACAAAATAATGTACTTTTTATTCCTTACATTTTCCCTGACACCCACAAGTACTTGTTTCATTTTGAATGCTTAACAGGACAGGAAAATTGTGTAATTCACACATTTATCAAGAGAACATCCCTGGTCATCTTTATTACCTCTGATCTGACAGACTCAATAAACACAAATGCATAGTTTGTAAATTATGTTGAAATGTGCCCCTGGCTATCCATAAATATAAAGAAAACTAGAAAATTATGTTGTCTGGTTTGCTTAATATAAGGAATTACTAATTATTTATACTTAAAACCAGTTAGAGATAGGGGCAGTATTTCTACTTTGGATGAATTGCGTGCCCATAGTGAACTGCAACAAAATCTTTCCTAAATTGCTAATATATGCACAATATTATTACTATTGGATAGAAAACACTCTGAAGTTTCTAAAACCGTTTGAATTATGTCTGTGAGTATAACAGAACTCACAGGGCAGGCAATCTTCCAAACAAGTTTTGAAATCCTGAAAGTTGGGGCAACTTTGATGTCATCGCCCCCTCCCTTCCCAACAAGTTATGGATTTGGAAACACTTCCTACGTCTTCCACTAGATGTCCTCATTCAGTAGAAAGTGTAATGGAGCATTTGCTGTGAACTTTGACCTAATGGGAAGGAAAGTAGTTGGTGTTGCAAAAGGATGCCATTTTGTTGAGGCGCGTTTGCCTTTGAGTGCTTCAGCTGTTCCAATCAGCCCCAGATGAAAACTAATGATCGTTGGAATGCTATTGGATATATATGATTATAACATCCTGAAGATTGATTCTGCACTTAGTTTGACCAGTTTCTTCGACCTGTAATTTGTCATTTGGAAGTTTTGATGCAAAGTTATCCTGGACCAGAAGTAATTTTTTGGGCATTTGAGCTGAAACTGGTAGCAAATGCTGCTACTTCGACACTAGAATTGAACATTATGAAACAAAACGATTTATTGTTGAACTAGGACTAGGGAATATTTATATTATAGGGAATATTTATGTTGTAATTTTGTATTTCTGTTGGCGGAGAAATATTGTTACGTCTGAGCGCCGTCTCAGATTATTGCAATGTTAGGCTTTTTCAGTAATGTTAAAAACAATTTGTGACACAGCGGTTGCATTAAGAACCAGTGTATCTTTAATTATATGTAGAACATGTATCTTTAGTCAAAGTTTATGATGAGTATTTCTGTTATCTATAATTCCTCCGGATATTTTGGAAGATTTTCTGAACATGGCGTCAATGTAAACCGAGATTTATGGATATAAAATGCATATTATCGAACAAAACATAAATGTACTGTGTAACATGTCATATGACTGTCATCTGATGAAGACTTTCAAGGGGTTAGTGATTTATTATTTTTTTTATCCTGCTTTTGTGACTTTTACTCAATTATGAAAATGTGGTACTTTTTCCACCAATGAAAATGTTGTGGCAAAGAAATTTACTTTTTGCCCTGTATTTGGTTTCAAAAAAAAAAAATCTTACACTTTGAAATTAGAGAGTATTTTGTGTAGTTTGTTGACAAGAAATTACAATTAAAACCATTTTAGTATCACAAAATATGGAAAAAGTCAAAGACACTTTACATGGACCAAGTGTTTAGACACTCATATACGTTTCAAGTGTTACTGTTAAATAGCATCAACAACAGTGAAAAGGAGAAAGCACAAATGAAAGTGTTTCCGACACAAGTTCCATTTCGTTTGAATGTGCAGCATGCAGTTGCTGGGAAATGTGTTTTGCCGGTCGACCTCTTGCAGCTCAGGGCAGAATGTGTCATCTTTGCTTAGCCTGAGGAAGTGAGGAGGTTTGAAGGGGGGGGGGGGGGGGGGGGGGTGTAAATCTGCACTGAGGAGTAAGGCCTTGCCTCATACTCAATCCCCATCCTTGATTTCCATCCCCCAGGCAAGTATGTCGGATCTGGTAAAGAAGCCTTGTCTTTAATAGAAGGCTTGAAGGAGAAAATATCTGCATGACTCTGGGGTTATCTGTTGGTACTGCATCCAAACCCTTGGCTTATGGCAGATCAGATCTGGACATGCTAGACTATTTCTAAGGGCTTGTTGGAAAGATATCGCTTTCAGAGGCATTGATTGGGCCCCAGTAAGCATCCAGTTACAGGGACACTCTCTCTCTCCCAAATAAAGAGCTGAAAATAATGCAATTGATCAAATTAGTGTCACAACGCTGATTGTCATTTCCTGGCTATGGCCAAGGTCCCATTTTCTCCTCTTTTTATAGGATTATATTTCTTGCTACAAGAGATGGGCTAGTGGTTTGGACTACCACCCCAACACAATTTCAATGTGATTATTTCTTCCTGAACGGTGAACAATGAAGACCTATTAAATTGGCCTGTATTTTCATTGTCATAAACATATTGTTCGAAATGTTTTAGTGAATGACAGGACCCCTGGGGTTGATTAGGGAGCTGTTATATGTTATTGGCTTTCTTTGAGAGAGGAAAAATATGTTTGGCTGCTACTGTATTTATCACTGGGAATTAATCTACTAAGAATTGCAACAAAAAAAAATGTCGTTTGTGCTTTTTTTATGTACATCATGTTTCAGAGGATGTTTTTCTAACTATGATGTGTAGTAAACACTTCTTAACATACACATGAATATAAGATGTTGATATAACTGATAATACTGTCTTATTGTAAGCATTAACATACAGTACAGTACACATACACATACACATACGAATTCATAATTACTACCTAACCTTTTCTTGTGTATAAGAGATAACAATATTAATTTGCGCAATATCATAGGGTACTAACGAATGGTAAACGATAGGATAATGACCATAAGTGGTCATGGTAAACAAACACCACTCACAGTCTGACTCCATGTGAAAATGGAAACTTATTTTGAGACACCCACATTTTGAGACACCCACATGAAAACTTACAGACCTTCAAATGAGCCAAGAGGAAATCTTTGTCCTCAGGCCTGGAGGAAGCCAAAGTCATTCCGCTACACAAGAGTGGTAAAACATATTTTACTGGATCTAACAGCAGACCTATCTGCCAGCTCTTACCAAACTGTTGGAAAAAATTGCGTTTGACCAAATCCAATGCTATTTCTCTGTAAACAGGATGAACCTTTTTGGGATAGGGGGCAGCATTTTCACTTTTGGATGAATAGCGTGCCCAGAGTGAACTGCCTCCTACTCTGTCCCAGATGCTAATATATGCATATTATTATTAGTATTGGATAGAAAACACTCTGAAGTATCTAAAACTGTTTGAATGATGTCTGTGAGTATAACAGAACTCAAATGGCAGGCGAAAACCTGAGAAAAATCCAACCAGGAAGTGGGACATCTGAGGTTTGTAGTTTTTCAAAGCTTGGCCAACTGAATACACATTGAGATATGAATAAAGTTGCACTTCCTACGGCAACCACTAGATGTCAACCGTTTTTAGAAACTTGAATGAGGATTCTACTATAAAGGAGGGGCTCATGAAACCTCTTTGAGTCAGTGGTCTGGCAGAGTGCCTTGGTCTCATGATGCACGCTCCCGACAGAGTTACCTCTCGTTCCAGTGCTTTTCTTCAGACAAAGGAATTCTCCGGTTGGAACATGATTGATGTTTTATGTTAAAAACATCCTAAAGATTGATTCCATACATCGTTTGACATGTTTCTAAAGGACTGTAATGGAACTTTTTGAGTTTTTGTCTGGACAAAGTGCCTGCGCCTCATTAAGATGGATTACTGGGCTGAACACGCTAACAACAAGTGGCTATTTGGACATAAATGATGGACTTTATGGAACAAATCAGTCATTTATTGTCGAACTGGGATTCCTGGGAGTGCCTTCTGATGAAGATCATCAAAGGTAAGTGAATATTTATGGTGGTATTTCTAACTTTGTTGACTCCAAAGTGGCTGTTTTGGTTTCTGAGCGCCGTTCTCAGATTATAATTTTCCGTAAAGTTTTTTTGAAATCTGACACAGCGGTTGCATTCTTGACGCTACCCATCCCTTAAGAAGGATAATTGTCATCAGCAACCGCTGAATAGCATAGCGCCACAGTCAAAAAATATGACTAAAAAATATTCCTATTCATGAAATCACAAGTGCAATATTTATTGCAAAACACAGCTTAGCCTTTTGTTAATCCACCTGTCCTCTCAGATTTTGAAATTATGCTTTACAGCGAAAGCAATCCAAGCATTTGTGTAAGTTTATCGATAGCACAGCAAAACATTATGTACTCTAAGCATTAAGTAGCTAGGTCACGAAAATCTGAAAATAATTCAAATAAATCGTTTACCTTTGATGATCTTCTGATGTTTTCACTCACAAGACTCCCAGTTACACAACAAATATTCCTTTTGTTCCAAAAATATTATTTTTATATCCAAATACCTCAGTTTGTTTGTCGCGTTATGTTCAGAAATCCACAGGAAAGAGCGGTCATGACAACGCAGACAAATTCCAAATAATATCCATAATGTCCATAGAAACATGTCAAATGTTTTTTCTAATCAATCCTCAGGTTGTTTTTAAAATATATAATCGATAATATATCAACCACAAATGTCTTTCACAGTAGGAGAGGGAAAAACAATAGCTGCCAAAATTTTGTTGCGCGAGCAAAACTCATGTGACTACTTGACGCGATGTTATCGGTCTGGCTCATTTTTCAAAATAAAAGCCCAAAACTATGTCTGAAGACTGACACCTCGATGAACCGATAGGAAAAGGAATCTGGTTGATATCCCTTTAAATGGAGCAATGGGAGTTTTCAAAATAGAAGCCACTTCCTGGTTGAATTTTTCTCAGGGTTTCGCCTGCAATATCAGTTCTGTTATGCTCACAGACAATATTTTGACAGTTTTGGAAACTTTAGAGTGTTTTCTAATTATATGCATATTCTAGCATCTGGTCCTGAGAAATAGGTCGTTTACTTTGGGAACGTTTTTCCATACATAAAAATAGTGCCCCTTAGCTTCAAGAAGTTAAGGATAAGTCTATCTTTAATTCTGTGAATAACAGTTGTATCTTTTATCGAAGTTCATTATGAGTACTGCAAAATCACTGGATGTTTTGGAATCAAAACATTACTGCAGGTAACGCTCCAATGTAAACTGAGATTTTTGGATATAAATATGCACATTATTGAGCAAATCATACATGTATTGTGTAACATGATGTCCTATGAGTGTCATCTGATGGTTAGTGATTCATTTTATCTATATTTCTGCTTTTTGTGACTCCTATCTTTGGCTGGAAAAATGGCTGTGTGTTTTTTCGACTTGGCTATGACCTAACATAATCATATGTTATGCTTTCGCTGTAAAGCATTTTTGAAATCGGACACGATGGGTAGATTAACTTCTTGCGTCGAGCAATCCCGTATCCGGGAGCGTAATCATAGCCTCAAGCTCATTACCATAACGTAAAGTTAACTATTCATGAAAATCGCAAATGAAATGAAATAAATATATTGGCTCACAAGCTTAGCCTTTTGTTAACAACACTGTCATCTCAGATTTTCAAAATATGCTTTTCAACCATAGCTACACAAGCATTTGTGTAAGAGTAGTGATAGCTAGCATAGCATTAAGCCTAGCATTCAGCAGGCAACATTTTCACAAAAACAAGAAAAGCATTCAAATAAAATAATTTACCTTTGAAGAACTTCGGATGTTTTCAATGAGGAGACTCTCAGTTAGATAGCAAATGTTCAGTTTTTCCAAAAAGATTATTTGTGTAGGAGAAATCGCTCCGTTTTGTTCATCACGTTTGGCTAAGAAAAACCCCCGAAAATTACAACGCCAAACTTTTTTCCAAATGAACTCCATAATATCGACAGAAACATGGCAAACGTTGTTTAGAATCAATCCTCAAGGCGTTTTTCACATATCTATTCGATGATAAATCATTCGTGGCAGTTTGGTTTCTCCTCTGAACCAAATGGAAAAATGCACGCAGCTGGAGATTACGCAATAATTTCGACGGAGGACACCAAGCGGGCACCTGGTAAATGTAGTCTCTTATCGTCAATCTTCCAATGATATGCCTACAAATACGTCACAATGCTGCAGACACCTTGGGGAAACGACAGACAGTGTAGACTCATTCCTGGCGCATTCACAGCCATATAAGGAGACATTGGAACACAGCGCATTCAAATTCTGGGGCACTTCCTGTATGAAATTTCATCTTGGTTTCGCCTGTAGCATTAGTTCTGTGGCACTCACAGACAATATCGTTGCAGTTTTGGAAACGTCAGAGTGTTTTCTTTCCAAAGCTGTCAATTATATGCATAGTCGAGCATCTTTTCGTGACAAAATATATTGTTTAAAACGGGAACGTTTTTTTATCCAAAAATTAAAAGAGCGCCCCCTATATCGAAGAAGTTAACAAGATGTTTATCTTTCATTTGCGGTATTGGACTTGTTAATGTGTTAAAGTTACATATTTCAAAAAAATATTTTTGAACGGCACTCAACATGTACTGCACAGACAAAAATGACTGATGATTGGTTGAAAGAAATTGAGAATAAGAAGCTTGTGGGATATTATTGACCATACCCTGATGTTGAGAAAACGTATGTGTTGTGGCTTTTCAACCTGTCATATCATGGATTCAGAGCTATCTAGCCAATAGAACTCAGAAGGTTTTCATTAAAGGAAGCTTCTCTAATGTCAAACATGTAAAGTGTGGTGTACCTCAGGGCAGCTCTCTCGGCCCTCTACTCTTTTCTATATTTACCAATGAACTGCCACTGGCATTAAACAAAGCATGTGCGTCCATGTATGCTGATGATTCAAACATATACCCATTAGCAACCACGGCTCATGAAGACTGAAACCATTAACAAAGATTTGCAGTCTGTTTTGGAATGGGTGGTCAGTAATAAACTGGAACATCTCTAAAAATAAGAGAATTGTGTTTGGTACAAATCATTCACTAAGTTCTAGATCTCAGATGAATGTGGTAATAAATGGTGTGGCTGAGGAGAGGTTTATCTGTAATAAAGAGATGACCACACTCCACAAAGCAAGTCCTATAGGCTCTAGTTTTACCTTATCTTGTTTATTGGGCTGTAAAGAAAGACCTAATTAAGCTGCAGCTGGCCCAGAACAGAGTGACATCTTGCTCTTCATTGTAATCAGAGGGCTAATATTAATACTATGTATGTCAGTCTTTCTTGGCTGAGAGTTGAGGAAAGACTGACTCCGTCACTTCTGGTTTTTACAGTGCCTTTGGAAAGTATAAGCTTTTTCCACATATTGTTACGTTACAGCCTTATTCTAAAATAGATTAAATATGTGTTTTTTCTCAGCAATCTACACATACAGTTATACCCCATAATGACAAAGCAAAAAAGCTTTTTAGAAATTTTTGCAAATATATAAAACAATCAAAACAGAAATACCTTATTTACATAAGTATTGAGACCCTTTGCTATGAGACTTGAAACTGAGCTGATGTGCATCATGTTCCCATTGATAATCTTTGAGATGTTTTGACATCTTGATTGGAGTCCACCTGTAGTAAATTATATTGATTGGGCATGATTTGGAAAGGCACACGCCTAATTATAAAGTCTATATAATATGTCTATATAAAGTCCCATAGTTGACAGTGCATGTCAGAGAAATATCAAGCCATGAGGTCATAGGAATTGTCCATAGAGCTCCGAGACAAGATTGTCTGGGGATCTGGGGAAGGGTACCAAAACATTTCTGTAGCATTGAAGGTCCCCAAGAACAGAGTGGCTTCCATCATTCTTAAATGGAAGAAGTTTGGAACAACCAAGACTCTTCCAAGAGCTGGCCACCCAGCCATACTGAGAAATCGAGGGAGAAGGGCCTTGGTCAGGGAGGTGACCAAGAACCCGATGGTTGCTCTGACCATGCCACTTTATATAATGTTATCATACCCTACATTACTCATCTCATACCGCCCTGTAGCACTCACTTCCGTCATCATGAAGTTCTTTGTGAGACTAATATGTTTTCATACCCTACATTACTCATCTCATATGTATATACTGTACTCTATACCATCTACTGCATCTTGCCTATGCCGTTCTATACCGTTCAGCCATCACTCATTTATATATTTTTCTGTACATATTCGTATTCATTCCTTTACACTTGTAAAGGTAGATGTTGGGAAAATGTTAGGTTATATTATTTGTTAGATATTACTGCATGGTCGGAACTAGAAGCACAAGCATTTCGCTTCACTTGCATTAACACCTGCTAACCATGTGTATGTGACAAATATATTTGATTTGATTTGAGCTCTAGAGTTCCTGTGGAGGTGGGAGAACCTGAATGCCCTTGAGTGACCCAGCCAGAGCCCGATCTTGAACACGATCGAACATCTCTGGAGAGACCTGAAAATAGGTGTGCAGCGACGCTCCCCATACAACCTGACAGAGCTTGAGACGAACAGCAGAGAAGAATGGGAGAATCTCCGCAAATACTGGTGTTCCAAGCTTGTAGCATATTCATTATCGATGCTGTAATTGCTGCCAAAGGTGCTTCAACAAAGTACTGAGTAAAGGGTCTGAATACTTATGTAAAAGTGACATTTCAGTTTGAATTTTTTATATATTAGCAAACTTTTTTTTAAACTGTTTCTGCTTTGTCATTATGGGCTATAGTGTGCAGATTGTTAAGGGGAAAAAATGATTGAATCAATATTAGAATAAGGCTGTAATGTAACAAAATGTGGAAAAAGTCAAGGGGTCTGAATACTTTCCGAAGGTACGTTATAAGAAAGATTAATGTGTTGGAAATCCCAAAGTGTTTGCATAGTCAATTTACACACAGCACTGACATACAAACTTACCCCATCAGACATGGCACCAGGGGTCTTTTCACAGCCCCCAGATCCAGAACAAAATCAAGGAAACGAGCAGCAAGTGCATGGAACTCCCTTCCATCTTATATAGCGCAAATAAAGCATCACCTCCTGCCACAAGTCATCTCCCCATATGATCTACTTGTGTGTATGTATTGACATGTATGTGTAACTAAGAGACGCACACACACACAAACTGCATGTAAATGTTTTTAAATGCATGTAATTGTAAAGTATTTTCTTGGTCTGTAATGTCCCTTTCATTATGTGTCGGATCCCAGTACGACTAGCTGTCAACATTGGTGTCGGCTAATGGGGATCCTAAGAAATCAAAACAAATGCGTGTGTAAAACATCAGAAGTATGAACATCAAAAACAACTTTATATCCAGTTCCGTTGGCATGCATTGAAACATGGCTTTCTCGTGGCTTTCTTCTACAGAATAACTATGAATTAACTGACTTATTTTCAAATAAACGTCAACATAAAACATCAGAATAATGAAGATGAGGACTCACTGTATTACAAGAAACAAAAGCAGGTCTATTTTGCTCCAGCAGCTGACATATTCTGTCTGAACACCTGAAAACAGAAGGAGTTGGCCACTACTATCCGAGAGATTGTTTGTGAGGAAATTACCTCTGCCCTTGACTTGCAATTAAAACCAATAAATTTGTCTCTTGCACTGCTCACTAAAGTGGATACCTACTCAATTAAAGTGGAAAGTTTAGAGACAACAGCCAATATGACAGAGGGTCGACTGACTCCATGTACTGGAAATGGCGTGAACTAATCTAGAAGTGAAAATCCATCTACTAAAAATAAAATATAAAATCACTTGAAAAAAATATATTTTTAGGGGGTAGATCAACTTTAATTTTGCAGATTGATTGTGGTTTCCATCAATGTAATTGTCTGAACCATTTCTAATCACCCATATTTTTTGTTTTTCTCTCTATATATATGTATATATATGAAAATATATATATATATATATATATATATATACAGTTGAAGTCAGAAGTGGGAAAATCAAAAGAAATCAGCCAAGAACTCAGAAAAAAATGTTGACCTCCACAAGTCTGATTTATCCTTGTGAGCAATTTCCAAATGCTTGAAAGTACCACATTCATCTGTACAAACAATAATACGCAAGTATAAACACCATGGGACCACGCATACGTCATCCCGCTCAGGAAGGAGACTCGTTCTATCTCCTACAGATTAACATACTTTGTAGCGAAAAGTGCAAATCAATCCCAGAACTACAAAAAAGGATCTTGTGAAGATGCAGGTACAAAAGTATCTATATCCACAGTAAAAAATAAACCTATATCGACATAACCTGCTCCAAAACAGACAAAAAAAAGTCAGACTACGGTTTGCAACTGCACATGGGGACAAAGATCGTACTTTAGGAGAAATGTCCTCTGGTCTGTTGCAACAAAAATATAACTGTTTGGCCATAATGACCATCGTTATGTTTGGAGGAAAAAGGGGGAGGCTTGCAAGCCGAAGGACACCATCCCAACTGTGAAGCATAGGGGTGGCAGCATCATGTTGTGGGGGAGCTTTGCTGCAGGTGGGACTGGTGCACTTCACAAAATAGATGGCATCATGACATGTGAAATTATGTGGATATATTGAAGCAACATCTCAAGACCTCAGCTTGGTCGCAAATGGATCTTCCAAATGGACAATGACCCCAAGCATACTTCTAAAGTTGTGCAAAATGGCTTCAGGACAACAAAGTCAAGGTATTGGAGTGGCCATCACAAAGCCCTGACCTCAACCCTATAGAACATTTGTGGGCAGAACTGAAAAAACGTGTGTGAGCAAGGAGTCCTACAAACCTGACTCAGATACACCAGCTCTGTCAGGAGGAATGGGCCAAAATTCACCCAACTTACTGTGGGAAGCTTGTGGAAGGCTACCCGAAACGTTTGACCCAAGTTAAACAATTTAAAGGCAATGCTAACAAATACTAATTGAGTGTATGGCTACTTCTGACCCACTGGGAATGTGATGAAAGAAATAATAGCTGAAATAAATAATTCTCTGGCAACCAGACAGGGTGCGTTCCAGGACACCGGAAACACACTCCAGGACAGAAACACAGGCAAACAGACTCAGGAAGCGGGGTTCGTGACAGTTACACTGTTTCAGTCTTCCAGAGATTTGAGACTTGGACGGCGGTTCACCTTCCAGCAGGACAATGACACTAACTTGACAGCTAAAGCAACACTCGAGTGGATTATGGCGAAACATTTAAATGCCATGGAATGGCCTAGTCAAAGTCCAGACCTAAATCCAATTGAGAATCTGTGGTATGACTTAAAGATTGCTGTACAGCAGCGGACGCCATCCAACTTGAAGGAGCTGAAGCAGTTTTGCCTTGAAGAATGGCAAAAATGATTGTGGCTAAATGTGCCAAGTTTATAGAGACATACCCCAAGAGACTTGATGCTGTAGTTGATGCAAAAGGTGGCACTACAAAGTATTGACTCTGTCGGGGGTGAATAGTTATGCACGCTCAAGTTTTCTGTTTTTTGTTTTATTTCTTGTTTGCTTCACAATTAAAAATATTTTGCATCTTCAAAGTGGTAGGCATCAAATGATACAAACACCCCCAAAAAATACATTTTAATTCCAGATTGTAAGGCAACAAAATAGGAAAATTGCCAAAGGGGGTGAATAATTTAGCAAGCCTCTGTACATAATTCATCAATTTTATGGACACAGTATATTTTACACTAGTTATTTTTTGTTTGTTTTTAGTCACATTCTTCAACTCCACTCAGCCCCTCCCATCTATCTCTAAATACTATCCAGATTAGATTTCTATTTGCAATATATCTTTCAACTGTGCTTGATGTTTCACAAAATTTCTGAACCTTTCCATTCTCATGGATTCTACATATTGTAAGCTAAAGATAGCTTTTTTTGCTTAGAGTATAATTATATTATTGATTTACTACATTTCTAAATCACCCAGCAGTGCTATTTGCAGAGTTAACTGCAGGTAAATGTTGCAATTCTTCTGCCATTCCTGAACCTGCGACCAAAAACAAACGTATGGATTGTACCAAAACAAATGATCTAATGATTATGTCTCTTCGCAGTAAAATCTACAGAGATGGAGTGGTTGTATCCCCCATATATATACAGTGGGGCAAAAAAGTATTTAGTCAGCCACCAATTGTGCAAGTTCTCCCACTGAAAAAGATGAGAGAGCCCTGTTATTTTCATTATAGGTACACTTCAACTATGACAGACAAAATGATTGCAAGATTTCTGGATCTCACAGACCTGTAACCACTTCTTTAAGAGGCTCCTCTGTCCTCCACTCATTACCTGTATTAATGGCACCTGTTTGAACTTGTTATCAGTATAAAAGACACCTGTCCACAACCTCAAAACAGTCACACTCCAAACTCCACTATGGCCAAGACCAAAGAGCTGTCAAAGGACACCAGAAACAATATTGTAGACCTGCACCAGGCTGGGAAGACTGAACCTGCAATAGGTAAGCAGCTTGGTTTGAAGAAATCAACTGTGGGAGCAATTATTTTGAAATGGAAGACATACTGATAATCTCCCTCGATCTGGGGCTCCACGCAAGATCAAAATGATCACAAGAACGGTGAGCAAAAATCCCAGAACCACACGGGGGGACCTGGTGAATTACCTGCAGAGAGCTGGGACCAAAGTAACAAAGCCTACCATCAGTAACACACTACGCCGCCAGGGACTCAAATCCTGCAGTGCCAGACGTGTCCCCCTGCTTAAGCCAGTACATGTCCAGGCCCGTCGGAAGTTTGCTGGAGAGCATTTGGATGATCCAGAAGAAGATTGGGAGAATGTTATATGGTCAGATGAATAGAAATATAACTTTTTGGTAAAAACTCAACTCGTCGTGTTTGGAGGACAAAGAATGCTGAGTTGCATCCAAAGAACACCATAACAACTGTGAAGCATGGGGGTGGAAACATCATGCTTTGGGGCTGTTTTTCTGCAAAGGGACCAGGAAGACTGATCCGTGTAAAGGAAAGAATGAATGGGGCCATGTATCGTAAGATTTTGAGTGAAAACCTCCTTCCATCAGCAAGGGCATTGAAGATGAAACGTGGCTGGGTCTTTCAGCATGACAATGATCCCAAACACACCGCCCGGGCAACGAAGGAGTGGCTTCGTAAGAAGCATTTCAAGGTCCTGGAGTGGCCTAGCCAGTCTCCAGATCTCAACCCCATAGAAAATCTTTGGAGGGAGTTGAAAGTCCGTGTTGCCCAAAAACATCACTGCTCTAGAGGAGATCTGCATGGAGGAATGGGCCAAAAATTGTCACGTTCTGACCTTTATTTCCTTTGTTTTGTATTTATTTAGTATGGTCAGGGCGTGAGTTGGGTGGGCAGTCTGTTTGTTTTTCTATGATTTGGGTATTTCTATGTTTCGGCCTAGTATGGTTCTCAATCAGAGGCAGGTGTCATTAGTTGTCTCTGATTGAGAATCATACTTAGGTAGCCTGGGTTGCACTGTTTGTTTGTGGGTGATTGTCTATGTTGTAGCTTCACGGTCGTCATTTGTTTTGTATACAGTGTCAGTACTTTCGGTATTAAAGATTTACCATGGACACTTACGACGCCGCATTTTGGTCCGATCCTTCTCGCCTCTCCTCTTCAGATGAAGAGGAGGACGACCGTGACAAAAAATACCAGCAACAGTGTGTGAAAACCTTGTGAAGACTTACAGAAAACGTTTGACCTCTGTCATTGCCAACAAAGGATATTTAACAAAGTATTGAGAAACTTTTGTTATTGACCAAATACTTATTGTCCATCATAATTTGCAAATAAATTCATAAAAAATCCTACAATGTGATTTTCTGGAATTTTTTTTCTCATTTTGTCTGTCATAGTTGAAGTGTACCTATACTGAAAATGTACAGGCCTCTCTCATCTTTTTAAGTGGGAGAACTTGCACAATTGGTGGCTGACTAAATACTTTTTTGCCCCACTGTATAACATTCTATTGGTTGCAAGAATTGTGTATAATAATTTACATTGAAAAACTCTACGTTTTGAATCCAGTATTGTTTTTTACATTGAAAATCTCTTCCCAATTATTTTGCAATCTGTATGGCACAGCTGTCAATTGTTTGGATCTTAAATGAAACGGGTATACTTTTTTAAATTTATCACAGTTTTCTTTAGCCAATTTTGGTCTTTAATGCATGTCCGACAGACAAGTTTACTTTACTTTTCCACTTGCCTCTTGCATTTTTGCTGTAATGCTGCAATTAGTTGGTTGTAATTTTGAGTAGAGCAGACATTTCCATATATTTTTGTTAACTGCATGTGTGACATAGCTCCACCAGTCCTATTTATGATATCATTTACAAATTTACAAAAATATCATTTTTGTCAGTGATTGGGTGCAGAGATGTAGCGGAGTCAGGCGCAGGACACAGGTTTTGAGCAACACAACGGAGTTTACTCAAAAAGTCAAGCAAAAATTCAAAATCGGAACATACATACACACACACACTAGCACATACAACAACCACTAAAGACACCAACAATCACGGACAGAACAGAACTGTATGCCAGAGGGTTAAATAAGGAACATGATCTGGGAATTGAAACCATGTGTGTGTGTAATACAGACAAAACAAAACGAAACTGAAACATGGATCAGTGGTGACTTGAAAACCGGCGACGTCGACCGCCGAACATTACCCGAACAAGGAGAAGGGCCGAAATCGGCGGAAGTCATGACAGTTTTTTTTTTTCATCAATTGGTATATTTGAGTTTCACCACAATATTTGTTCTAAGATTTATTTTGTATTTTCTGGTGGATTAAACGAAATTGCCCTCAGAACAGCGGACATTTGTCATTGCATGAACTGCAAAGTGTCTAAAGTGTACCACAGGTCAGCTATGCTGGCCTAGGTCGTCCCCTGGGAAACCCAACTACCGAACCATCCAATGATGGGATTTATAAATAAATGGTCTGGTCTCCCGAAGGTACTGATCTCTTTTGGAAAGCTCATATTCTGATCTAGCCATTAAAAATGTATGGTCCACAGATCTAATTGAATCTGAACAACCCTTTAACTGGAACAGAATATGGAAAAATAGGACCTTGGCATCCTGTAATCCAAACGATCAACATATACATTTGAAGTTTGTTTACAGACAATTTAACACCAAGAAAATGTTCTTTAGTTGTTGTGGGGGGAGGGCGGGGGGGATTGGGGGGGATTGTAAGGTGAGACTCATGGATGGGAAGGGGACTGATAGCAACCTCTGTTGTTGGGTGGGATGGGAAGGGGACTGATAAGCAACCTCGGTTGTTGGGTGGGATGGGAAGGGGACTGATAAGCAACCTCGGTTGTTGGGTGGGATGGGGACTGATAAGCATCTTCGGTTGCTGGGTGAGGTGGGAAGGGGTTGGTGTCTTTCTTTAGATAGGGGGGCTAGGCTGGATGGGAAACAGCTATTGTTTATGTACCTGAGAAAATTACAAAACTAAATAAAAAGAAGCATAGTATGGACATCATATATTACATAAGTCTGCAAATTGACATTTCTTAAGCTTCTACTCTAATTTCTCTGAAGAGCACCATTAATAACTGTGATACCCAGAAGGACTTCAGTCTATTTCTCCCTTGGAAATAATTAGGGCTGGCATCACATCTGAATGAAATTGTCCACTCCCATCGATTTATTTATTAATGTCTTCATGCTAATCATTTCAAAATGAGCACGGCAATGAAAGGTAACTAGGCAACAAACCATTATAAATCCAATCTACCAGAGGGAAATTAGATATTTTCATTTATTTTAATTGGAGTGACAATTTGTTTGTTCCATCCATCTGATAATTGCATCCATTCATCCCCTGTTCATTCATTCATCCATCATCCATCCACCCTTGGTTCTCTCAGGTCGGCACGATGACACTGCAAGATTCTGCCATCACCTTTCTTCATATCACCTGTAAATATGTAATGGTGGTGAGTACATTTGACATCATGCTCAGTGTTTCCAGATCTGTAACACATGCTCTATTCAGGAACAATTTCCAAGGTTGACAAGTGGGCCCAAGGTCCCCCTCTATAATGTTATTCACCCATCCACAATTAATTCAGTTACCCAGGTCCTTCAAATGGCTTCAAATGTGGCCCTCACTTTTTTGTCTCTGCGCCGAGGTCCATACTGTAGGTCTTGACTAGAATCCCTTTTCATTGTCCACCTTTAATCTTTTCACGTTTGAATGATCGACTCCAACAGGATTTTAAAGGCCTAATTTAATCCCCCCCTAATTTCAAAGTGACTGTCACATCACCAGAGAAGAGGATGAGAGAAACCGCCGGCTTTGGCTTTCTGGCCAGAGAATTGGAAGGGGGCAAGAGCTAAGCTTGTCAGAACAGAGGGAGGTCAATGATAGACTGACTTGGAGCCCTGCCTGGTTACATATCCAAATGCACAGGCTGTGTATTGCTCACACTATGTGACTAATCAATCCTCTATGATGATCAATTCTTTTCTGGTGCTAGACGTGAGCGAATCATAATGGTGTGCTCAATTCTAACAAAATGGCCCATCAGGCTTTGCAAACCTGCTTTCTTTATATTCATTGATTTTCAAAGCCATTTACCGTACATACTGCTTTCTCCCCAACTCTGGTGGTAAATGGTCCAAGCAATCTGCTGAAAATATGTTCTCTCTTTTTTTCTCGAGTGATAGTCCAGGCCTCCACGTGGGTTTGAAAAGTTTGAAGGCATTAAACAAAACAAAAGAGTCATGAATAAAAACCAAACGGACCAATGGAATGTGTCATTTCAACCAACTTATGCAAGTAATAAAAAAGCAAATTGCATGGAAATCATCCAAGATAAAATTGAGGTTTTTATGTTCTCCTCCCTTAAAATCCCGTGTGACTATGGAATATCTTGTTTTGCATTATTGCCAGCTGTTGACAGTACAGGCCAAACCAGTACTCTGCACTGAGCTACTAGCAATATGTAAAATGTCAATTTGTATTTGTGTCTCCCTCTCTCTCTCTCTCACACACACACACACACACACACACCACAGAGGAGGAATGCAGATAGAATGAGGGAGAGAGTGAAGGAGTAAGAAAAAAAGAGAGGTGTTCTTATAACACAATGCCAGTTTGACCATGACCAGGTTGTTTTTGTATACAATCTCTGATTTGGCAAGGCTAAGTGAAAAAGAAGCCTGAGATGCAAATATGTGTTATTGATTCAAATGACAGCTTTTGTGGATGTAAGTGCCAGCCGAGGAAAGAATTGGCTGAGTGCTGTCCATTCGCATTCGAGTGAAACACAATTTTCTGTAATAAAACAAAAGCATACAGGTAACTACCAAAATAAAGGAAACCTTTGAGTAAATGTTACACAAAGTATATTGAAAGCAGGTGCTTCCACATAGGTGCGGTTCCTGAGAATTTCCTAAGCAATTAACGTCCCATCATGCTTAGGGGCATATATAACAATGCTGAGCAAGCCCAGTTGCCTATTATTTTGGCTACCATGGCTATGCTCCCATAGGATGACAATGTCCCCATCCACAGGGCATGAGTGGTCACTGAATGGTTTGATGAGCATGAAAGTATGTAAACCATATGCCATGGCCATCACAGTCACCAGATCTCAACCCAGTTAAACACTTGCGGGAGATTCTGGAGTGGCGACTGAGACCGTGTTTTGAAATTCGATCATTCCACCAAATTATGGAATTTCTTGTGGAAGAATGGTGTCACATACCTGAAATAAAGTTCCAGACACTTGTAGATTCTATGCCAAGGAGCATTGAAGTCTTTTCATATATTACACATGTTCATTGTGTACCCCCTAAAAAGAACAACAACAAAAATGACCTAATGATATTTCTAATCTTCACACTTTTGTTTTCATATTAACTGTGTTATTCATATAGTTATTGTGGTCAATCATTTCTCAGATAGATCCTTGAGAGTGTCACAAACGCCTGGAGTGGTGGGTGCAGAGTCAAATGCAGAGAGCAGAGGATACTGGGGAAACCGACTTCATTAGGATTCCCAAAACCAACGCCCAAAACAACGGGCGAAAAATCAACAGAAAATAGTCCAACCCAACACAGGGCACAAATGGACAGGAACACAACACGCACAACCTGACTAACAGAAAAACAATCCCGCACAAAAAATAGGCGGCCTAACAGGCTTAAATAGACATGAATCAAGAAACAAAATAAGAGACAGGTGCAACCAATAAGACCAAACAAACAGAAAAGGATAAGGGGATCGGTGGCGGCTAGTAGACCGGCGACGACGCCTGCCGAGCGCCGCCCGAACAGGAAGAGGAGCCACCTTCGGTAGGAGTCATGACAGAGAGAGTATTTAACGCTTACAAACATCCTAATCATTTTAGTAGGACAAAGTGGTCTACTCAATATGCAGGGCTCAATGACCACATTCACCTTACTTTCCCATAGCCAGACTATACATGTTATCTTGGCCTAAAGGCTGCCTCATTATGAATCCCCTTACACACTTACTCAATGTCCTTTCATTGAGCTACACTATCAATTGTAGATACTTGAGGATGATTTGGATGTAAGCTGCAAAAAAATGCTAATATTGGAAATATTGACTTGCATTAGATTTGAAGGACAGCCTTTGAAAACAGTGGTCAGGTAAACAAAACCAAAACATCGATTACTGTCATACCTTGTCCATATATAACTTGGATGTGAGGGGTGACAACCAATGAAAATCACCTTGAGAAATATATGAAACCTAGGCGAATAGCTGAACAAGTGGCCATCTAGACTGGTCGGGACCAACTGTTGAAGTGAGGCTGACCTACAGTATACTGTAGGTATACACTACATGTCCATGTGGCAAGCCAGAACTAAAATGGCAGCAGAATGTTGAATGGAATTTGTCAGGAGAAATTAATTCAGCACATATGGGATTAACTGATAAATAACATCAGGTTTGTCACAAAATGTTGAATAGAACTTGTCAGGAGAAATGAATTCAACACATATGGGATTAACTGATGGTAACACAAGGTTTGTCATCGGAAGAGCAAATTGGGTTTTTGTCTCCCCTGGTATCTGTTTTTGTTATTGTGGACATCCTTCTGTTTTTAATTGCTAGGGACATATTGTTGGAACTGAATAACACTTACACGTAGGCTTCATTTATCACCCCTGCCGTGTCATTTTCCAGTTTAAATACTGTCTGTTTTTTGTTGTTTGAATGTATTAAATGTGGATTTGTTTTTTTCACCCCCTGGTTCTTAAGTTGCTGTTGTTTCTCTGACAGGGGTTTACAGAGAGAAGTGCCTTAATGCTTTCTCACTTAATCCCATGGTCCAGATTAAAAAAAGAAAATGGCCGGTCTCCAGCCTAGACGGCTGTAATTCGCAATGGTATCTAATGGGGGTGGATTTGACCTGGATTATCTGTACGTCTGCAGTGGGCAGGATTAATCCCTATTGCTCATCCAGGGTCAGGTCTATGGAGAGTGGTGGGTGATGACAGTCAAAACCAAAGCACATGTTTGGTAGACAGTACACGTTTTTAAATTAGTATAACATGATTTTAAAGTGTACTTTCAATATGTTAATTATGGAAGTGCAGAGTAAGTATAACTGAAGTGTACATTCAATAAATCTAGAAAAAAGGTACTAGACGTGACAAGTCATATTGATGCTAAATATTGTTTAAGTCTATCAGAAACACTTAAAGGTGGAACCCTTAATGGTGAAACTGTCCCTATTACAAACAAAGAAGTTACTGAACACAACAACACTGTTTTTTTTCCTTCAGACATCATTGCATGTGCGATAAAACAGCAGAATATGTACTGTACATCTCACCTCCGTTTCATCCACAAAACAATAACAAAAGCGCTGGGGCGGACAGTGGCACTGTTTCCCCTGATACGGATTCCATCAACCATACTTGTTTTTCAGATGCAGTCATCAGTGTTACATTTGATAATAGTCATAGGAGAGTGGACAGACACAAAATGGTTGTAAACATCAGTAGTTACAGTGCCTTCAGAAAGGATTCATACCCCTTGACTTATTCACATGTTGTTGTCTTACAGCCTGAATGAAAATACATTCTCACCCATCTACACACAATACCCCATAATGACAAAGTCAAAACATGTTTTTAGACATGTTTGCATATTTATTAAGAATGAAATACAGAAATATCTCATTTACATAAGTATTCACACCCCTGATCAAATACATGTTAGCATAACCTTTGGTAGCGATTACCACTGTGAGTCTTTCTTTAAGAGCCTTGCACAACTGGATTGAACAATATTTGCATATTATTATTACAAAAATATGCAAGCTCTGTAAAGTTGGTTGTTGATCATTGCTAGACAGACATTTTCAAGTCTTGCCATGCATTTTGAAGCCGATTTAAGTCAAAACTGCAACTAGGCCACTCAGGAACATTCCATGTTGTCTTGGTAAGCAACTCTAGTGTCTCCCAATGTATTTTGGAAATCAGACTGTCATTTAGGTTAGTGTTCTGGAATAACTACAATTTTGTTGATCCATCCTATCACAGCCATTCAAATCTTTAACTGTTTTAAAGTCACCATCGGTGAAATTCCTGAGTGGTTTCCTTCCTCTCTGGCAACTGAGTTAGGAAGGATGCCTGTATCTTTGAACTGGGTGTATTGATTCACCATCCAAAGTGTAATTATTAACTTCACCATGCTCAAAAGGATATTCAGTGTTAGCTTTTTTATTGTGACCCATCTACCATCAGGTGCCCCTTTTTGCGATGCATTGGTAAACCTCCCTGGTGTATGTGGTTAAATCTGTGTTTGAAATTCACTGCTCGCCTGAGAGACCTTAGAGATAATTGTATGTGTGGGGTACAGGGATGAGGTGATCATTCAAAAGTCATGTTAAATGCTATTATTACACAGAGTGAGTCTATGCAAGTTATTATGGGACTTGTTAAGCACATTTTTACTCCTGAATGTATTAAATTCAGGCTGTAACAAACATTTTTGGGGAAAAGTCAAAGGGTGTGAATAATTTCTGAAGGAACTGTACAGTATATTGGGAACGGGGATACCTAGTCAGTTGCACTACTGAATGCCTTCAACATAAATGTTTCTTCCGCATTTAACCCAGCCCCTCTGAATAAGAGAGGTGCAGGGACATTACTCAATGGCAGAATAGCAGATTTCACCTTGCTGTCTCAGGGATTCAAACCAGAGACCTTAACAACTAGACTACCTGCCGCCTCATGTGCAAAAGGGTTTTGGATCATCATCACAGAGACAATATCCATCCTCTACTCTTTTAAACTTACACCTATGAGAATATAAAATAATAATGGATTTGTGGTTGACTACCTTACTGTGTCAACATACTACAGTTATTCACACCAAATTTCAATTTGTTTGGCTCCTGAGGTTTTTGAAATTGGCCATTTCCAAATGTTTCTCCTCATTGCTTTTACAGCTGTTCTCTGGGCCTCTGAATGCTTACTGTTGTGAAGTGAAGAAAATTCTCCATCCAAAAATGGCCTTTTATGACTGTGAGGAAATTGTCTCTGTGAGGGGTATATTTATTTTCTCCGAGGTCACTTTTATATTTCACTTGGCAAAATGTTTGAACTTAACCAGGTTTTTATGCCAGCAAAGTTCATGTCAGATAAAAGTTCATGACAGGCCTGAAACGGTAAACTTTACAAATGTCTACTAATCAAAATACGCTAGACCAAGGTGGAATATTTTTGTCAGTGAAATTAATTATTTGAGAAATGTGGGTGGAACAGCTTTTATGTGCAAATATTGATATAAAAACCATCATATCGAAGTAAACTTGGAGTCACGCAATGACATGTTCTGTGGGCCTCGCACTACGACTCGTTGGGAAAGCATGACGTTTACTATTGTCTCCAGATTAAATAAATGAATTTCACAGGGTGGCGAAAGTGAACAATGATGAGCTTGATGCTTCCTTCCAATAAATATTCAGGATCTTATTCTGGTGGCATAATGATGTATCCTTGGCTGCCGTTTGACAAAATAATAGTGTACTTTGTCCATAATAATCTCATCACGTAAACTATCATGTAAGCTATACATGTGCTCTAGCAAACAGTGTGGAGGTGTGTGATACCACTGTAAGCGCACTCCTTATTTAATGCAACAAAAATGTGGGAAAACAATCAATGGATTTGAAAATGCAATGGAAATCCATTTAACCGCATAAGGTATTTCCATAGGCACTACGTCATCACGCACAGCTGTTTATCTGTTCCAAACTCATCTCAGGGGGGAGAAGCGCATATTGTTTTTATGCATATTGTATTTTTTATATATTTGCATGACAATCTGTCTCCAATTGGAGGGAAACCTAGCTATAGGTAGTGATATGTGCATATACAATCTTTTTGTAAGCAGATTTTTACCAGTGTTTTTTCATATTTTGTACGTTATCACATTTTATGTTTCTGTATTATGTACCAAGACGTTCAAAATAAGCCTCAACCTATCCGGTGTGTCATTTAGTCAAGCCACTCAGTCAGTGTTGACTGTTACCAGACTAAGACATGAGACATGACCTATATTACAATATGATGGCCTGGAGTCTTTAGAGAAAGACAATCTGTCTTAACTGTCCCTCCCTCCCGCTCTCCCTCCCTGCCTTTTTCCTTCCATCTATTTCTCTCTCCATCGAATCATCCAAATCAGATTAGTGATGACATATGCTGTAGCCATTAGGTTCACACACACAGAGCCAGGGGGGCTAATGCCACCAGTGGACGCCCCTGACAGAAACCAGCAGGAAGATGGAAAGTCCATCTCAGACAGGCCCCCAGACACACACACACACCACACACAGAGACACACACTCACATACATACGCACTCACACACACACACGCGCACACACAAACATACACATACACTCAGCGTTAGTATTGGTCCATCAGATGGACATTAGTATGCTTCATTCCTCCCTATGTGTAGTGGGAGTGTGGTAGATGAAAATAGTATGTTCTTCACACGTCTGTGTAACTGTGCTGTCCTGTGGATTTGGTTTAACATGTGGCTATATGGCTGGATATGACTGCCGTGGTTAAAGATATCTCGCTTGGTTTCATTTATGTTATTAAGGCACTTGTCTCACTGCTGCATGGAGGCTGATCTGCTATGTGGCTCTGAAATGTGGGGTCTTGTATGGACAGTGAGAATGTAAAAGTGGCCCTATTAGCTCCATAAAACATTCAATTTTCATCATTTAGCAGACACTCTTATCCAGAGCAACTTATAGTATATTATAGTACATATATTCTTCAAATTGGTCCCTAAGTGGGAATTGAACCCACAACCCGCAAGCTCAATGCACTACCAACTGAGCAACATGGTTAACTTATTTTATGTCCAGTACAAGACGGAATGGGTCAATGGGCTTTTAAAACATAATGTTATAGGCCTGTAGTTGAAATACATTTTGCAGGCTAGGCTGTGTTGCTCTGTTGATCAAAGCCAGTAATCAGATCTGTAAGTCTCTATACATGACAATAGTACATATTGAAGTCGCCGATTTAACCCGGTGGAGGCTTTTGATAACACTACCCACAATGTGGTTTGCATGCTTCGTTTTCCAATCATAAGGGACAGGAGTGGCAATAACATCAAAGGTTAATCCAACATGGTCCGTAGTCTGTGGCATGGCCAGCAATGGTTGGCCACTAATCCCTGGAGCCCAGAACTAAAATGTTGTGTAATTGCGTCATATAATCAATTCAGTTCTGTGGAGAGATGTATGAGAAAAGATGCTAGAACGAGGGGTGGAGGCACGGCAGTAGCACCACCCCCCACGCTCTGCAAATTCTGGTCAAGTCTATGGTCGACATGTCCCATCCCCGTTCCGAATTTATAAACACGCCGCATCTGCTAAACCGTGATTTGTTCAAATTACCAGTGATGGGAAATATCTGAACAACTGTTGCTCGTTAGTCGTCACATCCCACGGTCTTTTGACAAACATTACGGTACCTCATATGTTACTTCATCTGTCCACAAGAGATTAGTTGGTCACAGACATGGTTGGAAGAAAATGGTAGGCGTTATTTCCTGGTTCATCAGTCTAATATAATGTGATAGTCAATTTACATTTTCTGACATTCATTGTCTGATGTATACATTTAAAAAAAGAAACCTCTTCTGCCCTAATCTTTGAGGTATTCCCTAGTAATGTGGAGTAAAGAAGTAAAACAAATGAATTTGAAAAACATCATTGGTGTTTTAGTATCTGAAACAGTCAGTTGAGAAGGAGGTCAGACAGGTGGATTGCACAAAGAGTGCATTTGTACTGAAGAAAGGAGCAGTGCTGATTATTATAGAATGAAAAAGTTGAATGGAATTTGGGTTGCTCAATGTTCAGAACAGGAAAATAATAGTAGAAATGACACCTAACATTGAACCCTAAACAGAGTAAGTGTCATTTTTGTAATCTCCTTGGATTTGTAATTGTTGTCTGTCTGTGTTGCTCGTCTTTCACAGAAAACGGGGGAACATATCAAAGGAGAAAAGGACAAGCTACACAGCATGGGAGTGAAGGTGTTTCCCTTTCTTCGGATGGATAATGTCACCGGAAAGCAAATGGATTGTGTTTCTTTTCCCCTTCTCTCTCCTCTCCTAATGCATTATTCCCCTCTTTCCTCTACGGGTTGCTCTTCTACCTATTACCTCAGGTGTATCGCAATGAAATGTTCCCGCCGTAATGCGTGTGACAACACATAAGGAGATCAAAGTGAATCCTGTGATGTAAACAGAGAAAATGTACATCAAAGTGCTGCTATCTATGCTTTTACACACACACACACACACACACACACACACACACACACACACACACACACACACACACACACACACACACTTTTCAGGTGCTGGTGCAGTTCAAAGTAAAACAAGTTATGCTGTGGGTGCACACATAGTAAAACAGTGTTGTTCAGACTTTGATCCAAAATGGCCAACGTGGCTGAGCAGTTTCATTCTCCTCCTGTTAGATCCGAGAGGAAGTGTCAGTCAGTGGCTCATCTCTATGGCAGAGAGGTATAATTACGGAACATCTCATAAACACACCCTCTTCTGTCACAAGGCTAATGGCGAGAAATGATAGGGAAGCTAGGAATTATGGTCATTAGTGTTTGTTTATGCATGCCAGTGACAAGCCAATCACGTCCATCATCAGGCCGGAACATTGGACACACGGTCTGGGAGCTGTCAGAGCAAATTATGCCCAGCGCTGGACAGAGCGTGACGGGCGCATGAACCTGGTGACAACACACACACACTCAGGCACGCCAGACACACACACACACACACACACTGGCTATCTCACACATTCACATATTCCCAAGTGGACTCTCTCCCAGTCTCCAACTCATTCAAAACACACTTCACACTTAAATACAACAATGTTATTGTTTATCATGTCAATCATCTCCATTGTTCGAACAAGAGATTAACTTATTCAATACTACATTAAAAAAATGTATTAGTAGATTAGCCATAGCCCATAATATAGTTTTCTCTATTAGTAGTATAGCCATAATGTCACGACTTCCCCCGAAATTGGTCCCTCTCCTTGTTAGGGCAGTGTTCGGCGGTCGACGTCACCGACCTTCTAGCCATCGCTGATCCATTTTTCATTTTTCCATTGGTTTTGTCTTGTCTTCCATCACATCTGGTTTCAATCCCATCAACTACATGTTGTGTATTTAACCCTCTGTTTCCCCTCATGTCTTTGTCGGTGATTGTTTGTTTTATGTTTCGTCCACGTCATGTTCTGGTGTGCGACGGGTTTTGGAACCTTTATATTTATTTTGTATATATTGACTTTCTGATTTTTTTGGGCAATTACTAAACTGCTCTGTTTATACCAAGTTCACTCTCCTGCACCTGACTTCCCTGCCACCAGCACGCACCCATTACCCATAGTGTCACGCCCTGGCCTTAGTTATCTTTGTTTTCTTTATTATTTTGGTTAAGTCAGGGTGTGACATGGGGGATTTATGTGTTTTGTCTGGTCTAGGGGTTTTGTATGTTTATAGGGTGTTTTCTAGTCTAGGTGTTTATGAAAGTCTATGGTTGCCTAGATTGGTTCTCAATTAGAGGCAGGTGTTTATCGTTGTCTCTGATTGGGAACCATATTTAGGCAGCCATGTTCTTTCGGTATTTTGTGGGTGGTTGTCTTCTGTCTTTGTGTCATTGCACCAGATAGGACTGTTTCGGTTTTCACATTTGTTGTTTTGTATTTTGTAGTGTTCTCGGTTATCATCTATATTAAACATGTTGAACACTAACCACGCTGCATTTTGGTCCTCCTCTCCTTCAACGGAAGAAAACCGTTACACATAGCCCATAATGTAGTTTTCTGTATTAGTAGTGTAGCCATAGCCCATAATGTAGTTTTCTGTATTAGTAGTATAGCCATAGCCCATAATATATGCTGTATAGCCTACAATTATTTCCATGTACTGTATATCCACACTTGAATTACAAATTCCTGGAATTTCAAAATGATCATTTACATAGCTAATATTATTTTAACGTTCTGTTACCAAACTAAATCCGCTGCAAGCTGTTGAGCATAAAGCTTTGGTAGACTGTAACAAAGGTTCTGGTTTGTGAAATGGCCTCCTTTTCTGGATGTGGAATTCTCTCTCTCTTAATTAACTGATAAATGGTGTCCCAGAAGTATGTTGTGTTTTTGCTTACAATGATATGAAACCAAGACGACACGGCCAGGATCCAGTTTGGGAAGAAATTCTGGCTTTCGAAGGTGTATGGCTCTGATTGTTTTGGAAGCGTTCGTTCTGAGGGCGTTTTGGAAGCGAAGTGATGCTCTGATTTAGTCAAACCTTTGGTGTTGATTGAAGTGTTTGTCCGTTGAGTGCTTGGGAGCTGACCAGAGCAAGTGGAGTCTGTGTTTGTTATGCTTCCTTTATCGGGATCATGTTTAATATTCAAAGTGTAAATAGGACGAGATGTGTGATCCATGTTCAACTTGAGGCAAATGAGCTAGGCTCCCTTGAGGCCTGAGCTGCATTGAATCCTTTCCAGCTACTACACAAACCACTTGAAACACCAAAATACACACTTAACCACACAGACACAAACACACACTGTGTGAGATGAGACAATGCATGGTATTTAAAATATATATATATATATATATATATATATATATATATATATATATATATATAGTCATGCAAACGTACTGCCTAACACACTCAACAGAGCCTTTTGAGTGGCAGAAATCTTCTTATGACAGACAGAGATCATGTTAAAGCTGCTTTGACAGTGACATGATAAAAAAAACACGCACACACACACACACACACACACAGTCACTCACTAATACTGCAGTATTTTAAGGATTCCAGGTTCAACTCCATCCCTTTCTCCGGAAGTGCTGTATATATCCCTCTTCCTACCAACAATATCCCAAGGATAAGGATAAAAGGAAATGAAGTATAAACCCATCTTAGTTTTGAAGAATGTATCGTCATCACGAGCTTCAACATAATACTGTGGCTGTCAGACATCTGCTGAGGAGGGGGTTGAGAATGGATGTATCGTGCTGTTGTTAGAGAGAGGTCCTCTGGTGAGCAAAATAGTGGTCGTCCATCTGGAAGGAGCTTGGATGGATCAGGCTGTTGTTAGAGGGAATGTGCTTGTATGGATCGGGCTGTTGTTAGAGGGAATGGACTTGGATGGATCAGGCTGTTGTTAGAGGGATTGGACTTGGATGGATCAGGCTGTTGTTAGAGGGATTGGACTTGGATGGATCAGGCTGTTTTTAGAGGGATTGGACTTGGATGGATCAGGCTGTTGTTAGAGGGATTGGACTTGGATGGATCAGGCTGTTGTTAGAGGGAATGTGCTTGTATGGATCGGGCTGTTGTCAGAGGGATTGGACTTGGATAGATCAGGCTGTTGTTAGAGGGATTGGACTTGGATGGATCAGGCTGTTTTTAGAGGGATTGGACTTGGATGGATCAGGCTGTTGTTAGAGGGATTGGACTTGGATGGATCAGGCTGTTGTTAGAGGGAATGAACTTGGATGGATTAGGCTGTTGTTAGAGGGAATGAACTTGGATGGATTGGGCTGTTGTTAGAGGGAATGAACTTGGATGTATTGGCCTGTTAGAGGGAATGAACTTGGATGGATTGGGCTGTTGTTAGAGGGAATGAACTTGGATGGATTGGCCTGTTGTTAGAGGGAATGAACTTGGATGGATTGGCCTGTTGTTAGAGGGAATGAATTTGGATGGATTGGCCTGTTGTTAGAGGGTTGGTGCTTGGAGGGATCGGGCTGTTAGATGGGATGAGCTTGGATGGATCAGGCTGTTGTTAGAGGGGATGAGCTTGGATGGATCAGGCTGTTGTTAGAGGGAATGAGCTTGTGTTGTGTGTTTGTTTTGGTGTGCCTAATGTGTTGGTGCTTGTCCATAACTGCATGTGTAATTGTGTGTTTGCCAAACATCATGGGACTGTGTCTACATGTTTGCTCCATGTTATTGGCGCTGTGTGTGTGTGTGTGTGTGTGCATGTGTGCGTGCGTGCGTCTAAAGGAGCCTGTATGGAGGAATGAGCAGGCCATGTCAGCGGTAACGATGGATATTGTTCAGTGCCATCTGTCACCTAATTAGAGTGACAAGGCCACAGGGGACATTGACAAGGCCACAGGGGACAGCAACAAGGTGGAACAAGCAAACACAACCACAACAACAATACCCCCACTACAAACACAACTACAAACACCATACAAACTATTAAATGTTCATTGTGAATTAAACCAGTTCTTGTTCTACAAAACCAGACGCTAACATGCTACATTGTAAGTATGGCCCCACCAAAATCAAACATTTACGTTGTTGACAATTCCACACAGGTATCATATATAATCAGTTGATCATTTTACCAATCCTAAACGACCCAAACAATGAAAGCATCTTACACTGCGTGAGAAGCTACCCACGTTTTGCTGACAACTCGTCCTGGAAATCTCGTAGCTGAAATCACAGTGTCCCTCCGCCCATCTTTAGTAAATTATTTCAGACATCACCATTGATGTCTCCTATTCTTACAGTTCTTACGAGCCAATATAGTGTTACAAAAAGTTTAATTGAAAACAACACATGACCCAATCCAGAGATAAACTCACATCTACTGTGGTCCCCAGGATGTATTGTATGTTGGAAGTCTTGAGTAGCTTCCTGTATCGATCTGCTGGCATGGTTCCACACATTGTGAAAAGGTTCTAAATTGAGTAGCTTCCTGTATCAAATCTGTTGGTATATTACCTACATTGTGAAAAGGAAATAAATGCCTTCTGAGGAATAGTTATTGAATGGAATAATGGAATAGTTATTAAATCTAATGATACATCTAATGATACAACAGTAACTTTTCCACCAGCATAGTCCTTGTCTTGTTGGTAAACCCATATGACTTACACGCAATGTATGTGCAGGAAGTGTTGGATAGCTTTAACACATTTTACATTTCAACATTGGTAAAATAATCATTGGAGGCAGAGAGGCTGTGATGATCATGATAGTAGTTTGTTTTATGTTTTAGTTGATCTATGAATATTGATTGACAAATTGATGTTGGACAAATTGAAAACCTCAACTGATGAGTGTGAGGAACTGCCAAAGTATTGTAACCAAGGGAATAATACAACAATAGAATGGAAGCAATGTTTTCTCAATTGTAGCCTGTAAGTGCTGTGTCCCATCTTCTTCATTATACTATAGTAACCTTAACCCAATGCCTACCAACCTCATCAAGAGAGTTCGGATCTTCTGGCGTAACAGCTAAGGTGTTGGATTGAGAGTCTGTAGACTTTATGATCTGAGCTACCCACAAAATATACTGCAATACATATCCACACAACAAAGAAGACAGCGATAACATTATACAAGAATAAAGAGTGCTTACTGTACATATCATATGTAAAAAACAAACTAAACAGTAGCTTAGAACAGCAAATAAAGATTACTACATTTTCTCCATATGAAGACAGAATAAAAATGTAAATCGAAACCATCGCGCCGTATTCTCAAGACTTCATTGATTCCGGTCACAGATGCATTTCATATGAACTTGGATCGCCGCCCCCCCTGGGAGATTCTACATCATCATCATTCGCTGATTAGAGAATCAATCAGTCAATATGATCAAGCGGAGTGCTGCACATAGCCCAGGCGCTCTATGTAAACGCTCCGTATAATGGCTTTTCTCCAGGAACACTGCAGATTTATTTAGTGCTAAAGCATGAGTGACAGTGCCATGGCGAGTGATGAAGTGAGGGGCTCTCTGGGTTGTAAACATAGGCATAGTAAATGGTTCTGCCTGATGGAGTGAAGGGCTCTCTGGGTTGTAAACATAGACATAGTAAATGGTTCTGCCTGATGGAGTTTTCCCTGCGGGGATGGGGCCCAGGGTAAGATACATGCATTTAATCTCTAATGGTGTCCTCTCAGCCATCTTCTACAGGAGCTATGATGCTCTACTGATTCAGGGGAACGTCCATCATCATCTGACCCCAGCCAGTGCAGGGCAAGGGTGAACACACACTGGTGAATACTCACGCAACATAGGCATAAATGAAAATGCACACTGATTCACACGTTTTCACATTTGGTAATACAAATGCTTGAGCACACAACAGATGGGTTGAAATAGTATTTGTTAAGCAATGGAGCCAACAGAATAGTCAAAAAAGTGCAACACCTGCCCATCTGACACTCCGTGCAGGCTCAATCCCATGCTCAAAGTATTTGAAAGAAAATAAATATTCTTTCCCACTCACTCACCAAGAACAGCATATATAGTAGAATCTGTTGGGGAAGAAAGTGCCCCTTTGTCTCCTCTCCCTCTCTTTCTCTCCCTTCTTCAGCATCGGGAGAAGGTAGAGAAAGCAGTTTCTCAGATGTCTCCAAGTCTGCTCAAGTGGCAATCAACTTGAATTACTAATAGGGGACTGACTGGCACAATGATATTCCCTCCCTCTCTCCCTCCATTTTCTCTCCCCCTCTCGCTCAGAAAAAAACAGCCTTGTTACAGTAGGCCTCCTCGATCAGCTCACGTCGGAATGCACCAAACCTTGTCTTGCATGCCATGTTTCCCACTCGCTTTCTTCGATACATTTAAGTGGTCTGAAATCCAAATAATAATAATAAAATAGAGGCTGGCAGAGTGTCATAACAGGAGCCTCTTTTTTGAAATGGAAAAGATGTGACGTTAATTTAGAATTCCTTTGGCTGACCTGACAGGGCATTCCTCAAGAAGACAAATGGATAATGGCTTCTGCCTGCCACTTGAAAGATATTACACAAGCCAGGGAAAGCCTATTCGCATCAATCTCTCGCCCCCGCCCAGAGGCACTTCCAAGGGAGACTTTTCTTTGCATTCTGGGATTTTTATGGCCAAAGTTCTATTCATTGCCCACTGTTAGAATGTTTGTAACTATGGCACTCGACGTGTGTGTGGGAATGAGAGACAGAGAGGGGGATGGGGGTGAGTGTGTGTGTTCATATGTGTAGGATAGATGGTTGTTTTCAAATGTTTCATTAACTTCATTGGGATAGAGGGCAGTATTTTCACGTCCGGATGAAAAGCATGCCCAAAGTAAACTGCCGGTTTCTCAGGCCCAGAAGCTAGGATATGCATATAATTACAAGATTTGGATAGCAAACACTCTAAAGTTTCTAAAACGGTTAAAATTATGTCTGTGATTATAACAGACCTTAATTGGCAGGCAAAACCCAGAGGACAAACCATCCAGGATAAATCTTTTTGGAGTTCACTGTGTTTTCAATTGTATTTCTATGGGAAACTATATTTTTGAGGAACCTGGTTGCAGTTCCTATGGCTTCCACTAGATGTCAACAGTCTTTAGAAATTGGACAATGTTTTTCTTTTGAGAAATTAAGAAGTAGGGCTGTTCATTGTGAGTGGCAAGCCAAGTGGACTCTTCTGTTTGGTGCGCATGCCCAGGAGCTCACTCCACATTGTTTTTATCCGCTACTGGACACAGTATGTTCTGTCTTAACCTCTCTAGGGTATGTGGGACGATAGCGTCCCATCTGGCCAACAGCCAGTGAGATTGCAGAGCGCCAAATTCAAATACAGAAATACTCATTATAAAAATTCAGATAACAAAACATATTTTACATAGGTTTAAAGATTACATTCTTGTGAATCCAACCACGGCGAAAGCATACCTTACAATTATTTGAGACCATAGCCCAGTTGACAAATTATTACAAACATTAACCAGCCAGGCAGAAGCGTTACAAAACTCAGAAATAGAGATAAAATTAATCCCTTACCTTTGATGATCTTCATATGGTTGCACTCAGAAGACATTAATTTACTCAATAAATGTTCCTTTTGTTCGATAAAGTCTCTTTATATCCAAAAACCTTTGTTTTGTTTGTGCGTTTTCTTCAGTAATCCACAGGCTCAAACGCAGTCAAAACAGGCAGGCAAAAAAAATCCAAATTGTATCCGTAAAGTTCATAGAAACATGTCAAATGATCCAGCGAAATAAGTTAACCACCTAATTGAACCTAAACATGACCTATACAGACAGTCTATTCAGCACCTCCCCCTGACTCTCCCTTTGTTACAGGTGAGAGGCTGGACAGATGGACTCAATAAATGTGTCTGTTTCAAGAGTTCACAACCCCTGCCTACTAGACCAACGAGGGGCAGCTATCTCGCCGGAGAATTTCTCACCAGCATTCGAGTTAAATCCAATTAAATTCAGTGAATTTAGGAGTTTAATCAAAAATGCTAATGTAAGAATTAGAAAGTAACATCAAAATGTGTTTTTTTCATATTTTCTTCAGCTGGAATTTTATTTAATGGCAACTAGACAAGGCTGTGCACATTCTCCCTCACTTTTTGAGATGGCAATCGAAACCCCTAGCCTAAATAGTGAGACAATAAAAGTTGTAAACAACCAACATCAATTAAGTTTATTCGACCTCTTGCTCTATGACACTTTTTTCATAATACTCTTTAGCTCCTCCGAACGCATCATGTTGCTTTGGAATTATGCTTGTGTCAATGTTTACCTGCTACAAAGCATGCATCATTTTGAGAGCAGAAGAGCGTCTTTATTCTATTTAACCTACTGTACCGTACCATATTTATCCATTATGCATCAGTACAATAGCTTTGGTCCAGTTTCTCGCAAGTACTCATTCAATTGTTGCTGGTGGTTGTACTAAATTATCCTCGATTTCACAAGTTTCATTTGTTCACATTATAACCCTAGCTAGTCAATGTAGCGAGATAGCTAGCTAGTAGTAGTAGCTTCTTGACTTAAAAAAATCTGACTAAAATAACCAGTGGTGTCAACTTGATTTATCATTATTTCAACACACGCATCAGCCATCAAGAATGAAACCTCTGCTATTCTTGAGCTTGGACGCTGCAATTGGACGTGATGCAACACAAGCACAATACGGGCAGTGAAACAGCTGTCATTTTTTTCAAAAGACGCATTTCCTCAATGACAATGTTGTGCGCCCGATGGCTATAGTGTAGCAGGGCCTCTTTCTCTATCATTGTATAAAATCCAAATAGATTAAACAGAAATTATGCCATTAATAAACCTTTAGTAGGCAAAGTAAACACATTAATACGTAGCATGTCACATCACCTTGGAATAATTGCAACTACTGTATAAAATACATTTTTATTCCATTTATCAAGACTCTTTAAGTAAGAACATTTCAAACAGTTGGCTTTACCATTTCCTGGGCTTTACCAGCCCTTTTTCTCTAGCACTCTACTCATGGTGCAGCAACCACGCACAATAATGAAGTCCTCTTTGCTCTATCTAGCTATAGACAGTAGGCTAGAAAGAAAGGAAATTGTTACTGACTTTGCTGACAAAATTACAGACGCTCCATTATTTCCAATCCCTTGAAAATTACGTTTTTACATTTCCATCACCATTCCGATCTAAAAGACTCAGAACTTCCCCACAAGTCACTGCCTGATGATGACTTCAGGACTTATTCATATGGATATGTTCCTGTTCCTGACTCTTTTATCAACTGCTCCATGTGTATGTATTACCTTCATTTCTAGGTCTTATCCCACTATACATGTAATACTCCAGCTCTGTGTTTGTATTTATGGTAAGTGTCTGTCCACTCAGCTCAGAACCCATGGTGGTAATTGAGTTCTGCTGACTTGAAATGCAGTGCAGTGTTGGAATGACACTGTCAACAAGTTTAGAGCCGAAATTGTAATTGGTATATTCATGTGGTGTCATTTTCCTTTTTACCCTATTGAGTGACTCTGAAAGCGTATTCGTCATAAGCATTCCACTTGCACATTCTTCAAAGCTCACTGATGCATTCTCTCTCTCTAATGATCTCTCTCATATTCCCTCCATTTATCTGCCTGTCTGTCATCTGTCGGTCGGTCTGTCGTTCTGTTCTTCTCCTTCTATTTCAACTATCTCTATTTGTGTCTGTCTGAGTGACTCTCTCTCTCTCTCTCTATTCACTCACTCCTCTTCCTGACCCTTGTGTATTTACCCTAATGACTCCCCCGGTGTTGTTTTAGTGCGTTCCGTGACAGGTCAGCCGTGTGGTTGGTGGGGACTCTATGAATAATGAACTGTAATCCGGGGGTGGTCATTGTGTGTGACAGGACAGAGTTATGACAGTGACCGAGTTCATAATTCCGTCCCTAAAGACTCAACGACCACTGTCTGCCGGCCATACAGATCTCATAAGGCAAAGTCCACAAGGCCCTCTCCTGATACGATCCCGGATCTGTTATCTTCCTGACAAAAGTGTAAATGAAGAATTTAAGAAAAAGGTGGAAGAAGAAAACAAAAGTAAACATGAGAAAAAAGAGTCTGTGTTGGTAAATTAGCTTGTACTGTCGGATGGAACCTACTTTATATTTCAGCTGTGGGGCTTGATTCCCCCGGTCCCTTTTTCTCCGGCGGAAGCACATTGGAAATCTCCTTGCAACCAATTACAGCAAGCTGGCCTTGGCTGAAAATAGCGTCACCAGGCGCAAAATGGTGGAGCTAAGCTTATTTCAGTAAACGACCCCCCTCTATATCTCCTGAGGCGGGGCCACAATATTTATCAGTATGGACAAGGGTGTTACTCAGCATGATAAAAATGAGCAAAGCCCTCCTATAGCCTTGGCCCTCCTATAGCCTTGGCCCTCCTATAGCCTTGGCCCTCCTATAGCTTTAGCCCCCCCACAGCCTTGATTTTTGGGGGTTGAAATTCATGTTATTGGATGCTCGAGTGGTTAGCAGGGGTTATTAGGGAAGATTATGTTGGAGTTCAGATCAGCTCATGACTCAAGGAGTGGGGGTGGGGAACAAAGCAAGGTAGTATATATTCATATTGGGTGGTGCAGTGTGTGTGTGTGTGTGTGTGTGTGTAGGTGTGTGTAGGTGTGTGCATGCGTGTGTGTGTTTGTGTGTATGAGAGAGAGAGAGAGAGAGAGAGAGAGAGAGAGAGAGAGAGATGACTGAGACATCAAGTGTTCATCTATTGCCCTGTTCTTACCGTTTAACACTGACCCCTTGATGGAACCTGGAGAATACACACTGTCTGCCAGGACAATTAAGGGAGAATAGATCAGAGAGGAAGACATGAAAGAATAGAATAAAGAAAATACATTAAAAAAGGAAAGGAAGGAAAAGAAGAAGCAAGACAAGAAATATAGGAAGGTTAGAGAGAAAGAAGACTAAGTTACTCAGACGAAAGGACAAAACAACTTGATAAAGGAGACGAAAGAAAGAAAGAAAGAAAGAAAGAAAGAAAGAAAGAAAGAAAGAAAGAAAGAAAGAAAGAAAGAAAGAAAGAAAGAAAGAAAAAGAGAAAGAAAAGAAAGAAATTAAGAACGGGAAGAAAAGAAAGACAGAATAGAAAGAAAGAACCTGTCAAATCACTTTGTCAACAGCTGGAAAAACAAACTGTGCCCACATAAATGTTTCCATTCAACACTATTCCAAGCATTTGCAATACACAACATTCACAACTGTCCAATTATATCACTCGGCTATGACAGTTCTATCAAAATGGAGCCTCTCACAGTTTAACGCTGCGCCAAAGTGTTTTGTTTATTTGTTTGTGAGTTAGTTGGTTTGTTTTTCTCTTATGAGAGGCAGGGAGTGTGGAGCCTGTGTCTCTGACTCTAGCAGCTGTGACATATCGCTACAGATAAATCACTCGCCTGTTTTCCACTCGCTGAGATGTTGCGTTGCGCCACATCCACATCACACGGCATAGCAGATAGCCCCTGTGCGTTATTCAGGATATAGTCTGTCAGCTGCACAGAGACAGATGTCGAGCTAGAGAGGCAAAGCAAACAGCACATCAGAAAACATAAGGTGCTGACTTCTCATTCAGGGCAAACAGTGAAGTCGGCAACTGTTGTTGGGCTTGAATTATGCAGAAACACCTCCCTCCTCTACTCTACTCAGGTTTCCCCTGTACAGCACAATCTGGTCTTCCCACTCTGCCATAAGTAATCGGAGTGAGCGAGACAAGAACTAAGTATCAATGGCTAAATCTAAGTGGAAACCTCTGGCTCTAATTTCATGTACTGCATGTGTCTGCTGAGAATGCAATAACAATAGATGTTACCTTCCTTAGGGCACCTCTAAATCAAAGTGAAAGAATGTCTGACGCAGTGGTGTGGTGGACTGGGGAGAAATTATTTGGTCGTAATGCTGTTCTACCTTTTTATTTGGTTGGTGGATATGTCTTTACAACTTTTCTGATGGACTATGCCATCCCCCAATTCACTGCTCCCATTGAAAACCATTGCTGCATTTTTATACACATTCCTTTGTCTGGTTATAAAGCGACCTTAGGGTGGCATGGATGACATGGCATGGGTGTTGCAGAGAAGCCAGCTGGGGAGAGGTGGGTGATGGGGATGATGGAGAGCTCTCAATATGATACGGTGAGGGAGAGGAAGTGCTAACAGATACCTCTGATCGAAGGACTTCTGTCTAGCTGCCTGACTGAGGGGAGACACGTTGACTAGGGTGATGGGTCTGTGGTGTGTGTGTGCCTGTGTGCGTATGTGTGTGAGAGAAATGTAGAGAAATAAAGTGTGAGTGAGAGAGTGAGTGAGAGAGTGAGTGAGAGAGTGAGTGAGAGAGTGAGAGAGTGAGTGAGTGAGTGAGTGAGTGAGTGAGTGAGTGAGTGAGTACCTATCTATTCTCTACCCTTCTCCAGAAAAGCGTTTAGCCCTTTCCACTCCAACCCATTTACTGGTTGAACTTGAATATTTGGTAACTAATAAGTGCATACATTGGAACGCAATTGCAGTAAAAACTTGCTATACATGACATCAGAGCTCATTGTCTCAGCTTTAAATGGGATTCAACTGACAAACAACAAGAAGATTCCCCCATCCTTTCTGCCAATGGGGTTAAGTGCTTTGTAAAAGCTAGGAGAGCTCAAAAAAATACCATATAGTCTCCCGGGTTGCTCCCGGGTTGCGCAGTGGTCTAGGGCACTGCATCGCAGTGCTAGCTGTGCCACCAGAGACTCTCGTCCAGGCTCTGTTGCAGCCGGTCGCGACTGGGAGGTCCGTGGGGCGACGCACAATTGGCCTAGCGTTGTTAGGGAGGGTTTGGCCGGTAGGGATATTTTTGTGTCATTGTGCACTAGTACTCCTGTGGCAGGCGAGATGAGAGAGGCCTGTAATTTTCATCATAGGTACACTTCAACTATGACAGACGAAATGAGGAAAAAAAATCCAGAAAATCACATTGTAGGATTTTTTATTTCTTTATTTGCAAATTATGGTGGAAAATAAGCATTTGGTCAATAACAAAAGTTTATCTCAATACTATGTTATATATCCTTTGTTGGCAATGACAGAGGCGCTGGGGCGGCAGCGTAGCCTAGTGGTTAGAGCGTTGGACTAGTAACCGGAAGGTTGCGAGTTCAAACCCCCGAGCTGACAAGGTACAAATCTGTCGTTCTGCCCCTGAACAGGCAGTTAACCCACTGTTCCCAGGCCGTCATTGAAAATAAGAATGTGTTCTTAACTGACTTGCCTGGTTAAATAAAGGTTAAATAAATAAATAAAATAAAAACGCCTTCTGTAAGTCTTCACAAGGTTTTCACACACTGTTGCTGGTATTTTGGCCCATTCCTCCATGCAGATCTCCTCTAGAGCAGTGATGTTTTGGGGCTGTTGGTGGGCAACACGGACTTTCAACTCCCTCCAAAGATTTTCTATGGGGTTGAGATCTGGAGACTGGCTAGGCCACTCCAGGACCTTGAAATGCTTCTTACAAAGCCACTCCTTCGTTGCCCGGGCGGTGTGTTTGGGATCATTGTCATGCTGAAAGACCCAGCCACGTTTCATCTTCAATGCCCTTGCTGATGGAAGGAGGTTTTCACTCAAAATCTCACGATACATGGCCCCATTCATTCTTTCCTTTACACGGATCAGTCGTCCTGGTCCCTTTGCAGAAAAACAGCCCCAAAGCATGATGTTTCCACCCCCATGCTTCACAGTAGGTTATGGTGTTCTTTGGTTGCAACTCAGCATTCTTTGTCCTCCAAACACTACGAGTTGAGTTTTTACCAAAAAGTTATATTTTGGTTTCATCTGACCATATGACATTCTCCCAATCTTCTTCTGGATACTCCAAATGCTCTTTAGCAAACTTCAGACGGGCCTGGACATGTACTGGCTTAAGCAGGGGGACACGTCTGGCACTGCAGGATTTGAGTCCCTGGCGGCGTAGTGTGTTACTGATGGTAGGCTTTGTTACTCTGGTCCCAGCTCTCTGCAGGTCATTCACTAGGTCCCCCCGTGTGGTTCTGGGATTTTTGCTCACCGTTCTTTTGATCATTTTGATCTTGCGTGGAGCCCCAGATCGAGGGAGATTATCAGTGGTCTTGTATGTCTTCCATTTCCTAATAATTGCTCCCACAGTTGATTTCTTCAAAACAAGCTGCTTACCTATTGCAGATTCAGTCTTCCCAGCCTGGTGCAGGTCTACAATTCTGTTTCTGGTGTCCTTTGACAGCTCTTTGGTCTTGGCCATAGTGGAGTTTGGAGTGTGAATGTTTGAGGTTGTGGACAGGTGTCTTTTATATTGCCTGTCATAGTTGAAGTGTACCTATGATGAAAATTACAGGCCTCTCTCATCTTTTTAAGTGGAAGAACTTGCTCAATTGGTGGCTGACTAAATACTTTTTTGCCCCACTGTAGTTGTGGCTCTTTCTTTTGCATCATACAAGTGCATTACATTTTTTTATGAAATGTCACACTTTGGAGCCGTGTGGCCACTTGGAGAGACAAGTTAGTCCTCTCACTAAAACCCTTGTCGTTGTTTTCTTCTTATGTTGCACCTAAAACACATTTTGCTTGAACGTTCCTGAATGAACCCAGAGTATTTGTAGACTTTGTTATCAACAACTGTTCTGCAAGGTACAGTAAATGTAAATTGCAGATAAAATCAACAGTGTAATGTTTGGATTTGGCCATATGTCAGGTGAACTGCTGTGTCCTCACCTTTGGTCTGATTATTTTCCCATAATCTCCAAACTGTTTCCCTTTCAAATGCAACCATGGTTATGCATATACTTCTCATATTTCTTCTGAAACATTTAAATGTGTCCTTATCCATATAGGCCAATTCCCCTGAGTGCAAAGGGTTAAAAGCATTGGTTTGGTGCAAGCATGGCTGGGGGGACGTTCCACCATGTGAGTGAGTGTGTGTGTGTGTGTGTGTGTGTGTGTGTGTGTGTGTGTGTGTGTGTGTGTGTGTGTGTGTGTGTGTGTGTGTGTGTGTGTGTGTGTGTGTGTGTGTGTGTGTGTGTGTGTGTGTGTGTGTGTGTGTGTGTGTGTGTGTGTGTGCAGTAGAGATGTTCCAAATTCGGGACACATCTGACACAGGCATCTGATACAGGCATCTCTCTCTGATTGAAAGATCCTCATCGTTCCTCCTTCTCCCTTTTATCCATCCCTCTGCTCGGCACTCTCCCGTTCTTTCTGTTTTCCTCACTCACTCTGCCTCGTCTGCTGCGTTTGGTAGCAGCTGTCTCTAGCAACGAGTAGGACAGGATCAAGGCTGTGGTGCAGGAAAATCGATGTGGCAAGAGAAGGAGGAAACATGTTGGTAGCAGGGTTTTAGCAGAGTGATAACAGGGTTGTACAGAGTGGAAACAGGGTGGTAACAGAGTGGTAGCAGGGTGGTAACACAGTGGTAACAAGGTGCTAACAGAGTGCTAAGAGGGTGGAGACAGAGTATTAGCAGGGTGGCAACAGAGAGATAATAGGACGGTAACACAGTGGTAGCAGGGTGAAAACACAGTGGTAACATGGTGGGAACCCCATATAGCATATAAACTCATATTATTTATTTGTTTTTACAGGAAATTAGCTTCATGGCAATATGTGTAGAATAGCAGGAAATTAGCAGGGATTCTTGAAAGTCAGGAAAATACTTGTCCTGCAGGGAAACTACATTTCTATAGCTGAACATTTTTTTATTTTGTTGCATTATTTGAGCTTAAAAATGCATTTTACAAGGGAAAGGATTTGTTTGGGGACTTTTCATAAAACTATGGCTGAAAATGCCCTTGTCCAGGCCAAAATGTCTCAATATAAAACTCTCCCAAAATATTTTTTTATAGATATTAAAACTTCTTAGGGCTGAGATCCTGTTAATGGGATCGATATGACAACAGCCAGTGAAAGTGCAGCGCACCAAATTAAAAACAACAAAAATCTCATAATTAAAATTCCTCAAACATGCAAGTATTTTACACCATTTTAAAAATACAATTCTCATTAATCCAGCCACAGTGTCTGATTTCAAAAAGGCTTTACAACGAAAGCACCACAAATGATTATGTTAGGTCACCACCAAGCCACAGAAAAACACAACCATTTTTCCAGCCAAAGAGAAGAGTCACAAAAAGCACAAATAAAGATAAAATGAATCACTAACCTTTGATGATCTTCATCAGATGACACTCATAGGACTTCATGTTACACAATACATGTATGTTTTGTTTGATAAAGTTCATATTTATATAAAAACATCTGAGTATACATTGGCGCTTTATGTTCAGTAGTTCCAAAAACATCCAGTGATTTTGCATAGCCACATTAATTTACAGAAATACTCATTATAAATGTTGATGAAAATACAAGTGTTATACATGGAATTGTAGATATACTTCTTCTTAATGCAACCGCTGTGTCAGATTTCAAAAAAGCTTTACGGAAAAAGCAAACCATGCAATAATCTGAGAACGGCGCTCAGAAAACATTTACATATATCCGCCATGTTGGAGTCAACAGAAGCCAGAAATAGCATTATAAATATTCACTTACCATTGATGATCTTCATCAGAATGCACTCCCAGGAATCGTAGTTCCACAATAAATGTTTGATTTGTTCGATAATATCCATCATTTATGTCCAAATAGTTACTTTTGTTAGCACGTTTGGAAAACAAATCTAAATTCACGAAGCGCGTTCACTAGTTGCAGACGAAATGTCAAAAAGTTATGTTACAGTCCTTTAGAAACAAGTCAAACGATGTATGGAATCTATCTTTAGGATGTTTTTAACATAAATCATCAATAAGTTTCCAACCGGAGAATTCCTTTGTCTTCAGAAAAGCAAAGGAACGCAGCTACCTCTCATGTGAAATGCGCATGACCAGCCTGTGTCACTCTGCCAGACACCTGACTCATTCAGCTCTCATTCGGCTCCACCTCACAGTAGAAGCCTCAAGCAAGTTTCTAAAGATGGTTGACAACTAGTGGAAGCCTTCGGAAGTGCAACTTGACCAATATTCCACTGTGTATTCGATAGGGGCTGAGTTGAAAATCGACCAACCTCAGATTGACCACTTCCTGTTTGTATTTTTTCTCAGGTTTTTGCCTTCCATATGAGTTCTGTTATACTCACAGACCTCATTCAAATAGTTCTAGAAACTTCAGAGCGTTTTCTATCAAAATGTACTAATACTATGCATATATTAGTAACTGGGACTGAGGAGCAGGCAGTTTACTCTGGGCACCTTATTCATCCAAGCTACTCAATACTGCCCCAGCCATAAGAAGTTAACTGAAAAGTTATTGCATGTAGTTTCTTGCAACAGCCCTCTGTGAGTTTAAAGAATATTTATCTAAAAAACTTTGATTCATAAATTTGGTGAACTCTATTAGATTTGTCTAAAATCCTAAATGATCAAGGATTGAGCAAGGTCAGCTATACTATAAGGACCCCTTATTCCTCTCCTTATTACATGTAGTGCAACAAGACCATTGATGGTCTGGAAAGTTCTCTACTTTCGATAGATTTAAACAAACAATATTGGAATCACCATGGTCACAACCATAAACTGTCAACTAAAACAGAAAGTACATTTTGGTTCAAATATTTTACATATAATTAGATTTTAGCTTCATAAAGTATCAGAGGAAAAATGTTATTGCAACTGTATACCACTTGAATGAAGAAGAACATAAAACATGTTGTCAACTCTGTAAAAAATGTATTCTGTCAGAGTGCTGAAAGATCTGATAGAATGTTTATGTTTTTATAGGGATTTTTCAAATCACATGTTTTCCATAATTTACAAATGCTTTTTATTTTTAAAGTGAAAATATGTATGTTTTGATTATCTGTTGTCAACTCTGTCAGTGGCTTGTTGACTCAGTCACTGATAGCTAACCCCCTTAAGATCTATTTTATTGTTAATATTCTGAAGAAAATATTGCAATCACTGTTCTACAACATATGCTTAAACAATTGAAGTATTTTCTGTGCTAGACCAAAGTGATGTGTGCTTTATGAATATAGTTTTATGTTTTAAATCTAGAAAAACATGCCAAAATGCTAACTAAATCATCCATGGAGCATGTAATAGTGCTATAAAACAAAAACAAAAGTAATTTGGAGATTTGTGTTACATATTTGAATAATCTAATGTTATAATTATAAATCAAGACATTTAAAAACTTCTTGGACAATAATTGTAAAAATGAAATGCCTTTTATGGTGTCTGACAGAGTTGACATAAATCCATTTAGTTGCATTTTATGAAAACAATTAAACTAATTATGTGGTTGTTCCTTTACATGATGTGATAGCTGATACCTTGGTCTATCAAAATATATATTTCAATACTGTTAATACCTGTTAAGGCTAGGGCAGAATACTGCCCCCGTTGGTGAAATGCGTGCCCATAGTAAACAGAAAAAAAATCTGTAAAAAATTGCTAATATATGCATATAATAAATATTATTGAATAGAAAACACTCTAAAGCTTCTAAAACCGTTTAAATTATGTCTGTAAGTAAAGCAGAACTCTCAGGGCACTCATTCTCCCAAACTCTCTCAAGTCATCCAAAAAGTTGGCCCAACTTTGACGTCATCGCCCCCACCCTTCCCAAGCACCTACAGTCCTGGGAACAGTTCCTATGCCTTCAGCGCGGTGTCCGCTTTCAATGGGGCTTCTCATTGTGTGAATCGCGCGCTCACGAGAGTAATGACGGGCCGAATCCTTTCGGTCGCGCGAGAAAACAGGTTACTCTCACGCGCATTCTGCGCCTGTGGTGTCTTTCTTTCAAGATTGATTAAACGATGCGTGTGTTTCTCTTTGTCCTGAGAATTGCGGTGAAGCTATATAGCATGCTAACGCTGTGTTCTGAACCAAGTTTGACAAGTTTAGTCGACATATAATATGTAATTTCGACGTTTTGGTGCGAACTAACTTTACTTTTTGGCTGCATTTCAACCAAAATATGTCGTGTTTGATAACCGAAAGACACAGACTTCAAAACTAAAGCTGTTTTTGGTAAGTATAAACCCTTCCAGGTCTTCTGATGGAAGAACAGCAAAGGTAAGGGAACATTTATGTGTTAAATGTGGGTTTCTGTGGACTCCGAGATAGAGGAGCCAAAATGCTAATTCCTGAGCGCCGACTCACATTATAGCCTAGTGAACGAAATCTGTAAAGTTAAAAATAAATGTAACACAGCTGTTTTATTAAGAAGAAGTGTATCTTTCTAAGTATATGTAGAACATGTATATTTAGTCAACGTTTATGATGTGTATTTCTGTTATCTGGCAGAGTTACCATAATTTCTCCAGGCATTGTTGTAGCATTTTTTAGCCATGACCTTCTATGTAAACCGTGATTTATGGATATAATTAGCATATTATTGAAAAAAACATAAATGTACTGTATAACATGTCCTATTCCTGTCATCTGATGAAGATTTTCAAAAGGTTAGTGAATTATTTTACTTTTAATCCTGCTTTTGTGATTGCATCTATTGTTCTACAAAATGGCTATGTAAATTAGCCTATCTTTGGTGGTGGTTTGACATAAATATGTGCTATGTTTTCGCTGTAAAACATTTTAGAAATCTGACTTGGTGGCTAGATGAACAAGGTGTTTATCTTTCATTTGAGCTATTGGACTTGTTAATGTGTTGAGGTTAAATATTTCTAAGAATATATTTTGCGTTCTGTGTGCTACTGTGTCAGTTGAGCAGTGGGGGGAGGTGCCCTAGCGGGACGTGTGGTGCCAAGTAGTTTTAAGACAAATATTTGTGGGAAAATAGTCCCATCTTTCAAGAACAGCAACATTTTCTGTCAGCCTCATGGCACAATTTGTAAAAAAGCATGACACTAACTATAAAACTATAAAACTTGCCCCATGGCAAAACAATATATATTAAAGATATATATATATATATATATATATATATATATATATATATATATATATATATATATATATATATATATATATATACAATATATATATATATATAGTGGGGAGAACAAGTATTTGATACACTGCCGATTTTGCAGGTTTTCCTACTTACAAAGCATGTAAAGGTCTGTCATTTTTATCATAGGTACACTTCAACTGTGAGAGACGGAATCTAAAACAAAAATCCAGACAATCACATTGTATTTTTAAGTAATTAATTTGCATTTTATTGCATGACATAAGTATTTGATACATCAGAAAAGCAGAACTTAATATTCGGCACAGAAACCTTTGTTTGCAATTACAGAGATCATACGTTTCCTGTAGTTCATGACCAGGTTTGCACACACTGCAGCAGGGATTCTGGCCCACTCCTCCATACAGACCTTCTCCAGATCCTTCAGGTTTCGGGGCTGTCGCTGGGCAATACGGACTTTCAGCTCCCTCCAAAGATTTTCTATTGGGTTCAGGTCTGGAGACTGGCTAGGCCACTCCAGGACCTTGAGATGCTTCTTACGGAGCCACTCCTTAGTTTCCCTGGCTGTGTGTTGTGGGTCGTTGTCATGCTGGAAGACCCAGCCACGAACCATCTTCAATGCTCTTACTGAGGGAAGGAGGTTGTTGGCGAAGATCTCGCGATACATGGCCCCATCCATCCTCCACTCAATACGGTGCACTCGTCCTGTCCCCTTTGCAGAAAAGCATCCCCAAAGAAACATGTTTCCACCTCCATGCTTCATGGTTGGGATGGTGTTCTTGGGGTTGTACTCATCATTCTTCTTCCTCCAAACACAGCGATTGGAGTTTAGACCAAAAAGCTCTATTTTTGTCTCATCAGACCACATGACCTTCTCCCATTCCTCCTCTGGATCATCCAGATGGTCATTGGCAAACTACAGACGGACCTGGACATGCTCTGCCTTGAGCAGGGGGACCTTGCGTGGGCTGCAGGATTTTAATCCATGACGGCGTAGTCTGTTACTTTTTGGTTTTCTTTGAGACTGTGGTCCCAGCTCTCTTCAGGTCATTGACCAGGTCCTGCCATGTAGTTCTGGGCTGATCCCTCACCGTCGTCATGATCATTGATGCTCCACGAGGTGAGATCTTGCATGGAGCCCCAGACCGAGGGTGATTGACCGTCATCTTGAACTTCTTCCATTTTCTACTAATTGCGCCAACAGTTGTTGCCTTCTCACCAAGCTGCTTGCCTATTGTCCTGTAGCCCATCCCAGCCTTGTGAAGGTCTACAATTCTATCCCTGATGTCCTTACACAGCTCTCTAGTCTTGGCCATTGTGGAGAGGTTGGAGTCTGCTTGATTGAGTGTGTGGACAGGTGTCTTTTATACAGGTAAAGAGTTCAAACAGGTGCAGTTAATACAGGTAATGAGTGGAGAACAGGAGGGCTTCTTAAAGAAAAACGTACAGGTCTGTGAGAGCCGGAATTCTTACTGGTTGGTAGGTGTTCAAATACTTAGGTCATGCAATAAAATGAAAATTAATTACTTAAAAATCATACAATGTGATTTTCTGGATTTTTGTTTTAGTTTCCGTCTCTCACAGTTGAAGTGTACCTATGATAAAAATTACAGACCTCTACATGCTTTGTAAGTAGGAACACCTGCAAAATAGGCATTGTATCAAATACTTGTTCTCCCCACTGTATATACATATATACAGTGGGGAGAACAAGTATTTGATACTTATATATATATATATATATATATATATATATATATATATATATATATATATATATTGATTAGATAAGTATTCAACACCCTGAGTCAATACCTTTGGCAGCAATTACAGCTGTGGGTTTTTCTGGGTGAGTCTATAAGACCTTCCACAGCTGGATTGTACAATATTTGCACATTATTCTTATTTTTAACATTGTTCTCCCCACTGTATATATATATATACACTGTATATTTTAGTGCCTGCAGAAAGTATTCACACCCCTTGACTTATTCTACATTTTGCTGTGTTACAGACTGAATTACAAATTTATTAAAACAAAAAAAATTCCTCAACCATCTACACATAATACCCCATAATGAAAATGAAACACAAAAATATCTCATTTACATACGTATTCACATGCCTGAGTGAATGCTTTGAAGAAGCAGCTTTGGCAGCGATTACAGCTGTGAGTATTTCTCTAAGAGCTTTCCACACCTGGAGTGTGCAACATTTTCCCGTTATTCAAGCTCTGTCAAATTGGTTGTTGATTATTGCTAGACAACCATTTTCTAGGCTTGCCATAGATTTCCAAGTAGATTTAAGTCAAAATTGTAACTCGGCCACTCAGGAACATTCATTGTCTTCTTGGTAAGCAACTCCATTGTAGATTTAACCTTGTGGGTTTAGGTTATTGTCCTGCTGAAAGGTGAATCCATCTCCCAGTGTCTGGTGGGAAAAAAATCTTAGCCATGTTTTCCTCTAGGATTTTCCCAGTCTTTAATGATTACAAGCATAACATGATGCAGTAACCACCGTGCTTGGAAATATGGATGGTGGCGCTCAGTAATGTGTTGCATTGCCCTGAAAATAACACTTTGTATTCAGAACATAAAGTTAATTTCGTTGCCACATTTTTAGCAATATTACTTTAGTGCCTTGTTGCAAGCAGTGCCTTGTTGTTTTGGATTTTTTAAAATTCTGTACAGGCTTCCTTCTTTTTCACTCTGTCAATTAGGTTAGTATTGTGGAGTAACTACAATATTGTTGATCCAGCCTCAGTTTTCTCTTATTGGAGCCATTAACATCTGTAGCTGTTGTAAAGTCACCATTGGCCTCATGGTAAAATTCCTGAGTGGTTTCCTTCCACTCCGGCAACTGAGTTAGTAAGGAAGCCTGTATCTTTGTGGTGACTGGGTATATTGATGCACCACCCAAAGTGTAATTAATAATTTCATCATGCTCTTACAGCCTTACAACCTAGAATTAAAATAGATTTGGGGGGGGGGGGGGTTGTATCATTTGATTTACACAACATGCCTACCACTTTGAGGATGCTAAATCTTTTTTTATTGTGAAACGGAGCGTGCACAGCTATTAACCCCCCCCCCCCCCAAGTCAGTACTTTGTAGAGCCACCTTTTGCATCAATTACAGCTTCAAGTCTCTTGGGATTTGTCTCTACAAGCTTGGCACATCTAGCCATTGGGATGTTTTGACCATTCTTCAAGGAAAAACTGTTTATGACCCACTGAAGAGATGAGTCTTCAGTAAAGACTTAAAGGTTGAGACCGAGTTTGCATCTCTCACATGGGTAGGCAGACCATGCAATTTTGGGGCTTCACCATGTTTCATTGAAATGTACAGCTGTGTGTCATCCGCATAGCAGTGAAAGTTAACATTATGTTTTCGAATGACACCCCCAAGAGGTAAAAATATATAGTGAAAACAATAGTGGTCCTAAAACGGAACCTTGAGGAACACCTGACATTTACAGTTGATTTGTCAGAGGACAAACCATTCACAGAGACAAACTGATATCTTTACGACAGATAAGATCTAAACCAGGCCAGAACTTGTCCGTGTAGACCAATTTGGGTTTCCAATCTCTCCAAAAGAATGTGGTGATCGATGGTATCAAATGTAGCACTAAGGTCTAGGAGCACGAGGACAGATGCAAATCCTCGGTCTGATGACATTAAAAGGTCATTACCACCTTCACAAGTGCTGTCTCAGTGCTATGATGGGGTCTAAAACCAGACTGAAGCATTTCGTATACATTGTTTGTCTTCAGGAAGGCAGTGATTTGCCACGCAACAGCCTTTTCTAAAATGTTTGAGAGGAATGAAAGATTCGATATAGGCCGATAGTTTTTTATATTTTCTGGGTCAAGGTTTGGCTTTTTCAAGAGAGGCTTTATTACTGCCACTTTTAGTGAGTTTGGTACACATCTGGTGGATAGAGAGCCGTTTATTATGTTCAACATAGGAGGGCCAAGCACAGGAAGCAGCTCTTTCAGTAGTTTAGTTGGAATAGGGTTCAGTATGCAGCTTGAAGGTTTAGAAGCCATGATTAGCCATGATTATTTTCAGCAGCATTGTGTCAAGAGATATAGTACTAAAACACTTGAGTGTCTCTCTTGATCCTAGGTCCTGGCAGAGTTGTGCAGACTCAGGACAACTGAGCTTTGAAGGAATACGCAGATTTAAAGAGGAGTCTGTAATTTGCTTTCTAATAATCATGATCTTTTCCTCAAAGTTCATGAATTTATTACTGCTGAAGTGAAAGCCATCCTCTCTGGGGAATGCTGCTTTTTAGTTAGCTTTGCGACAGTATCAAAAAGAAATTACGGATTGTTCTTATTTTCCTCAATTAAGTTGGAAAAATAGGTTGATCGAGCAGCAGTAAGGGCTCTTTGATACTGCACGGTACTGTCTTTCCAAGCTAGTCGGAAGACTTCCAGTTTGGTGTGGCGTCATTTCCGTTCCAATTTTCTGGAAGCTTGCTTCAGAGCTCGGGTATTTTCTGTATACCAGGGAGTTAGTTTCTTATGAGAAATGTTTTTAGTTTTTAGGGGTGCAACTGCATCTAGGGTATTGTGCAAGGTTAAATTGAGTTAGGTGGTTAGGCATGTTTTTTGTCCTCTGACATCCTTGGGTAGACAAAGGGAGTCTGGAAGGACATCAAGTAATCTTTGTGTTGTCTGTGAATTTATAGCACGACTTTTGATGTTCCTTGGTTGGGGTCTGAGCAGATTATTTGTTGCAATTGCAAACGTAATAAAATGGTGGTCCGATAGTCCAGGATTATGAGGAAAGACATTAAGATCCACAACATTTATTCCACGGGACAAAACTAGGCCCAGTGTATGACTGTGACAGTGAGTAGGTCCAGAGACATGTTGGACAAAACCCACTGAGTCGATGATGGCTCCCAAAGCCTTTTGGAGTGGGTCTGTGGACTTTTCCATGTGAATATTAAAGTCACCAAAAATTAGAATATTATCTGCTATGACTACAAGGTCCGATAGGAATTCAGGGAATTCAATGAGGAACGCTGTGGTCATAACCAAAACACCATTTTTTTTATTAAACTAAAGTGTCAGAGCAATGCACTGAGAGCCTGTGGAAGTGACACAGACATATGTAATTAGTTACTTTTGGGCCATATTTCAGCAGAAGCGGTTGAGAAGTCAGTTATTAAATATGCATGGCACCATAATGAAGAAACATCCTTAATTAAATGAGAGTAATTCTGTGTTATTCCACTGGAATAGGAGCATGAATTCTTAATGGTTGGCATGGTAGCAATCAATATGGCATCTTTGCGTCTATTCAAATCACACCTCCTTTGCACGCTGCTTTTATCAAATGTTTAGTCTCGCAGCCCACCACATCTCAAAATGGAATTAAGAGTAGAAAGTCGATAGTAGTTTAGGTTGCCATTTCTGCAAACAATCCCTGCAATCCCTGCTGTTTGGTTTTTACATTTGCTCAACAGGGAATGTGTTATAAATCTATGTAAAAAAACGGATACATAAGACTGTCTACTAACTGACTAGTGACACCAGTGTTAACAGTGTTATATTTATTTTCTTTAGCAATAGCATCATCATCCTCATGGGAAACATCCATCTTCATCATCATCATCATCATCATCCTCATGGGAAACATCCATCTTCATCATCATCATCATCATCATTCTCATGGGAAACATCCATCATCATCATCATCACCACCATCATCATGGGAAACATCCATCATCATCATCATCATTCTCATGGGAAACATCCATCATCACCATCATATGAAACATCACCATCCTCATGGGAAACATCCATCATCATCATCATTCTCATGGGAAACATACATCATCATCATCATTCTCATTGGAAACATCCAGCATCATTCTCATGAGAAACGTATATTATCATCATCATCATCATCATCATCATCATCATTCTCATTGGAAACATCCACCATCACCATCATCAATCTCATGGGAAACATCCATCATCATCATCATCATCATCATCATTCTCATTGGAAACATCCACCATCATCATCATCCTCATCATTCTCATGGGAAACTTCCATCATCATCATCATTCACATGGGAAATATCCATCATCATTCTCATGGGAAATATAATAATCATCATCATCATTCATTCTTATGGGAAATATAATCATCATCATCATCATTCTCATGGGAATATAATCATCATCATCATCATTCTCATGAGAAACATTATCATCATCATCATCATCATCATCATTCTCATGGGAAACTACCATCATCCTCATCATCATCATCATCCTCATAATTCTCATGGGAATCTTCCATCATCATCATCATCATTCACATGGGAAATATCCATCATCATCATTCTCATGGGAAATATTATCATCATGATCATAATCGTTTACATGGGAAATATCCATCATCATCATTCTCATGGGATTTATTATCATCATCATCATCATCATCATCATCATCATCATCATCATCATCATTCTCATGAAAAATATCATCACCCTTACCAGACACATATATATGCACTTAAACTCAGCAAAAAAAGGAACATCCTCTCAACTGTGTTAATTTTCAGTAAACTTAACATGTGTAAATATTTGTATGAACACAACAGGATTCAACAACTGAGACATAAACTGAACAAGTTCCACAAACATGTGACTAACAGAAATTGAACAATGTGTCCCTGAACAAAGGGGGGGTCAGTCCAGCCTCTATCAGCTTATTGCGGATAGAGGGATTGTGCGTTCCTGGTGTAACTCGGGAAGTTGTTGTTGCCATCATGTACCTGTCCGGCAGGTGTGATTATCGGAGTACCGATCCTGTGCAGGTGTTGTTACACGTGGTCTGCCACTGCGAGGACGATCAGCGGTCACCTGTCTCCCTGTAGCACTGTCTTAGGCGTCTCACGGTACCGAAATTCCAATTTATTGCCCTGGCCACATCTGCAGTCCTCATGCCTACTTACAGCATGCCTAAGGCACGTTCACGCAGTTGAGCAGGGACCCTGGTCATCTTTCTTTTGGTGTTTTCAGAGTCAGTGGTGTTTTGGTGTTTTTCAGAGTCATAACTGTGACCTTAATTGCCTACCGTCTGTAAGCTGTTAGTGTTTTAATGACCGTTCCATGCTTATTAATTGTTTATACTTCATTGAACAAGCATGGGAAACAGTGTTTAACCTGTTATGGCTGCAATCCCGATACCGGGAACGATATGATAACTACCAGTGAAAATAGAGGGCGCCAAAATTCAAACCACAGAAATCTCATAATTACAATTCCTAAAACATACATGTGTCTCATATCATTTTAAAGCTATTTTCATTGTTAATCCCACCAAAGTGTCCGATTTCAAATAGGCTTTTCAGCGAAAGCACTACAAACGATTATGTTAGGTCTCCACCAGTCCACAATAAGCACAGCCATTTTCCAGCAAAATATAGCATTCACAAAGAACAGAAATAAAGATTAAATTAATCGCTAACCTTGAATTATCTTCATCAGATGACACTCATATGACTTCATGTTACACAATACATGCATGTTTTGTTTGATAAAGTTCATATTTATATAAAAAAAATCGGAGTTTACATTGGCGCGTTAGATTCACTAGTTCCAAAAACATCAAGTGATTTTGCATAGCCACATCATTCAACAAAAATACTCATCATAAATGTAGATGATAATATAGTTACACACATGGAATTATAGATATACCTCTCCTTAATGCAACTAGAAATAGAATTTGACCTTGTGGGGACCATCAAAATGTCCACAGTTGGTCAAAACATTTTTGGTTTACTTTTCTTGTGGGGACACTAACCCTTACCCTAACCTTAGCCCAAACTCTAACCTTAACCCTTACCCTAACCTTTGCCCAAACTCTAACCTTAACCCTTACCCTAACCTTAATTCTAAGCCTTACCATAGCCCTAACCGTAACCTTAGGAAGCAATTGCTTATAAACAAATCATAGATAGTATGAACATCTGTAGAGCATCTATAGATGGACTACCCAAATAAGGTTTGACCCAGCATCCACAGCCCTCCAGCCCCCTACCTACATCTCGCTCCCTCCCTTCACCCATTCCTCGCTCTCCTCTCTGCCTCTCACTACGTCAATGGGGCAGTAAAGTCTATAGGAAAATCGATGTGAAGTTGACAGCCATGTATAAAGAATAAACACTGGCGCTGACCCGACCATTTACTCTGAGGGTCCCCAACAATCGACCCAATGACAGACACCACACACACACGTACACACACACACACATATGCACACAGCAGCTACACCATATTCAATGGAATGCCCAAAAATGTGGCTTTATATTTTATTAGATTTTTTTATCATATAAACAGAATAAAACACTGCTCAGTTAATTAGTTCCTGATTTGTTGACAGACATTCAGGATTAAAATCTCCTATCCTTTGCTTTACTGGGAAGCCAACCAGCTAGCTGTTATGGTGGACCAGATGTTTATGAAGCGGACCAGGAGCCGGAAGTTTGGGAAATTGTGGATATTATTTGTAACTGAAAGTTTGCTATTGTCAGATACAAGGTCAGCATTTCTGCCCTTGGGCAAGGCACTTAAGGCCTACAGCTCCAGGGTTTAAAAAAAGTATATTATACTATTCATTTCTATGTGTCACTGTAACAACTTAGACTTTGTCATATCTTTTTCAGTGTGACATTCTGGAGCTCCACAAATGTACCGTTTGCGTCATGAAGTATTTTTGAGTGATGCTTTATTGTCTACTGTGCTTGTCTGGGGAAAGGTAGTTTAATTTTCTCCCTCATTTAGCTGTCTATCAAAACGCAAAAAAATGAACAACCTAAATAGCAAATGGGTAGGAAGGATCCCATGCTCTTATTAGCATGCTGTGCTAATTAGTGTTAGCAAGATGAGAGAAACACAGATTTCCTGTGCGCCATGCTTCCCTTTTTCATGACAGTGTTTTGGGAAAACAGAAATGTCTCTGGAGCGGATGACCTAAAGTTCTTATTTCATGGCTCCAAAGAAATCAATTATTAACAGGATAAACGGATGGATATGGAGATTTGAATGAATTATTTTTGACATCCCGTCATAATTAACTAGCGGGGACTGGTGTGATACTTGTATTGAGCAGCTCCTGAGCACAGAGTCCTTCAAAGCCTTCGAATAGCACCTCTGGCAAAAGGCTGTCATGGGAAAATCAGACAAATAGCATTGGATGATCTCTGATGCTTGTTTAAGAGTGTAGGGTGAAAGGTTGCTCCGCTCAAAAGAGGACTAGAAGGCAAAGTGATAAAGACTTTTTAGCTGTTCATACAGTACTTCATACAGTACTTCATACAATACTTCATACAGTTGTTCATACAGTACTTCATACAGTACTTCATACAGTACTTCATACAATACTTCATACAATACTTCATACAGTTGTTCATACAGTACTTCATACAATACTTCATACAGTACTTCATACAGTACTTCATACAATACTTCATACAGTACTTCATACAGTACTTCATACAGTACTTCACACAGTACTTCAAATCAAATCAAATTTATTTATATAGCCCTTCGTACATCAGCTGATATCTCAAAGTGCTGTACAGAAACCCAGCCTAAAACCCCAAACAGCAAGCAATGCAGGTGTAGAAGCACGGTGGCTAGGAAAAACTCCCTAGAAAGGCCAATACCTAGGAAGAAACCTAGAGAGGAACCAGGCTATGTGGGGTGGCCAGTCCTCTTCTGGCTGTGCCGGGTGGAGATTATAACAGAACATGGCCAAGATGTTCAAATGTTCATAAATGACCAGCATGGTCGAATAATAATAAGGCAGAACAGTTGAAACTAGAGCAGCAGCACAGTCAGGTGGAAGTTGAAACTGGAGCAGCAGCATGGCCAGGTGGACTGGGGACAGCAAGGAGTCATCATGTCAGGTAGTCCTGGGGCATGGTCCTAGGGCTCAGGTCCTCCGAGAGAGAGAAAGAAAGAGAGAAGGAGAGAATTAGAGAACGCACACTTAGATTCACACAGGACACCGAATAGGACAGGAGAAGTACTCCAGATATAACAAACTGACCCCAGCCCCCCGACACATAAACTACTGCAGCATAAATACTGGAGGCTGAGACAGGAGGGGTCAGGTACTTCATACAGTACTTCATACAATACTTCATACAGTACTTCATACAATACTTCATACAGTACTTCATACAGCTGTTCAGACAGTACTTCATACAGCTGTTGATACAGTACTTCATACAGCTGTTGATACAGTACTTCATACAATGCGTCATACAGTACTTCATACAGCTGTTCATACAATACTTCATACAGCTGTTCATACAATACTTCATACAGCTGTTCATACAGTACTTCATACAGCTGTTGTTACAGTACTTCATACAATGCGTCATACAGTACTTCATACAGCTGTTCATATAGTACTTCATACGGTACTTCATACAGCACTTCAAATATCTGTTCATACAGTACTTCATAAACTACTTCATACAGTGCATAATACAGTACTTCATACGGTACATCATACAGTACTCCATACAGTACATCATACAGTACTTCTAACACTGACAGGGAGACACAGAGAATCAAAGGTTTGGTTAGGCCTCTGCATCCAGGTCGTTCCACTAATTTGGTGCCCCTTTTGAGTAGTGGAATTTCTGGATTTGAACAATCTGTCATAAAGAGTTCATGCTCAACTTCATAAAAAACAAGTTTTCACATCTTAATAGGTTAAATAAAATGACTATAGTAAGTGCATATGTGGAAAACACCAGAAACACCACAAAACACCACAACATTGACAAAAAGAGAAGAACTAGCTCATCTGCTTTCGCTCTATGTTTTGACTATTCAATGTTCAATGTTTCTTTAAAAAAAAATGTTTTAAAAGGAAAAGTTTCACTATATTAAAACGAGAGTTCAGTTTACATAACAGGGTTGACCTTTAAACAAGGAACACACGTAAATGAATCACTAATCACATTAAATAATAATCTTCAGAAATTACTTTGTCAAAGCAACAAAATAACTATGGCTTTACAATGATGGTAGAACTTGGAGAGATTTTGGCATTAAGTGGGTTGAAATCGTCCTAGAAGTGAAACAGGGTTGACGGAGGGACATATCAAAATGCTGAATTTTGGCACATTAACAAGCCTTAATCATAAAAAAAAGATTTATTGAATTCTCCAATGTAGTCAATATTAGAAGGCACTTCATTTAATATAACATACTTATAAAATCAATATTGGTGGACAATTTCTACTTAAAATATCAAAGGGATGCAAAACCTAGAAGGCCAGCATCCCAGAGTGGTCTCTTCATTGTTGACGTTGAGACTGGTATTTTGCAGGTACTATTTAATGAAGATGCCAGTTGAGGATTTGTGAGGCGTCTGTTTCTCAAACTAGACACTCTAATGTACTTGTCCACTTGCTCAATTGTGCACCGGGGCCTCCCACTCCTCTCTGGTTAGAGCCTGTTTGTGCTGTTCTGTTCAGATACTCAACTCATCTAAAAAAAAGCCAATTTTATTGCTACCATAATTGCAAAAGGGTTTTCTAATGATCAATTAGCCTTTTAAAATTATAAACTTGGATAAGCTAACTCACTGTGCCATTAGAACACAGGAGTGATGTTTGCAGACAATGGGCCTCTGTACGGCGATATAGACATTCTATAAAACATCTTCTGTTTCCAGCTACAATCAACATTTTCAACATTAGCCATGTCTAAACTGTATTTCTGATCAATTTGATGTAATTTTAATGGACAAAAAAACGTGTTTTTCATTCAAAAACAAGGACATTTCTAAGTGACCCTAAACGTTTGAACGGTAGTGTAAACACTGAACAAAAATATCAATGCAACATCCAACAATTTCAGTTCATATAAGGAAATCAGTCAATTGAAATAAATTCATTAGGCCCTAATCTATGGATTTCACATGACTGGGAATATAGTTATGCATCTGTTGATCACAGATACCTTTGAAAAAAAGCTAGGGGAATGGCTCACAAAACCAGACAGTATCTGGTGTGACCACCATTTTCTTCATGCAGTGCGACACATCTCTTTCTGATAGAGTTGATCAAGTTGTGGATTGTGGCCTTTGGAATTTTGTCACAGTCCTCTTCAATGGCTGTGTGAAGTTGCTGGATATTGGCGGGAACTGGAACACACTGTCGTACACGTAGATCCAGAGCATCCCAAACATGCTCAATGGGTGACATGTCTTGTGAGTATGCAGGCCATGTATGCAGGAAATGTTCATCTTCCAGGAATTGTGTACAGATCCTTGTGACATGGGGCCGTCCATGATTATGCTGAAACATGAGGTGATGGCCCTGGATGAATGGCACGAAAACGGTCCTCAGGATCTCGTCACGGTATCTGTGCATTCTGTAACTGTAACTCAGCAAAATCTTTGAAATTGTTGCATGTTGCATTTATATATATTTTGGGGTGTATACTGTATATATAGTTTAATTTGGAAGTTTACATACACTTAGGTTGGAGTCATTAAAACTCGTTTTTCAAACACTCCACAAATGTTTTGTTAACAAACTGTAGTTTAGGCAAGTTGGTTAGGACATCTACTTTGTGCATGACACAAGTCATTTTTCCAAGAATTGTTTACAGACAGATTACAATTCACTGTATCACAATTCCAATGGGTCAGAAGTTTACATACACTAAGTTGACTTTGCCTTGAAACAGCTTGGAGAATTCCAGAAAAGGATGTCATGGCTTTAGAAGCTTCTGATAGGCTAGTTGAAATCATTTGAGTCAATTGGAGGTGTACCTGTGGATGTATTTCAAGGCCTACCTTCAAACTCAGTGCCTCTTTGCTTGACATTAAAAGATATCAGCCAAGACCTCGTAAAAATATTTCTAGACCCATACAAGTCAGGTTCATCCTTGGGAGCAATTTCCTAACATCTGAAGGTACGCAAGTATAAACACCATGGGACCACGCAGCCATCGTACTGCTCAGGAAGGAGACACCTTCTGTCTCCAAGAGATGAACATACTTTGGTACGAAACGTGCAAATCAATCACAGAACAACAGCAAATTACCTTGTGAAGATGCTGAAGGAAACAGCTACACGTATAAATATCCGCAGTAAAACGAGTCCTATATCGACATAAACTGAGAGGCCACTCAGCAAGGAACAAGCCACTGCTCCAAAACCGCAATAAAAAAAGCCAGACTATGGTTTGCAACTGCACATGGGGACAAAGATTGTACTTTTTGGTAAAATGTCCTCTGGTCTGATGAAACAAAGACAGAACCGTTTGGCAATAATGACCATCGTTATGTTTAGAGGAAAAAGGGGGATGCTTGCATGCCGAAGAACACCATCCTAACCGTGATGCACGGGGGTGGCAGCATCAGGTTGTGGGGGTGCTTTGCTGCAGGAGGGACTGGTGCACTTTGCAAAATAGATGGCATCATGAGGATGGGAAATTATGTATATATATTGAAGCAACATCTCAAAACATCAGTCAGGAAGTTAAAGCTTGGTCGCAAATGGGTTTTCCAAATGGATAATGACCCCAAGTATACTTCCAAAGTTGTGGCAAAATGGGTTCAGGACAACAAAGTCAAGGTATTGGAGTGGCCATCACAAAGCCCTAACCTCAATCCTATAGAAAATGTGTGGGCAGAACTGAAAAAGCGTGTGCGAGCAAGGAGGCCTACAAACCTGACTCATACCAGCTCTGTCAGGAGGAATGGGCCAAAATTCACCCAACTTATTGTGGGAAGCTTGTGGAAGGATACCCAAAACATTTGACCCAAGTTAAACAATTTATTGGCAATGCTACCAAATTCTTGTCACGCCCTGGTCTTAGTATTTTGTGTTTTCTTTCTTTATTTGGTCAGGCCAGGGTGTGACATGGGTTTATTTTGTGTTGTGTTTATGTATGGGGTTTTTTCGTAGGTTTTGGGATTGTGGCTTAGTGGGGTTTTCTAGCATAGTCTATGTATGGTTGCCTGAGGCGGTTCTCAATCAGAGGCAGGTGATTCTCGTTGTCTCTGATTGGGAACCATATTTAGGCAGCCATATTCTTTGAGTGTTTCGTGGGTGATTGTTCCTGTCTCTGTGTTTGTTGTCACAAGATAGGCTGTATAGGTTTTCACGTTCCGTTTGTTGTTTTGTATATTTAAGTTATTTCATGTATAGTCCACTTTTTTCATTAAAGAACATGAGTAACCACCACGCTGCATTTTGGTCCGCTCCTCTTTCAACAGACGAACGCCGTTACAGAATCACCCACCACACCAGGACCAAGCAGCGTGGTGACAGGCAGCGACAGCAGAAGCAGCGAAAGGAGGAATGGACATGGGAAGACGTTTTGGATGGCAAGGGTTGTTACACTTGGGAGGAGATACTGGCTGGAAGTGATCGCCTCCCATGGGAACAGGCGGAGGCACTTAGGAGAGCAGAGGCAGCCGGAGAGAGGAGCCGATGATACGAGGGAACACGGTTGGCAAGGAAGCCCGAAAGTCAGCACCAAAAATTTCTTGGGGGGAGGGAGGGGGCTCAGGGAGAGTGTGGCAGAGTCAGGGTTCAGACCTGAGCCAACTCCCCCTGTTTATCGTGAGGAGCAGCGATCACAGGACTTCTGGACTTGGGAGGAGATATTGGACGGAAAAGGACCCTGGGCACAGCCTGGTGAATATCGACGCCCCAAAGAAGAACTGGAGGCGGTGAAAGCGGAGAGGCGCTGGTATGAAGAGGCAGCACGGTGACGTGGATGGAAGCCCGAGAGTCAGCCCCAAAAATGTATTGGGGGGGGGGCTCACAGGGAGTATGGCTACGCCAGGTAGGAGACCTGCGCAAACTTCCTGTGCTTACCGGGGGTCTAAAGAGACCGGGCAGGCACCGTGTTATGCTGTGGAGCGCACGGTGTCTCCAGTGCGGGTGCATAGCCCGGTGCGGTACATACCAGCTCTTCGTATTGGCCGGGCTAGAATGGGCATCGAGCCAGGTAAGGTTGGGCAGGCTCGGTGCTCAAGAGCTCCAGTGCGCCTGCACGGTCCGGTCTATCCAGTGCCACCTCCACACACCAGTCCTCCGGTGGCAGCTCCCCGCACCAGGCTTCCTGTACGTGTTCTCGGCCCAGTACCACCAGTGCCAGCACCACGCACCAGGCCTTCAGTGCGCCTCGCCTGTTCAGCGCTGCCAGAGCCTTCCTCCTCTACAGCGCTGTTGGAGTCTCCCGCCTGTTTAGCGCAGCCAGAGCCTTCCTCTTCTCCTGCACTGCCGGAGTCTCCTGCCTGTTCAGCGCTGCCCGAGCCTTCCTCCTCTCCTGCGCTGCCGGAGCCTCCCGCCTGTTCAGCGCAGACAGAGCCTTCCTCCTCTCCTGCGCTGCCGGAGTCTCCTGCCTGTTCAGCGCTGCCAGAGCCTTCCTCCTCTACAGCGCTGCTGGAGTCTCCCGCCTGTTTAGCGCTGCCAGAGCCTTCCTCCGCTCCAGCGCTGCCGGAGTCTCCTGCCTGTTCAGCGCAGCCAGAGCTGCCAGTCTGCATGGAGCTGCCAGAGCTGCCAGTCTGCATGGAGCTGCCAGTCTGCATGGAGCAGCCAGAGCTGCCAGTCTGCATGGAGCAGCCAGAGCTGCCAGTCTGCATGGAGCAGCCAGAGCCGCCAGTCAGCCAGGATCTTCCAGATCCGCCAGTCAGCCAGGATCCGTCAGCCAGCCAGGATCTTCCAGATCCGCCAGTCAGCCAGGATCCGCCAGTCAGCCAGGATCTGCCAGAACCACCAGCTAGCCAGGATCTGCCAGAGCCAACTACCTGCCTGAGCTTCCCCTCAGGGCCGAGCTTCCCCTCAGGGCCGAGCTTCCCCTCAGGGCCGAGCTTCCCCTCAGGGCCGAGCTTCCCCTCAGGGCCGAGCTTCCCCTCAGTTCCGAGCTTCCCCTCAGTTCCGAGCTTCCCCTCAGTCCCGAGCTGCTCCTCAGTCCAGTGGGGTCCTTGGTGAGGGTTATTAGGCCAAGGTCGGCGGCGAGGGGCGCCAATCAAAGGACGCGTTACAGGGGGACTAAGACTTGGTTGGAGTGGGGTCCACGTCCCGAGCTGGAGCCGCCACCGTGGACAGACGCCCACCCGGACCCTCCCCTATGGGTTTAGGTGTGCGGCCGAGAGTCCGCACCTTGGGGGGGGGGGATTCTGTCACGCCCTGGTCTTAGTATTTTGTGTTTTCTTTATTTATTTGGTTAGGCCAGGGTGTGACATGGGTTTATTTTGTGTTGTGTTTATGTATGGGGGTTTTTCGTAGGTTTTCGGATTGCGGCTTAGTGGGGTTTTCTAGCATAGTCTATGGTTGCCTGAGGCGGTTCTCAATCAGAGGCAGGTGATTCTCGTTGTCTCTGATTGAGAACCATATTTAGGCAGCCATATTCTTTGAGTGTTTCATGGGTGATTGTTCCTGTCTCTGTGTTTGTTGTCACAAGATAGGCTGTATAGGTTTTCACGGTCCGTTTGTTGTTTTGTATATTTAAGTTATTTCATGTATAGTTCACTTTTTTCATTAAAGAACATGAGTAAACACCACGCTGCATTTTGGTCCGCTCCTCTTTCAACAGACGAACGCCGTTACAATTCTAATTGAGAGTATGTCAACTTCTGACCCACTGGGAATGTGATGAAGGAAATAAAACCTGAAATAAATCATTCTCTCTACTATTATTCTGACATTTCACATTCTTAAAATAATGTGGTGATCATAACTGATCTAAGACAGGGACTTTTTATTAGGATTAAATGTCAGGAATTGTGAAAAACTCAGTTTAACTGTGTTTGGCTAAGGTATATGTAAACTTCCGACTTCAACTGTACATGTTTTTTGGTTAGAAGCTCATTGATGTTCCTACTGAAGTCGGTTACAACACCGAACTGCAGTCAGGTCAAGATTGTTGTGAAGACAACGAGCATGCAGGGGAGCTTCCCTGAGAAGGTTTCTGACAGTTTGTGCAGAAATTCTTCAGTTGTGCAAACTCACAGTTTCATCAGCTGTCCGGGTGGCTGGTCTCAGATGATCCCACAGGTGAAGAAACCTGATGTGGAGGTCCTGGGCTAGTTACACGTGGTCTGCGGTTGTGAGGTTGGTTGGATGTACTGCCAAATTCTTTAAAATGACAATGGAGACGGGTTATGGTAGAGACGTTAACATTCAATTTTCTGGCAATAGCCCTGGTGGACATTCCTGCAGCCAATATGTCAATTGCACACTCCCTCAAAACTTTTGTCACACAACTGCACCTTTTAGAGTGGCCTTTAATTGTCGCACCTGTGTAATGATCATGTTGTTTAATCAGCTTCTTGATATGCCACACCTCTCAGGTGGATGGATTATGTTGGGAAAGGAGAAACACTCACCAACAGGGACTTCCGAGAAATACATTTTTTTTGTGAGTATCTAACATTTCTGGAATCTTTCATTTCAGCTCATGAAACATTGGACCAATACTTTGCATGTTGCGTTCATATTTTTGTTTAGTGTAGATAGATGTATTTTACAATTTAAAACAAAATTCCACCACACATGTGGATAATGCATTTACAATCATAATTTACAATTACAGAGGAAAAGTTTGAAAAAGTATTTCCAATGTGGTCCTCTGAAATAAATTATATATATACAGTGCCTTGCGAAAGTATTCGGCCCCCTTGAACTTTGCGACCTTTTGCCACATTTCAGGCTTCAAACATAAAGATATAAAACTGTATTTTTTTGTGAAGAATCAACAACAAGTGGGACACAATCATGAAGTGGAACGACATTTATTGGATATTTCAAACTTTTTTAACAAATCAAAAACGGAAAAATTGGGCGTGCAAAATTATTCAGCCCCCTTAAGTTAATACTTTGTAGCGCCACCTTTTGCTGCGATTACAGCAGTAAGTCGCTTGGGGTATGTCTCTATCAGTTTTGCACATCGAGAGACTGACATTTTTTCCCATTCCTCCTTGCAAAACAGCTCGAGCTCAGTGAGGTTGGATGGAGAGCATTTGTGAACAGCAGTTTTCAGTTCTTTCCACAGATTCTCGATTGGATTCAGGTCTGGACTTTGACTTGGCCATTCTAACACCTGGATATGTTTATTTTTGAACCATTCCATTGTACATTTTGCTATATGTTTTGGATCATTGTCTTGTTGGAAGACAAATCTCCGTCCCAGTCTCAGGTCTTTTGCAGACTCCATCAGGTTTTCTTCCAGAATGGTCCTGTATTTGGCTCCATCCATCTTCCCATCAATTTTAACCATCTTCCCTGTCCCTGCTGAAGAAAAGCAGGCCCAAACCATGATGCTGCCACCACCATGTTTGACAGTGGGGATGGTGTGGTCAGGGTGATGAGCTGTGTTGTTTTTACGCCAAACATAACGTTTTGCATTGTTGCCATAAAGTTCAATTTTGGTTTCATCTGACCAGAGCACCTTCTTCCACATGTTTGGTGTGTCTCCCAGGTGGCTTGTGGCAAACTTTAAACGAAACTTTTTATGGTTCTTCTTGCCACTTCCATAAAGGCCAGATTTGTGCAATATACGACTGATTGTTGTCCTATGGACAGAGTCTCCCACCTCAGCTGTAGATCTCTGCAGTTCATCCAGAGTGATCATGGGCCTCTTGGCTGCATCTCTGATCAGTCTTCTCCTTGTATGAGCTGAAAGGTTAGAGGGACGGCCAGGTCTTGGTAGATTTGCAGTGGTCTGATACTCCTTCCATTTCAATATTATCGCTTGCACAGTGCTCCTTGGGATGTTTAAAGCTTGGGAAATCTTTTTGCATCCAAATCCGGCTTTAAACTTCTTCACAACAGTATCTCGGACCTGCCTGGTGTGTTCCTTGTTCTTCATGATGCTCTCTGCGCTTTTAACGGACCTCTGAGACTATCACAGTGCAGGTGCATTTATACAGAGACTTGATTACACACAGGTGGATTGTATTTATCATCATTAGTCATTTAGGTCAACATTGGATCATTCAGAGATCCTCACTGAACTTCTGGAGAGAGTTTGCTGCACTGAAAGTAAAGGGGCTGAATAATTTTCCACGCCCAATTTTTCAGTTTTTGATTTGTTAAAACCCTTAGACCCTGCATCCTAGGCTCCACAGTAGACCCTGCATCCTAGGTTCCACAGTAGACCCCGCCTCCTAGGCTCCACAGTAGACCCTGCATCCTAGGTTTCCACAGTAGACCTCGCCTCTTAGGCTTCACAGTAGACCCTGCCTCATAGGCTCCTCAGAGTCTGGGTCTACTGTGGAGCATTTATGAAATTGCTTATTCCAGTTACTAATAAGCATGCACCCATTAACAGAATGACAGTAAATCTGTTAAATCCCAGTGGATTTATGATTAATTGAAACACTTTATGGTTGAGAGGAATGAGGCAAAAGGAATGGCAAATAAGTCTGACTGCACAATCGATTTGGCAAATGTATTGCAAATAGAGAAATTAAGCTGAATAAAAAGAAGAAGAAACTACTCCATGAAACAAAGATAATTACATGAAGAGGGATAGTTTGGCTTTGGAGCACCTTCAATGACATTTTGGGCAAAAAGGCAAACTCTGCTCCATCATTCATTGAATAAGACGGCTCATTCATCACAAAACCCACTAATATCGTCAATTATTTTAATGATTTTTTCATTGGCCAGATTAGCAAATCTAGGCATGACATGCCAGCAGCAAATTCTGAGACTACGGATCCAAGTATATCTGACCAAATTATGAAAGCCAAGCATTGTAATTTTGAATTCCGTAAAGTGAGTGTGGAAGAAGTAAAAAAACGATTGTTGTCTATCAACAATGACAAGCCACTAGGGTCTGACATCTTGGTTGGAAAATTACTGAGGATAATAGCGAACGATATTGCCACTCCTATTTGCCATATCTTTAATCTAAGCCTACTAGAGAGTGTGTGACCTCAGGCCTGGAGGGAAGCAAAAGTCATTCCGCTACCCAAGAATAGTAAAGCCCCCTTTACTGGCTCAAATAGCCGATCAATCAGTCTGTTACCAACCCTTAGTAAACTTTTTTATAAATTGTGTTTGACCAGATATAACGCTATTTTACTGTAAACAATATAACAACAAACTTTCAGCATGCTTATAGGGAAGGACATTCAACAAGCACATCATGCACACAAATGAAATTGATGATAAAAAGATTATGGGGGCTGTTTTGTTAGACTTCATTGCAGCTTTTGAAATTATCGATCATAGTCTGCTGCTTGAAAAACACATGTGTTATGGCTTTACACCCCCTGCTACATTGTGGATAAAGAGTTACCTGTCTAACAGAACATAGATGGTGTTCTTTAATGGAAGCCTCTCCAACATAATCCAGGTAGAATCAGGAATTTCCCAGGGCAGCGGTCTAGGCCCCTTACTTTGTTAAATCTTTACTAATGACATACCACTGGCTTTGAGCAAAGCCAGTGTGTCTATGTATGCGGATGACTCAAAACTATGCATGTCAGCTACTACAGTGACTGAAAAAACTGCAACACTAAACAAATAGCTGCATATTGTTTCAGAGTGGTTGGCAAGGAATAAGTTAGTCCTAAATATTTCTAAAACAAAAAGCATTGTATTTGGGACAAATCATTCACTAAACCTTAAACCTCAACTAAATATTGTAATAAATAAATGTGTAAATTGAAAAAGTTAAGGTGACTAAACTGCTTGTAGTAACCCTCGATTGTAAACTGTCATGGTGAAAACATATTGATATAACAGTGGCTAAGATGGGGAGAAGTCTGTCTATAATAAAGCACTGCTCTACCTTCCTAACAGCACTATCAACAAGGCAGGTCCTACAGGCCCTAGTTTTGTCACACCTGGTCTACTGTTGAGTCTTGAGGTCAGGTGCCACAAAAAGGGAAAATGACTACTGACTCAGAACCGGGCAGCACGGCTGGCCTTTGGATGTACACAGAGAGCTAATATTAATGATATGCATGTCAATCTCTCCTGGATCTGCCTTGGAAGCAGCTAATGGGGATCCATAATAAAAATCAAATACAAATACTCTCTGTAAAGAAAAGTTATGAGAACTTAGTAGCTTATCTTTAGCTCCTGCTGAGGTAGGCTCTGTTTAACGTTAGCATCTTACTTCATCCTTCTAACTGACTAAGTAATACTAGCCAGAGGCCCTCAATATTACTGCAAAAGAAGTCTCTGCTAACCACCTGACTGATTGACATATCTATAAGCCACTATTTACCAGTTGTGCACTCATACTTAGAGAGTCGTTTTTTGTTTGTTTGGGGGATGTTTTTAGACATCACAAGAGTCACGGGACGGTTTTAAAATGTGCCTTTTGTCCGGCATCTCACAAACACACTGTCAGCTGCATTGCTGACTCTAGTTGCCTACTTGAGCTGACTTCAAGGGGTAGTTCGTTTCACGTCTCAGGCCCTCCTTGTGAGGGCAGAGTTAGCCATTTCAGAGCATGGCGAATGTGCTTCTAAAAAGGCAAATCTGGAGGATGCAGGCAAACATAAGGAACAAACCAGTGTTCATGATTCCACTCGTTCCCAAAGAGTCAGGTATAAATATAACTTAGTCAGACAGAGTGTAAGCATTCTGAGCTTTGATCAACGCTGGGAGCAATATTTAGATGTTGACCCGTAACAGATTGTATTTATTGTGTACAAAATATATATTTGTAAAACATTTTTATTTATTTTTATTAGAAAAAATTACAGAGGTCCTGACCTCGGTGTCGTCATATGTAGTTACGGCCATGGTGGGGATGTAGCTCTGGCGACAAGACATATATCTATATCTTTGTACAGCTCATTTTCCCAAGTGGACTTGAAATGCACGTTGAATATTTCCAAAAACAGACCTCTCTCAACCAGTGATGTGCCTGGTTTTACATTGTAGATAAATCATTCAAAAGAGGTCTTTCCTCTCCCAGTTATACAGATGTAGGAACTTCATTTGATCTCTCTTTTGTTGCTGAGAATTTTCCTGCATTTTCCTGGGTTTAAAAAGGCTTCTAAAGTTTGAAATTTCCACTTTAAAATGACAAAAGTAATTCACATTTTCTTTTGCTGCATTACTTCGCTGCTGTAGAAAACGGGCTCAAATTAAGATCCTACATCTGTAGGTGGTACACTCAGACCACACATTTATTCTTCTGTTGATTCAAAGGCTTACACACCTCCTATACATGCCTGAGCTCATCCATCATGTCATTGTGAATGTGTCCCATTACCCTATGTAATGACATCCAATTATTTACTGCTTTTGCCTCCCTGATTCCTTACAAATCTGGTGGCTTCTGTGAACCACCATTAGTGTTTTATTAAATATAAACTTTTTAAAAGTCACTGCCAACCAACCCCTCCCAGATTAAATATTGACAGGTAACATAATGCTTTAGCAGCATGTTAAAAGTATTGATGTGTCTATCAGAGTTGTATCAAATCCCACTATAGAAGACATATGAGAATAGATACAGGCCTTGACCTGAAGAGAGCCATTCACGTCCCTTTCCCCCAAATGGCAGGAAGTGGGATGCAGTGACACCTAAGTCACACAAAATACATATGTCTCTGACATGCAGGCACATTTATTGCTAAACCTGCCTCTACACTTCCAGGGCGTGCATTGTTTCAAGTGGACCCTGCCACAGCCTAACCTATAGCAAAGCCCTTCTACCAGCACGGCCCTAGTCCCAGATACAGCCACAGCCAGCCTCAGCCCTGCCCTAGTCCCAGCCACATCCCCAGTCAGCTCCAGCCCCGCCACAGCCACAGCCCCATTCAGGCCCAGCCACAGCCACAGCCCCAGCCCCAGCCCAGCCACAGCCACAGCCCCAGTCAGCCCCAGCCCAGCCACAGTCCCTGTCAGCCCCAGCCCAGCCACAGTTCCAGTCAGCCACAGCCCAGCCACAGCCCCAGTCAGCCACAGCCCAGCCACAGCCCGTCAGCCACAGCCCGTCAGCCCCAGTCAGCCACAGCCCAGCCACAGCCCCAGTCAGCCACAGCCACAGCCACAGCCCCAGTCAGCCCCAGCCCAGCCACAGCCACAGCCCCAGACAGCCACAGCCCCAGTCAGCCCCAGCCCAGCCACAGCAACAGCCCCAGTCAGCCACAGCCCCAGCCACAGCCCCAGCCACAGCCCCAGTCAGCCCCAGCCCAGCCACAGCCACAGCCCCAGTCAGCCACAGCCCCAGCCACAGCCCCAGTCAGCCCCAGCCCAGCCACAGCCACAGCCCCAGACAGCCACAGCCCCAGTCAGCCCCAGCCCAGCCACAGCCACAGCCCCAGTCAGCCACAGCCCCAGCCACAGCCCCAGTCAGCCCCAGCCCAGCCACAGCCCCAGCCCCAGTCAGCCCCAGCCCAGCCACAGCCCCAGTCAGCCCCAGCCACAGCCACAGCCCCGGTCAGCCCCAGTCCTTGTCCTCATCTCAGCCAGCCATGTATGTGTCTCATAGTGGTAATTTAATTCTGGCCACATCTGCAACCTTCTCCAGTCAAGGAAGCCTTGTTGCTAATGTGACTCAATGTGATTACAGTGAATTAGAGAGAAGAGGATCTTTCTCTGGACAAAACCTACTGACTGAGACCTAGCAGCCAGGAAATGAAGGGAATGTCCATTTAACTTCACTTTAGTTTATGTATTGTAGTCATGAAGTCTCTGAATAACGTAGAAAAATGTGATGATTGCCATAAATGGCCATTCAGTCGATGTACGCTGTCATGTATTGTAAGGTGACAAGATCAATTGAGCAGAAGTCTATAAATATCAATGATGTTGTCAGTAATGGTTGACTTAAACATGTTCATATGGAAAGAATAGGACTGAGCCAACAGAACATAAACCATGTTGTGGCCACAGGAGTTTCATGGAAGCTACTGTGATATAAAATCATTTGTTTATGACTGTATCCATGCAGCCTTATTCAAGGACCAGAGCCAATGTTTGCAGGAATAGCTGCTCACGGGAAAGGGTCAAAGTTCAATTGCTGTAAATGTGAGCGCGACGGCCCACCACCCCATTACCCAGACTGTCGTCTTTTTTTTCTGCCCACACACGGCCAGCGAGACCCCGGCCCAGCTCCAATCCCAGTGGTCACAAGAGCGAGACTCTTGCTCGCCTCATCACTGACATCAGTGCCTCACATTACAAAAGGCATGGAAGCCGCCAGAAATGCCTGGCAAACACGATTTGCACAACACGAGCAGTGGATGCACAGAACATTTAGCATTCATCCGCTGCCATCCCACGAAAGGTTACAAAACACTGAATAACCCCTCCTGCTTATCTGTTTATTATTTCAGTTCATGGAGCCTGGGGCCAAGTTTATTTTTCCTCTACTTTTTCTATGAGCTGTCTGTCTTCAACAACATAAGAAACATCTTTAAATACACATACACACCTGAAGTAACATTTTATATTGCAAGTGCAGGGGAGAAGCAAAAATCGTGAAGTGGTATTAAAAGGGAAGTGAACTGTTAAACATGTATCGATCAATGCCACGTCTCTGTCACATTTTGTCAAGGCTAAGTGTTAATCTTGTTGATCATCTGAGTATAGAAAGTAACCTTTATTTAACTAGGCAAGTCAGTTAAGAACAAATTCTTATTTACAATGACGGCCTTCTAGGAAACAGTGGCTTCACTGCCTTGTTCAGGGGCAGAATAACAGATTTATACCTTGTCAGCTCGGGGATTTGATCCAGAAACCTTTCGTTTACTGGCCCAATGCTCTAACTACTAGGGTAGCTGCCACGCCAAAATGAGTTATGTTAATACTGCACAGGGTGATGGATATGTGGATGAGGAGGATACTGTAAACTGGAAATGAGTTATGTTAATACTGCACAGGGTGATGCATATGTAGATGAGGAGGATACTGTATACTGGAAATGAGTTATGTTAATACTGCACAGGGTGATGCATATGTGGATGAGGAGGATACTGTATACTGGAAATGAGTTATGTTAATACTGCACAGGGTGATGGATATGTAGATGAGGAGGATACTGTATACTGGAAATGAGTTATGTTAATACTGCACAGGGTGATGGATATGTAGATGAGGAGGATACTGTATACTGGAAATGAGTTATGTTAATACTGCACAGGGTGATGCATATGTAGATGAGGAGGATACTGTATACTGGAAATGAGTTATGTTAATACTGCACAGGGTGATGCATATGTGGATGAGGAGGATACTGTATATCTGCTTCTGTGTTATCTGTTGGTCTTTTCATGGTCATTCCATGTAGTTGTCCATTTCTAATTGCCGCTCAGATACACATGTAGGATTTAAATTTGAACCAGTTTGCTACAGCAGGAAAATAATCCTGCAGTAACAATAATTGTCCATTTGTATGTCAATTTTAATTAATGGACATATTTGTAGGGGTTGATAAATTTTTCCTTAGGGCAAATCAAGTCTGAAATGTTTTAGTGGTAATTACAAACCTTCTTAACCTTTTTAAAACTCAAATACACTACAGTTTTGCTTTGCAGAAAATTATCAGCAACAAAAAGTGATCAAATTAAGATCCTACATCTGTATGAATGAAGTCATGTTGAATTGAAACATTGAACTGAGTTCTGTTCTTATTCACCTGAACTATGGTTAGGAACACATTATAATGTAAATGGTTTGCTCTGCTGTCCGCTATTCACAGTTATATACAGCAGACTGTCGTCCTATTAACACAGGCCTGCACACCACATGTAGTCACACAGTACAGCCCCTCATCGATATTGACACGGAGACCCTCTATCATTCATTTGCTCAAACATTCATATGTCCCTGACATTAATTCACTCACGTTTGGCAGGGGGTCAAAACAAGTTCTGCCTGCTTTTGTTCCAATTCATAATATCGCCTTTCATGCTGGCTTGATTGCCACTTCTGAGCAGCTAGGGCAGGATCACATTTTTCTATGAAAATGTCTCTCAGTACCTGTAGTTTTCAATTATGCTAAGGATCTCTGTGCTATTCTAATCTGTAATTGGAACACATTGGGTGGTGCATGTTGGAACTTATACCAGCTCCCTGTGGTGCTCAAATTCAAAGCCAGCGAAGGCTAACAAGCATCTAGACAGATTGTTTTTTATATGTTAAGATTTCTACCAAATTGAAACTTTTTTTGTTTTGTTTGCCATTTACCTTCGGTTAATAATAGTTCAAAACTCAGACAATGGGTTTTACAATGTAATTTAAGACATGACAGAGTCATCATATTTTCAAAGTCATGTTTAGTTGTTCTATTCCCAAAGCACCTCATCCAGATTGTCCTTTGTCGCCTGACTGGCTGTTTTTCCCCCAATTTCATTAAAAAAAAACTTTTGTCTTAATGAGAGCACATTCTGTGGATCCACCGCTGCCTCTATGAGATCATCGCTGTAATGCCTTTCAGATCTTTACTTAGTCATTTGACCACCCATCCATTCAATGATTCATTCATCCAGTACGGTGAACCCACTTATGAAGAGGAGGTAAACCCATGCCTGCACCAGTATATGTTGCTTTTATCCCTATTTTATGAGACTGCGAGCCAATGTGAAATCCGGAAAGCCAATTTGAAATATTAAAGTCTTTCTTTAGAAATTACACTGAAGTAATCCCCTCACAGATCCATTCATGGAAAGAGTGGTCTTAAAAATAAATGTTGTAAATGTGGTATTTTACAAAGCAGGGACACCATAGATATGATGGTAATGTAGATGATGTTAACACAGAGGGTTTGTATTGCTCAAAGTGTATTTTTATAGAAGCACTCGCTACTCAAGGCTATATTAAGTAGCAGTCATGGGCTGGAGAGTTCAACCACATTCTGTGTTTAACGTGGATAATCTTATTCCATAGAAGTTTGTACTGTAAAGACTAACTAGAAAGTTTGTAAACATCTCAAAATAAGGTTTATTTGGGTGCCGTTGTGTACACTTTACCTCTGGACTGAGGGTGTCATGACAGTACACTTTACCTCTGGACTGAGGGTGTCATGACAGTACACTTTACCTCTGGACTGAGGTTGTCATGGCAGTACACTTTACCTCTGGACTGAGGGTGTCATGGCAGTACACTTTACCTCTGGACTGAGAGTGTCATGACAGTACACTTTACCTCTGGACTGAGGTTGTCATGGCAGTACACTTTACCTCTGGACTGAGGGTGTCATGGCAGTACACTTTACCTCTGGACTGAGGGTGTCATGGCAGTACACTTTACCTCTGGACTGAGGGTGTCATGGCAGTACACTTTACCTCTGGACTGAGGGTGTCATGACAGTACACTTTACCTCTGGACTGAGTGTGTCATGACAGTACACTTTACCTCTGGACTGAGGGTGTCATGGCAGTACACTTTACCTCTGGACTGAGGTTGTCATGGCAGTACACTTTACCTCTGGACTGAGGGTGTCATGGCAGTACACTTTACCTCTGGACTGAGGGTGTCATGGCAGTACACTTTACCTCTGGACTGAGGGTGTCATGGCAGTACACTTTACCTCTGGACTGAGGGTGTCATGACAGTACACTTTACCTCTGGACTGAGGGTGTCATGACAGTACACTTTACCTCTGGACTGAGGGTGTCATGGCAGTACACTTTACCTCTGGACTGAGGGTGTCATGGCAGTACACTTTACCTCTGGACTGAGGGTGTCATGAGAGTACACTTTACCTCTGGACTGAGGGTGTCATGACAGTACACTTTACCTCTGGACTGAGGGTGTCATGGCAGTACACTTTACCTCTGGACTGAGGGTGTCATGGCAGTACACTTTACCTCTGGACTGAGGGTGTCATGGCAGTACACTTTACCTCTGGACTGAGGGTGTCATGACAGTACACTTTACCTCTGGACTGAGGGTGTCATGGCAGTACACTTTACCTCTGGACTGAGGGTGTCATGGCAGTACACTTTACCTCTGGACTGAGGGTGTCATGGCAGTACACTTTACCTCTGGACTGAGGGTGTCATGGCAGTACACTTTACCTCTGGAATGAGGGTGTCATGGCAGTACACTTTACCTCTGGACTGAGGTTGTCATGGCAGTACACTTTACCTCTGGACTGAGGGTGTCATGACAGTACACTTTACCTCTGGACTGAGGTTGTCATGGCAGTACACTTTACCTCTGGACTGAGGGTGTCATGGCAGTACACTTTACCTCTGGACTGAGGTTGTCATGGCAGTACACTTTACCTCTGGACCCAGGGTGTCATGGCAGTACACTTTACCTCTGGACTGAGGGTGTCATGGCAGTACACTTTACCTCTGGACTGAGGTTGTCATGGCAGTACACTTTACCTCTGGACTGAGGTTGTCATGGCAGTACACTTTACCTCTGGACTGAGGGTGTCATGGCAGTACACTTTACCTCTGGAATGAGGGTGTCATGGCAGTACACTTTACCTCTGGACTGAGGTTGTCATGGCAGTACACTTTACCTCTGGACTGAGGGTGTCATGACAGTACACTTTACCTCTGGACTGAGGTTGTCATGGCAGTACACTTTACCTCTGGACTGAGGGTGTCATGACAGTACACTTTACCTCTGGACTGAGGTTGTCATGGCAGTACACTTTACCTCTGGACTGAGGGTGTCATGGCAGTACACTTTACCTCTGGACTGAGAGTGTCATGGCAGTACACTTTACCTCTGGACTGAGGTTGTCATGGCAGTACACTTTACCTCTGGACTGAGGTTGTCATGGCAGTACACTTTACCTCTGGACTGAGGGTGTCATGGCAGTAAACTTTACCTCTGTACTGAGGGTGTCATGGCAGTACACTTTACCTCTGGACTGAGGGTGTCATGGCAGTACACTTTACCTCTGGACTGAGGGTGTCATGACAGTACACTTTACCTCTGGACTGAGGGTGTCATGGCAGTACACTTTACCTCTGGACTGAGGTTGTCATGGCAGTACACTTTACCTCTGGACTGAGGGTGTCATGGCAGTACACTTTACCTCTGGACTGAGGGTGTCATGGCAGTACACTTTACCTCTGGACTGAGGGTGTCATGGCAGTACACTTTACCTCTGGACTGAGGGTGTCATGACAGTACACTTTACCTCTGGACTGAGGGTGTCATGACAGTACACTTTACCTCTGGACTGAGGGTGTCATGGCAGTACACTTTACCTCTGGACTGAGGGTGTCATGGCAGTACACTTTACCTCTGGACTGAGGGTGTCATGAGAGTACACTTTACCTCTGGACTGAGGGTGTCATGACAGTACACTTTACCTCTGGACTGAGGGTGTCATGGCAGTACACTTTACCTCTGGACTGAGGGTGTCATGGCAGTACACTTTACCTCTGGACTGAGGGTGTCATGGCAGTACACTTTACCTCTGGACTGAGGGTGTCATGACAGTACACTTTACCTCTGGACTGAGGGTGTCATGGCAGTACACTTTACCTCTGGACTGAGGGTGTCATGGCAGTACACTTTACCTCTGGACTGAGGGTGTCATGGCAGTACACTTTACCTCTGGACTGAGGGTGTCATGGCAGTACACTTTACCTCTGGAATGAGGGTGTCATGGCAGTACACTTTACCTCTGGACTGAGGTTGTCATGGCAGTACACTTTACCTCTGGACTGAGGGTGTCATGACAGTACACTTTACCTCTGGACTGAGGTTGTCATGGCAGTACACTTTACCTCTGGACTGAGGGTGTCATGGCAGTACACTTTACCTCTGGACTGAGGTTGTCATGGCAGTACACTTTACCTCTGGACCCAGGGTGTCATGGCAGTACACTTTACCTCTGGACTGAGGGTGTCATGGCAGTACACTTTACCTCTGGACTGAGGTTGTCATGGCAGTACACTTTACCTCTGGACTGAGGTTGTCATGGCAGTACACTTTACCTCTGGACTGAGGGTGTCATGGCAGTACACTTTACCTCTGGAATGAGGGTGTCATGGCAGTACACTTTACCTCTGGACTGAGGTTGTCATGGCAGTACACTTTACCTCTGGACTGAGGGTGTCATGACAGTACACTTTACCTCTGGACTGAGGTTGTCATGGCAGTACACTTTACCTCTGGACTGAGGGTGTCATGGCAGTACACTTTACCTCTGGACTGAGGTTGTCATGGCAGTACACTTTACCTCTGGACCCAGGGTGTCATGGCAGTACACTTTACCTCTGGACTGAGGGTGTCATGGCAGTACACTTTACCTCTGGACTGAGGTTGTCATGGCAGTACACTTTACCTCTGGACTGAGGTTGTCATGGCAGTACACTTTACCTCTGGACTGAGGGTGTCATGGCAGTAAACTTTACCTCTGGACTGAGGGTGTCATGGCAGTACACTTTACCTCTGGACTGAGGGTGTCATGGCAGTACACTTTACCTCTGGACTGAGGGTGTCATGACAGTACACTTTACCTCTGGACTGAGGGTGTCATGACAGTACACTTTACCTCTGGACTGAGGGTGTCATGGCAGTACACTTTACCTCTGGACTGAGGGTGTCATGGCAGTACACTTTACCTCTGGACTGAGGGTGTCATGAGAGTACACTTTACCTCTGGACTGAGGGTGTCATGACAGTACACTTTACCTCTGGACTGAGGGTGTCATGGCAGTACACTTTACCTCTGGACTGAGGGTGTCATGGCAGTACACTTTACCTCTGGACTGAGGGTGTCATGACAGTACACTTTACCTCTGGACTGAGGGTGTCATGGCAGTACACTTTACCTCTGGACTGAGGGTGTCATGACAGTACACTTTACCTCTGGACTGAGGTTGTCATGGCAGTACACTTTACCTCTGGACTGAGGGTGTCATGGCAGTACACTTTACCTCTGGACTGAGGGTGTCATGACAGTACACTTTACCTCTGGACTGAGGTTGTCATGGCAGTACACTTTACCTCTGGACTGAGGTTGTCATGGCAGTCCACTTTACCTCTGGACTGAGGGTGTCATGACAGTACACTTTACCTCTGGACTGAGGTTGTCATGGCAGTACACTTTACCTCTGGACTGAGGGTGTCATGGCAGTACACTTTACCTCTGGACCCAGGGTGTCATGGCAGTACACTTTACCTCTGGACTGAGGGTGTCATGGCAGTACACTTTACCTCTGGACTGAGGTTGTCATGGCAGTACACTTTACCTCTGGACTGAGGTTGTCATGGCAGTACACTTTACCTCTGGACTGAGGGTGTCATGGCAGTACACTTTACCTCTGGAATGAGGGTGTCATGGCAGTACACTTTACCTCTGGACTGAGGTTGTCATGGCAGTACACTTTACCTCTGGACTGAGGGTGTCATGACAGTACACTTTACCTCTGGACTGAGGTTGTCATGGCAGTACACTTTACCTCTGGACTGAGGGTGTCATGGCAGTACACTTTACCTCTGGACTGAGGTTGTCATGGCAGTACACTTTACCTCTGGACCCAGGGTGTCATGGCAGTACACTTTACCTCTGGACTGAGGGTGTCATGGCAGTACACTTTACCTCTGGACTGAGGTTGTCATGGCAGTACACTTTACCTCTGGACTGAGGTTGTCATGGCAGTACACTTTACCTCTGGACTGAGGGTGTCATGGCAGACTCAGATACAGATACTTCTCTGGTGCTTTGGACTTTGGCTTGATTACAGGAAGATGAGCTTCCCAGCTCTAAGGTCATATCTGCGGGTTGTGTTACTTTTGTTCTGGTATTTTGCTTGTATGGGCAGTTTTCCATTATTGTGTCCTTCAGTTTTGGAGAAACAAAGACCTGTCCTGATGCTGTTTATCCATCTGCGCTTCCTCCTTTTGAATAATTGCATTTCTTGTTTTTTCATGTCAAACAAAATCTCCAACCTGTTTAGTCAACAAATCTGCCACTCTCTCCCAAGAAAGGACATGTTTTGAAGAGATTTAGCCATCACTTCTTGTTTCACAGAGCAGTATGTGATCTGCTAATTTCTTCTGTCTATTGAAAGTGAAGATAGAGACACAGAAGCCCACATTGTGGTGGGTGTTAATGTGCTTGTAATTAGCTGACAAACAAATGGTTCCAAACTTTCCTTCGGTGCCTGTCTGGCCTTTTGAAATGCAAGCCAGCTTTGAATGTTTTGTCTTAATTTTTCTTGCTCTATTCTCGCAATCACAAAGCTGTCATAGAAAGTTATGCACAGATAAAAGAAGGTCAAAAGATCTCAAAGTGAACCTTGTTATAATTATGTCCTCAACTAGGATTTTCAAACTGACGTACTAAGTCAGGGGTGTTGTTACAGTGATAGTCACGTGGAGTGTTCACAAGTCGGAAATGTGTGCAGTGAATAACCCTATCCTGTCTCCTTCTACGCATCTCTACGTAATAAAAATCAGATGTTAGCCAGCCCAAGCTAATCTACAAGTATTATATGTCAAATAATCACTTAAGATTAACAGCAGTCAAATCTTGTTCTGGCAAAAGGTTTATTGTAAGATGCAGGGAAGTTGTTTGTTTGTCATCTCAATCTTACCCAGAGGACTTGAGAAAACAACAGATTTCCGCGTCACTTCACATAACAATGTATTGATATACACGATTGTTGAATACAGAAACTAAATATACAGTTGAAGTCGGAAGTTTACATACACTTAGGTTGGAGTCATTAAAAGTTGTTTTTCAACCACTCCACAAATTTCTTGTCAACAAACTATAGTTTTGGCAAGTCGGTTAGGACATCTACTTTGTGCATATCACAAGTCGGTTAGGACATCTACTTTGTGCATATCACATGTCGGTTAGGGCATCTACTTTGTACATGACGCAATATATTTTTCCAACAATTGTTTTACAGCCTATTTCACTTATAATTCACTCTATCACAATTCCAGTTGGTCAGAAGTTTACATACACTAAGTCGACTGAGCCCAGAAAATTATGTCATGGCTTTTCTGATAGGCTAATTGACATCATTTGAGTCAATTGGAGGTGTACCTGTGGATGTATTTCAAGGCCTACCTTCAAACTCAGTGCCTGAGTTACGGCAAATGCACATGGGGACAAAGATCATACTTTTTGGGGAAATATCCTCTGGTCTGATGAAATAAAAATAGATATGTTTGGCCATAATGACCAATGTTATGTTTGGGGGTAAAAGGGGGATGCTTGCAAGCCGAAGAACCCCATCCCAACCGTGAAGCACGGGGGTGCAGCATCAGGTTGTGGGGTTGATTTTCTGCAGGAGGGACTGGTGCACTTTGCAAAATAGATGGTATCATGAGGATGGGAAATTATGTATATATATTGAAGCAACATCTCAAAACATCAGTCAGGAAGTTAAAGCTTTGTCGCAAATGGGTTTTCCAAATGGACAATGACCCCAAGCATACTTTCAAAGTTGTGGCAAAATGGCTTAAGGACAACAAAGTCAAGGTATTGGAGTGGCCATCACAAAGCCCTGACCTCAATCCTATTGAAAATATGTGGGCAGAACTGAAAAAGCGTGTGCAAGCAAGGAGGCCTACAAACCAGACTCAGTTACACCAGCTCTGTCAGGAGGAATGGGCCAAAATTCACCCAACTTATTGTTGGAAGCTTGTGGAAGGCTACCCGAAACGTTTGACCCAAGTTAAACAATTTATAGGCAATGCTAACAAATACTAATTGAGTGCATGTAAACTTCTGACCCACTGGGAATGTGAAGGAAATAAATAAAAGCTGAAATAAATAATTATCTCTACTATTAATCTTACATTTCACATTCTTGAACTAAAGTGGTGATCCTAACTGACCTAAGACGCGTACTTTTGACCAGGATTAAATGTTTCCATTGGGCTGTTGATGATTGTTTCCATGTCCGTTGGTACGTTTGAGTACCTGTGCTGTGTGTTTTGGGCTTTTGTGCCTTCGTGGATTGCGCAGATGATTACAGGTCTCGTCCCGTGGGTTAATCATTGTGCGTGTGTGGTATTTATTCAAGGTACTCCTCGCTCTTTTGTTTTAGGTTTCTACCTTGTGTGTTTTGTTACATGTTTGTTTGGTCTTAGTCCTCGTGCCCTTACATGGCACGCCGTAATTTGGGGTGTAATAAAAAAACGATTACGCATTCCTGTGCTTGTCTCCCGAATCATTGTTACCAGCGTGACATAAACACATTGATCAAAATAGAATATGATGAAACCGAGTGAGCATGCCAAACAGAAGAACATGAGAGTGGAGAAATTAGAGACAGAGGTGAGTATTTTTTCAGTCACCTCTGCGGAGCACGAAAATGATCACACTGCAAATGAGTCAGTGTGGTCCAACGCTTGGTGCTGTGTCATTTATGGATTCGTTCCTTTATTTTTTAACAGTCATTAGAGCCAGCTCCGGGGCGGCGAAAGGCACGTTTATTTCCTCATATGGTGTAATGTGTCACCCTTTCCCCCCTCTTTTTTTCAATTTCTCTCAAATGTAGATTTCCACATCAAGGGAGCCATCACACTGATGGAATCAAAGAGCTGCCGGGGTCTTTGAACTGTCCTGATGAAGAGATGAAAAGGATGAGGTAGCTCTGGCTTCTGCCGTTCATAACATCTCCTGTCTTTCCAAGTTTGCCTGGATGAAAGCCACGTCTGTCTGTCTGTCTGTCTGTCTGTCATGGGACCCTATTCCCTATGTAGTGCACAATGTTTGACCAGGCCCGTATGTCTCTCTACTTTCTCTCTGTTTCCCTCTTGCTCCTTTACCCATACGGCCAAGGCCTTTCTCTCCTATTTCTTCTTTCTCTTGGGCCCTTAATTGCACCGAAGTTGGTCCAAGATGTCCTTCCACATGGGTGCTATGTTTGAAAATCACCCTGGCCATTTCTCTGGTGATGGGAAAGCATTATAGTACAATCAGTAAATGACATGGTCTACAAAGTAGTCAATATGAAGCACCTCTCCAGTGAGCTGAATGATTTATATTGATTTGAAGCAAAACTGATGAATCTATTAGAGTTGATGTAGAGTAATATATGATATTACATCTATAAGCTACACAGCATATTTAGATATGCAGAAATGTGTATGTCCAGGTACACTAAACATGGTTGTCAGCATACATGTAGTAAAAGCCTTGTATTAATACCTTATTTGTGCATTACCATTGGATTTGTCAGGGGTTTTGTCAGTCTCCTCTCCCACAGTCTCTCTGCTTTCCTCACAAATTGTTCATAAATTGCCTGATGGTGTTGAACAAAACCAGATTAGAAACAGGAATCGAGCGGAGGCTAACACTAAGCGATAGGTCTCAGCTGAGCTGGGGCTGGGTCAAGACCGTCTGTAGGCGGTACCTTAAGAGTGCGTGTGTGTGTGAGGCGACTCAAGGTCTGCAGTTCGGAGAGAAAAGGGTGAGTGTGTATGTGTGGGTGGGACCTCTGTGGGCGAGCAATTGGCTGCCGGCAGGTGTGAGCTCTGAGTGGCATCTCTCTAACGAGAGCCCGGGAGGTTGAGATGTACAGTACATGGCTTGTTCAGTTTGCCTGGCTGAGAACACTGAGCCGTTTGGAGAAAACTCCTGCTGTTCTGGCACTACAAGGCTCATCTTCTAATAAACATGCATTGAACTAGGGTCCTCACAAGGAAATGTTGTGCTAACTCTGTTGTTTGCGCTATCCCCACTCTCTGCTGATGGCCTTTTAGACCACTACATTTGTTTTTCATGTTGATATGGTTAGGAATCTCTCTAGGGCTGCGTGGCTGGGTCTTCGTGGGTAGTGGTTTATATAATAGAAAATACACAGTATCTATTATTTTATTCTCAGTTGGATGATATAATTGTTGCAGAATATCAGACCATAAAGGTAATGTTTGATGAGGAGATGACTGTATCTTCATATTTTGCTCAAATGTGTTGTCCTAATGCAGATCTTGTCCCTTCTTTGGACACTGTGTTAACAAATCTCCAAACGAGCTTCAATGCCATACAACACTCCTTCCGCGGCCTCCAATTGCTAGTAAAACTAAATGCATGCTCTTCAACCGATTGTTGCCCGCACCCACCTGCCCAACTAGCATCACTACTCTGGACGAATCTGACTTAGAATATGTGGACAACTACAAATACCTAGGTGCCTGGTTAGACTGTAAATTCTCCTTCCAGACTCACATGAAGTATCTCCAATCCAAAATTAAATCTAGAATCGGCTTCCTATTTCACAACAAAGCCTCCACTCATGCTGCCAAACATACCCTCGTAAAACGTACTATCCTACTGATCTTTGAATTGCAAAAATCACTGAAGCTGGAGTCTTATATCTCCCTCTCTAACTTTAAGCATCAGCTATCAGAACAGCTTACCGATCACTGTCCCTGTATACAGCCAATCTGTAAATAGTACACCCAACTACCTCATCCCCATATTGTTATTTATCCTCTTGCTCTTTTGCACCCCAGTATCTCTACTTGCACAGCATCTCCACGTCTATCACTCCCCAGTGTTAATGCTAAATTGTAATTATTTTGCCTCTATGGCCTATTTATTGCCTTACCTCCCTACTCTTCTACATTTGCACACACTGTACATAGATTTTTATTTTGTGTTATTGACTGTTTGTTTGTGTAACTCTGCGCTGTTTTTGTCACACTGCTTTGCTATATCTTGGTCAGGTCACAGTTGTAAATGAGAACTTGCTCTCAGCTGGCCTACCTGGTTAAAAAAATCTTCTGTCAGATCTGGGGACTCGTGCTGGGTGTACTGTTTTGAGGATCTGTCAGATGTGCACATCAATTTGTAATGCTGTCATTGGCTCATGCAATCATGACACGTACAGCCTCAATTGTAGGATAGCTATCTGTCAATCACTCTGTTACGACCATATTGTTGGCTGTTCGGCCCTGAACTAGCTGGTGCTGAGCAAAAAAATGGAACCTAGAGACACCGGTGGATGTTTTGTGGGAAGTACACCTTCACTCTCTGCTGCAAATCAAATATGGCAAAGCAGCTTTGTTTTGCAGCATATGTCTACTCCAAATAAATGACAGCCTGGAAGACTTGTCAGGAAGCCTCTCCCTACTAAAGTGAGTTCACCCTCCAAGCGCACACTCCTTTCCGCTCAAGACATGTGAAGGAGACGACGAAGAGGATGATGAGGAGGAGAGGGGAGCGTCAGCAGTTCGTTCTCCTTAGGGAAAATGCAACTCATCTGAGCTTTAGCCCCTTTTCTCTCTTGCTCTCTGTTGCTCTCAACCCACCTCTCAAGCAATTCACTCATATCAAGTCTCAGCATAAACTGGTGTCTATCATTTAGAAGGATTTGTGATTCCATTTTAAGGAGAAAGAGCGAATTGAGACAAGTGACACAGTGACTGTGATACCTATAGCAGTTTTTGGCCAATTCTATACATTTTAGATTTTCAAAGAATATAATTTAGAGAATGTGAATGGTAGCAGACTGTATTGCCACCCCTAATTGTGACCTGTCTTTAACCAAAGCCTAAAGGAGTGTATGTGTACACAGGCATAGAAGGAAGCTTAAGTAATTCCACTACCTAAAAATAGTAAATCCCCCTAACAGCTACCTAATCAGTTTGCTCCCTGGTCTTAGTAAACTGATGTAGAATATTGTGTAGCGAAGGGCTTTCACGTTGACCTTAGTTCCTTTGTTGTGTTTTGTTTTTGTTTGGTCAGGGCGTGAGTTGGGGTGGGTAGTCTGTTATTTTTTCTATGTTGTGTTTATGTATTTGGCCTGGTATGGTTCTCAATCAGAGGCAGGTGTCGTTCGTTGTCTCTGATTGAGAATATTACTTAGGTAGCCATTTCCCACCTGTGTTTTGTGGGTGATTATTTTCTGTTTAGTTTTTTTCGTCACCTTACAGAACTGTTTCGGTTTCGTTTCATTCTCTTTGTTATTTTCTTTAGTGCTCTGAGTTTAAATAAATATGATCATGAACACTTACCATGCTGCACCTTGGTCCTCACCTTCTTCCATCTACGAAACCAGTTACAAGGGCACTCAACTTTTACTGCACTGACTCAGATGACAGATGATTGCCTAAACTAAATTGATAAAAATATGATAGTTGGATTTCAGTGCAACCTTTGATGTTGTTGATCATTATCTGTTATTGAAAAAACTCACTTGTTATGGCTTTACATCACCAGCCATCACATGGTTGGAGAATTGTTTATCCAATAGAACTCAGAGTATTCTTTTATGGAAAAGGCTTCTTTAACATCAGATATGTAGAATGCGGTATCCCTCAGGGCAGTTGCCTAAGGACGTTACTCTTTATTTTTTACAAATGATTTGGCACTTTCACAAGAAGCTAAAATGCTTGATTGCACACTTTACACATCAGCACCTACAGACAGTGAGCTTACTGAGACTCTTAGCAAGGAGTTTGTCAGTGTCGAAATGGGTAATTAACAACAAACTGGTCTTAAATACACCTTAAACCAAAAGCATTGTATTTCATTCAAAGCATTCTGTTACACCTAAACCTCAGCTGGAGTTGTGGATAAATTGAACATTGAACAAGTTGAAGAAGTTGAACTCCTAGGAGTAACATCAGATGGTCAGTTATCATCGTCAAGTCATATTGACAAAGTTGCTGTGAAGATGGAAAGACGTATGTCTATTAAAAACAGATGTTCTGTGTTTCTGACGCAAACATCAACTGTACTAGTTATTCAGGCTCTGATCTTGTCCCATCTTGATTTCTTTCTGGTAATATGGTCAGGTGCAACAACGAAAGAACTAAAGCTGCAGCTGGCTCAAAACAAAGCAGCACGCCTTGCCCTTACCTGCACACACAGAACTAACATCAACATGCATGATAATCTTTCATGGTTGAGGGTTGAGGAGAATTGACTACTCACGTAGTCTTTTTAAGATACATTTTTTTGTTGAAAATGCCGAACCACTTGTACAGTATAATACATTTGCATACACTTCAATCAGCCATGCACACCCCACCAGACACGACACAATTTTTTTTTCACAGTACCCAAATCAAAAACAGATTTAATACATTGCTCAGTTATGTATAGAGCCATGTCATCATGAAATGCTTTGCCACCAGAGGTCACTCAGGCAAAAAGCGTGTTTAGCATAAAAAATCAGATTAACCCTTGTGTGGTGTTTGGGGCTGTGGGACCAATTTTGGCTCCTTACCACAATCAATCAGTATGACAAAATAAATCTCTGCTCAGAGGTCCTTAGAAATTATTTTTACAGAGAGAGAAGCAAGTGTGGAAGGAGCGTCTTCCACTTTGGAAGACAAAGATTTTTCTGAATATGAGGATCATGTCAATTCTGAGTCTGACAGTGAGTTGGAAGAAGAGGATGAGATTGACCCTCAGCCAGCCCCAGGACCAGCCCGTCAGCAACGAGCTCATCAGCAGCCTGCAAGAGGAGAAATATGAATGTAAAAAAATATATAATAATTGAATGGTCTTCTTGCCCCAAGGAATGAGCCACCCTGCATGGCTGCCAATGTGATAAGGATGCAACCAGGGCCGACGCGGATGGCGGTTACTCAATTGCAGGACATAAAGACTTCTTTTGAACTGTTCATCCTATACACCATCCAGAATATCATTCTGGACTGCACTAATTTGGAGGGGAGGTGTGCTTTTGGACAGAGATGGAAGGAGATAGACCAAACTCATTTACATGCATACTTTGGGGTTCTTATCCTTACTGGTGTTTTCAGATTCAATGGGGAATCCATAGAATCCCTGTGGGATGTAGAAACTGGCAGAGAACTTTTCCGTGCAGCAATGTCTCTGGAAAACGTATTATTTCCACGATTATCCGCTTCCGCATCGATAACCGAGACACCAGAGACAAATCAAATCTAATCTAATCAAAGCTAGCTGCAGTCAGGTCAGTGTGGGACAAGTGGGTGGACTGCCTTCCCCTGTTCTACAACCCTGGGCCCAACGTTACTGTTTATGAGCAGCTTATGCCATTTAGGGGCCGCTGCCCCTTCAGGCAGTACATACCGTCTAAACCTGCAAAATATGGAATTAAGATGTGGGCTGCCTGTGATGCTGCTTCATCATATGTTGTTGTTGCATGTGTATGTGTCAGACTCTTGTGCCTTGGACTGCTGTAACGATATATGTGAGTGAGTGAGATGTTAGAAAAATGTGTGTGTTTTCATCATTCTAGATTGCAGCCGGTAGCAACAAGAAGAAGTGCTGCGATGAGTGTGGACCCAAGAAGGACAGGAAGACACAGTACACATGCATCAAGTGCAAGAAATACAATTTCAACACAGACACAGTAAAACTCTGTCCCTCGTGGTGTGTAGACCGGCCTTAAAACTTCTTAGGGATAGGGGGCAGCATTTTCACTTTTGGATGAATAGCGTGCCCAGAGTGATGCTAATATATGCATTTTATTATTAGTATTGGATAGAAAAAACTCAGAAGTTTCTAAAACTGTTTGAATGATGTCTGTGAGTATAACAGAACTCATGTGGCAGGCAGAAATCTGAGAAGAAATCCAAACAGGAAGTGGGAAATCTGAGGAGCTGTTTGACTAAGGGGTCTGCCAGCAGCCTCATTCTCAGTCCCGCGCATTTCACATGAGAGGTATCTCTCGTTCCATAGCTTTTCTACACACAATGGAATTCTCCGGTTGGAACATTATTGAACACTTATGATAAAAACATCCTAAAGATTGATTCTATACTTGGTGTGACAAGTTTCTTCGACCTGTAATATAACTTTTTGAACTTTTCGTCCGACTGGACCTGAACTCGTTTTTGGATTTGTTTACCAAACGCCCTAACAAAAGAAGCTATTTGGACATAAATGAACATAAATGATGGACATTATCGAACAAAACAAGCATTTATTGTGGAAATAGGATTCCGGAGAGTGCATTATAATGAAGATCATCAAAGGTAAGTGAATATTTCTAATGCTATTTATGACTAATGTTGACTGCGCAACATGGCGGATATTTCTTTTGGCTGGTTTGGGCTCTGTTCTCAGATTATGCTTTTTCCGTAAAGTTTTTTGAAATCTAACACAGCGGTTGCATTAAGGAGAAGTGTATCTAAAGTTCCATGCATAACACACATTTTCATCAACATTTATAATGAGTATTTCTGTGAATTCTCTCTGCAATATCATTGCATGTTTTGGAACTACTGAACATAATACGGCAATGTAAAATACGATTTTTTTTATATAAATATGAACTTTACCGAACAAAACATGCATGTATTGTGTAACATGAAGTCCTATGAGTGTCATCTGATGAAGATCATCAAAGGCAATTAACATAAATAGTGATGAACCTCTTGTTTCTTTTATATTTGTTTGAGATAAACATGATTTATTCCACCCATGCCGTGATTATAATAATTGTACAAAAAAATAATAGCGATTTTATTGATACGTGATTTAGCAGAGGAAAATGACAAATATTAACCATGTATGCTGTCTATATTGCTTGTAATTGATATAGGTCAACCTCTAAGTATTAAGTATTAAGTATTAAGTATTTTTGTGTAAATTGCTATGGCTTTACTGTGGGTGTTGGTCCACCTTTACTGTGGGTTGTGGGTTCATCAGACCCATGAACATGGGTGAATAACAAAAACATGAACACCACACAAGGGTTAAAAAAAGAAATATTGTATCACACCACCTCTCCTCTTTTTAAATATCTAATTTAACGCTATTGTGTTTAAGAATATGAATATCTATATATGAATTGTGTGTAAATAGTGTTTTTGTTGTCTCTTGGTGTCTTCCAATATATAACTCTTATTTTATTTTGTAATATCTTTTCTTGCCTTTTCTTGCCTATAACTGTTCTGCACTGTCATCTATTTGTACGTTTTATGTGGACCCTAGGAAGAGTAGCTGCATGAGCAGTAGCTATTTATTAAGGAGTGGCCCTTTAAGGAATGATATGGGAGAGGCAGGTTCTGAAGAGAGCTCAGGAGGATTTGTACAGACTGGGCTTTCGGTATCAAGACAAGGCCGAGTCGTGATTTGGCGAGGGCTTGGATGAGTAGCTGCAGCTTCAGGTGGCTCACTTTGTGACCGGTATTCTTGCAGGAATTCCCTCTGTAGCCTCAGATCTCTCTTGCTCGGGGGTGAGCACACTTCTGAATGACTGATTCTACATAGGCCTACACAGAAAAACAGCCTTCTCTTTCATGCTGTACATCTTGCTGTGCATCTGTAATGTACTGGAACGTTTGGGGGGGAATCCACAACCAAAGTTGACAGAATGTGTTGCAAAAGCAAGAAATGTGACACTACGATCACCCAAATGTTATAGTGATGTGGTAATAATGAAAGAGAACTGTAAACCCAATGTTTGATATTCAAAGGGTGTGTTTGGCGTTCAATGAGTAGTGTTGATGTGTATGGTGGGCCTTACAGATGTAGGATCTTAAAAACCTGAAAGAATCTGACCCTTTTTTTCATTTTCGCCTAAAATGACATACTCAAATCGAACTGCCTGTAGCTCAGGACCTGAAGCAAGGTAATGTATATTATTGATACCATTTGAAATGAAACACTTTGAAGTTTGTGGAAATGTGAAATTAATGTTGGAGAATATAACACAATAGATCTGGTAAAAGATAATACAAAGAAAAAAAACGTTATTTTGTATTTTTTTGTTCCATCAAATTCAAATCAAATCAAATGTATTTGTATAGTTCTTCGTACATCAGCTCATATCTCAAAGTGCCAGGCTAAGAGGGGTGGCTATTCCTCTTCTGGCTGTGCCAGGTGGAGATTATAACAGGACATGGCCAAGATGTTAAAATGTTCATAAATGACCAGCATGGTCAAATAATAGGTCTGGGACAGGAAGCACGTCCGGTGAACAGGTCAGGATTCCATAGCCGCAGGCAGAACAGTTGAAACTGGAGCGGCAGCACGGCCAGGTGGACTGGGGACAGCAAGGAGTCATCATGCCAGGTCTTAGGTCTCAGATCCTCCGAGAGAGAGAAAAAAGAGAGAAAGAGAGAATTAGAGAGAGCATACTACACAGGAGATCGGATAAGACAGGAGAAGTCCGATGATACCCCCGGACAGGGACAAACAGGAAGGATATAACCCCACCCACTTTGCCAAAGCACAGCCCCCACACCACTAGAGGGATATCTTCAACCACCAACTTACCATCCTGAGACAAGGCCGAGTATAGCCCACAAAGATCTCCGCCACGGCACAACCCAAGTTCCATCATCTTTGAAATGCAAAAGATTGGCAATATTGTATTATTCCAGGTTAGGTGCAATGTAGATTTTGGCCACTAGATGGCAACAGTGTATGAGCAAAGTTTTAGACTGATCCAATGAACCGTTGTATTTCTGTTCAAAATGTATCAAGTCTGCAAAAATATGCCTAATTGGTTTATTGATACATTTTCAAGTTCATAACTGTGCACTCTCCTCAAACAATAGCATGGTTTTATTTCACTGTAATAGCTACTGTAAATTGGATAGTGCAGTTAGAATAACAAGAATTTAAGATTTCTGCCCATATCAGATATGTCTATGTCGTAGAAATGTTCTTGTAACTTACAAGCTCATGCTAATCATATCAGCCTACGTTAGCTCAACTGTCCCGCGGGGTGGGCCCCGATTCCATAGAGGTTCATTTGAGGCAGTTTGCTACAGCAGGAAAATAATCCTGCAGCACCAGGAAACGTAAAGTATTATGTGGAGTATAATAAACAAAAAAAATATTTGGGGTTGATACATTTTTCATTAGGGCAAATCAAGACAAGTGGAAATTACAAATGTTGGAAGCCTATTTAAACCTTGAATACACTACAATTTTGCATTTCCTGCTCTGCAGCAACAAAAGTGATCCAATTAAGATCCTACATCTATACGCCTGTACATTAATACAATACAATATGATATCTAATATAATATACTTTGAATAATGATTTTTAGACATTATAAGTGTCCCTGGCTTCATCTACTGTACTCTCCCATTAGTCATTCATCATTAGCATTGTTCTAACATTATGCGTGTCATTACAGATATTTCAATTTTTTTGGGTTTCAGTTTTGACCTCGCTTTTGTGCTATGCATTTCCAAAATAATAAATAAGGTTTTATGGGACCTTGGAATACAAATTCCTATACATTAACCTATGGCTTATTTGAATCCCATGCTAATGATAATTTGCTTTTGGTGAGCACATGTTTATGTATAAGCATTATTGAACAAATGTAATTGACTCCTTCTGACGTTCTCTGATGACTTCAACTGACATCTGCTTCAGGATGAATTTGTGTGGCTATGAAAACCCTGGGAGTTGCTCTCAAAAATACAGTATATTTGCTTAATATTATTTTGTTACATTCATGGGTCTACTACACTGTGGGTACTTTCCATCCCACTACACAGCAGATGAACATCTCCCTTTTTGCCTTTCTGCCTTTTTGCCTTTCTTTTTGCCTTCCTGCTTTCCTTCTCTCTCCAGAAAATGATGGGGGTCTCATAATCTGTCTACTTGCTGAAAGGGTACTACATAAAACAGATGGGTAAATGTGAAGCCTCCATGTTCAGGCCAAAGGTCTGCTTGCTCTTTCTCTGGCCGTTTCTCTGGCATAACTCTATTGTCGATACAGAAAGATGTCTTTGACCTGTATTATTGCTAAACCTACAGCTGGAGACAAGCCAACAGCATGGTTCACAGCCAAGAGATATCATGCTGATGTGGACACATGCAACATATGAAGAACAGGGGGTGATATGCACATCCTAAACATGAGAATACAGGCAAAAAAATATATACTGATAAAGAAATGAGACAAAGACTATGCAAAATATATATTTTTACATTTTTGGGTGCAGAGATAAAGCACGAGAGAGCAGGAAAACTCTGGGTGGATGGATGGGTGATAGGGTGGTAGATACCGTAGGTAGATGGTAGGGTGGTTGATACTGTAGGTAGATGGTAGGGTGGTAGATACAATAGGTAGATGGTAGGGTGGTAGATACCGTAGGTAGATGGTAGGGTGGTTGATACTGTAGGTAGATGGTAGGGTGGTATATACAGTAGGTAGATGGTAGGGTGGTAGATAAAATAGGTAGATGGTAGGCTGGTAGATACAATAGGTAGATGGTAGGGTGGTAGATACAATAGGTAGATGGTAGGGTGGTAGATACAGTAGGTAGATGGTAGGGTGGTAGATACAGTAGGTAGATGGTAGGGTGGTAGATACAATAGGTAGATGGTAGGGTGGTAGATACAATAGGTAGATGGTAGGGTGGTAGATACAATAGGTAGATGGTAGGGTGGTAGATACAGTAGGTAGATGGTAGGGTGGTAG